>NC_091992.1:57341933-57668298 GCF_044704955.1 Pristiophorus japonicus
TGTCGGGTCGGGGGGAGGGAAAGCGGGTTTGGTTCGGGGGGGGGAGCGGGCCTCGGGTCGGGGGGGGGGAGCGGGCCTCGGGTCGGGGGGGGGGGGAGCGGGACTCGGGGCGGCGGGGGGGGGGGGAGCGGGTCTCGGGTGTCGGGTCGGGGGGGGGGGGAGCGGGTCTCGGGCGTCGGGGGGGGGGGGGGGGCGCGGGTGTCGGGTCGGGTCTGGTCGGCGGGGGGGGGGGGGTGGGGGGAGCAAGTGTCGGGTCTGGTCGGGCGGGGAGCAGGAGCTGGCCGTGGGAGGAGCCTCATTCACGGAACCCCAGTGAGGCCATTCAGCCAGGGCTAGGGGCTGCGTGCTTCGGGCCCCTCCCACACAGTTCTGCGCCTGGAGCTACTGCACTTGTGTGCCGACTGTAGCGCGCATGTGCAGAGGTCCCGGCACTGTTTTCAGCGCAGGTACCTGGCTCCGCCCCCCCCACAGCTCGTGCCGGCTGCGCCGAGTGCCACAAGACCTGTAAGTCGGTGGAGAATACCGAGGATTTTTTTAGGCGCCGTTTTAGGCGCGAAAAACGGGCGCCCAGCTCGGAGGGTACGCCCGTTTTTTTTCTTGTGGAAACTTGGGCCCATGGTGTTGAGATAGAGGATCAGCCATGATCATATTGAATTGCGGTGCAGGCTCGAAGAGCCGATAGGCCTACTACTGCTTCTATTTTCTATGTTTCTATGGATAACCATTCGTGGCTAACTAAGGAAATAAGGAATAGTATCAAACTGAAAACAAGGGCATACATTGTGGTCAAGATCAATGGGGGGCCAGTGGATAGGGAAACTTTTAAAAGCCAGCAAAGAACGACTATAAAAATGATAGAGAGGGAAGATAGATTATGAAAGTAAATTAGCACGAAATATAAAAAGATAGTAAGAGTTTCTACAGGTACATAAAAAGGAAAAGAGTGGCTAAAGTAAATGTTGGTCCCCTAGAGGATGAGACGGGGAATTAATACTGGAGAACAGGGAAATGGCAGAGACGTTGAACAAATATTTTCTATTGGTTTTCACGGTAAAAAATACTAAAAACATCCCAATAATGGATAATCAAGGGGCTATAGGGAGGGAGGAACTTAATACAATCATTAATGAAGTAGTACTCGATAAAATAATTGGGACTAAAGACGGACAAGTCCTCATCACCTGATGGCTTACATCCTAGAGTCTTGAGAAAGGTGGCTGTAGAGACAGAGGATGCATTCTGAGGCTGGTCCCAGCGGATTGGGAAACTGCAGATGTAACGCCCCATTTAAAAAAGGAGGCAGAAAAAAAGCAGGAAACTATAGACAAGTTAGCCTAACATCTGTCGTTGGGAAAATGCTGGAGTCCATTATTAAAGGAAGCAATAGCGGGACATTTGGAAAAGCGTAAGTCAAGCAAGCAGAGTCAGCATGGTTTTATGAAAGGAAAATCATGTCTGACTAATAAGAACGTAAGAAATAGGAGCGGGAGTAGGCCACCTGGCCCCTCGAGCCTGCTCCACCATTTAATAAGATCATGGCTGATCTGATCATTTGACTCAGCTCCACTTCCCTTCATTCCCTTATCCCTCAAAAATCTGTCTATCTCCACCTTAAATATAATCAATGACTCAGCCTGCACAGCTTTCTGGGACAGAGAATTCCATAGATTTACAACCCTCAGAAAAGAAATTCCTCCTCATCTCAGTTTTAAATGGGTGGCCCCTTATTCTGAGACTATGTCCCCTAGTTTTAGTTTCCCCTATGAGTGGAAATATCCTCTCTGCATCCACCTAGTCGGGCTCTCTCATTATCTTATATGTTTCGATAAGATCATCTCTCAATGGCCCCAAGTTTCCACATGATTTGCTCCTGATTTTTAGGAGCAACTGGTGTAGAACGGAGTATCTTACAAATCGGAATTCTCATCATTTAGTTTGCTCCAGTTCTAGTCAGTTAGAACAGTTTCACTTTGGAACAGAATTTTTTTTTCAAAAGGGGGCGTGTCCCGCCACTTACGCCTGTTTTCAAAGTTTCGTCAGTGAAAACTTACTCCAAACTAACTTAGAATGGAGTAAGTGAAGATTTTTGTACGCTCGGAAAAAACTTGTCTACACTTTAGAAAATCAGGCGTAGGTTACAAATCTGGCGTAGGGAATGGTGGGGGGGGGTTTAAAGGGAAGTTTACAAACATTAAACACTTCAGTTTTACAAATAAAGAGCCATCATCAATAATAAATGATAAATACATCAATCAAAAAAAATTAATAAGAAATAATTTTTTTTTTAAATCATTAAATAAAACATTTTCTACTTACCGACTGCAGCACCGGGAGCCCTCCAACAGCGTGCTGGGATGCCCCCCTCAGTGTGTCTCTGTCAGTGTCTCTATCTCTCTGTCTGTCTCTCATTCTCTGTCTGTCAGTGTCTGTGTTTCTGACAGCGAGGGGAGGGGGAGGAGGGGGGTAGAGGGAGCAGAGGGGGGAGCAGAGGGAGGGAAGGGGGAGAAGGGGGAGGGATGGGGGAGAAGGGGAGAAATGGGGGAGAAGGGGGAGGGATGGGGGAGAAGGGGGAGGGATGGGGAGAAGGGGGAGAGATGGGGGAGAAGGGGGAGGGATGGGGGAGAAGGGGGAGGGATGGGGGAGAAGGGGGAGGGGGGAGAAGGGGGAGGGGGGGAGAATGGGGGAGAAGGAGGGAGGGGGGGAGAAGGGGATAAAGGGGAGAAGGGGGAGTGGGGAGAAGGGGGAGTGGAAAGGAGATGGGGGAGGAGAAAGGAGATGCGGGGAGAAGGAGATTGGGGGGGAAGGAGATTGGGGGGGGAAGGAAATTGGGGGGGGGGGAAGGAGATTGGGGGGGAAGGAGATTGGGGGGGGAAGGAGATTGGGGGGGGAAGGAGATTGGGGGGGGAAGAAGATTGGGGGGGAGGAGATTGGGGGGGGGAAGGAGATTGGGGGGGGAAGGAGATTAGGGGGGGGAAGGAGATTGGGGGGGGAAGGAGATTGGGGGGGGAAGGAGATTGGGGGGGAAAGGAGATGGGGGGGGGGGAAGGAGATTGGGGGGGGAGGGAGAAGGAGAAGGGGGAGGGAGGCTGAACGGGCCGGGCCCGTGCCCAGCACCAGATTTACAGGTAGGTGGTGTTGGGTCGGGTCGGGGGGGTGGTGGGAGGGAGGTCGGTTCGGTTCGGGTCGGGGGGAGGGAGGGAGAGGGAGGTCAGGTCGGGGGGAGGGAGGTCAGGTCGGGTCCGGGGGCGGGGGAGCGGGTGTCGGGTCCGGTCCGGAGGCGGGAAACGGGAGTCGAGTCGGGTCGGGAGGAAGCAGGAGCTGGCCGTGGGAGGAGCCTTATTCACGCAGCCCCAGTGAGGCCATTCGGCCAGGGCTAGGGGCTGCTTGCTTCGGGCCCCTCCCACACAGTTTCGGGCGCCTGGAGCTACTGCACTGTAGTGCACATGTGCAGAGGTCCCGGCACCGTTTTCGGCGCAGGGACCTGGCTCCGCCCCCTACAGCTCCTGCTGCGCTGCGCCGAGGGCCAGAGGACCTGCAGGGAGGTGGAGAATCTGGAGGGTTTTTTTAGGCGCACTTTGTGGCACGAAAAACGGGCGTCCAGGTCGGGACTGCGCCGTTCTAGGCGCGGCTCGAAACTTGGGCCCATTCTTCTGAACTCCAATGAGTATAGGCCCAATCTATTCAACCCCCTCATCTCCAGAATCAACCTAGAGAGCCTTTTCTGAACAGCTTCCAATGCAAGTATATCCTTTCTTAAATACGGAGACCAAAACTGTACGCAGTACTCTAGGTGTGGCCTCACCAATACCCTGTACAGTTGTAGCAGGATTTCTCTGCTTTTATACTCTATCCCCCTTGCAATAAAGGCCAATATTCAATTTGCCTTCCTGATTACTTGCTGTTCCTGCATACTAACTTTTTGTGTTTCCTGCACAAGGACTCCCAGATCCCTCTGTACTGCAGCACTTTTGCAATTTCTCTCCATTTAAATTATAATTTGCTTTTCTATTTTTTCTGCCAAAGTGGATAACCTCACATTTTCCCACTTATACTCTATCTGCCAAATGTTTGCCCATTCACTTAGCCTGTCTATATCCCTTTGCAGATTTCATGTGTCCTCACATTTTGCTTTCCCACCCATCTTTGTATCATCAGCAAACTTGGTTACATTACACTCGGTTCTTTCATCCAAGTCATTAATATAGATTGTAAATAGTTGAGGACCCAGCACTGATCCCTGTGGCACCATTTGCCAACTGGAAAATGACCCATTAATCCCGACTCCCTGTTTTCTGTTAGTTAGCCAATCCTCTATCCATGCTAATATATTACCCCCAATCCCGTGAACTTTTATCTTGTGCAGTAACCTTTTATGTGGCATCTTATCGAATGCCTTCTGGAAATCCGAATACACCACATCCACTGGTTCCCACTTATCCACCCTGTTCATTACATCCTCAAAGAACTCCAGCAAATTTGTCAAACATGATTTCCCTTTCATAAAACCAGCCTTTTTAGTACCTCCTCTTCATCAATCTTTATCCCATCTAATATCTCAGCTATCTCATCTTTCACTATGACTTTGGCAACATCTTCTTCCTTGGTAAAGACAGATGGAAAGTACACATTTAGTACCTCAGCCATGCCTTCTACCTCCAGGTGTAAGTCTTCTTTTTGGTCCCTAATCTGCCCCACCCCTCCTCTTACTACCCATTTACTATTTACATGCCTATAGAAAACTTTTGGATTCCTTTTTATGTTAGCTGCCAGTCTATTCTCATACTCTGGTCTTTGACCTTCTTATTTCCTTCATCACTTGTCCTCTGAACTTTCAGTATTCAGCCTGGTTCTCAACCTGACATCTGTCATACGGCCCTTTTTTCTGCTTTATCTTACTCTCTTTCTCTTTTGTCATCCACGGAAATCTGGCTTTTCCGCTCATGGGAATGTACCTCGAATGTACCCAAACCATTTCCTCTTTAAAGGTAGCCCATTGTTCAATTCCAATTTACCCGGGCCAGGACCACTTCTCAACCGACTGAAATTGGCCTTCCTACAATTAAGTATTTTGACTCTAGGTAGCTCCTTGTCCTTTTCCATAGCTAACCTAAACCTTATGATACCATGATCACTGTTCCCTAAATGTTCCCCTGAAACTTGATCCACCTGCTCCCACCTCATTTCCCAGAAGCAGATCCAGCACTGCCTCCTTCCTCGTTGAGCTGGAAACGTGCTGTGGGTGGGACTAAAATCAGATTGAAGGGATTCACAACAGAATGTGATGAAGGAGCAGACTTGAGAATCTAAAGAAGAATGGAAGGCTGAAGATGGAGTGATAGTTAGAAATGGTGGAGGAGTGCAGGGTTAAGAAAGGAGCGATAACAGCCGTTTTGCGAAGAGAGAACAATAAATGATAGCAGCAAGCATTAGACCAAGGGCAGGCAGCTGAGCGATTAGTAAGGACATCAAGAAGAGTCGTCGTGGAGGAAATGAGTGTAGCTTCTTCCCGCCCCCATCCCTGCTCCCATCAAAGAGTTGTGGGGTTGGTGGCTTTAGTAGGAATGCGCAGAGAATGGTGGACAGCATGGAAGACAGAGGAGCAGGAGGAAGCTGAGAGTGATTAGCATATAAAAAGTTTGAGATGAGGAATTGAATGAGCTCCTCACACTGCATATTAGAGGCAAGGATTAAGATAGCTAGGATGCATTGAGGCAAGCAGTTTGTATTGAAGAAAAGGAGTTCAGAGTTATCATTGCCCTCCAAGACCAAGACAGGCAATTGTAATACTACATGCTAGTGTAGAAGCATTAAATGTTGGTTTCAAGATTTTGGTCAATGTTAATTGAACTACTCCAAATTCAAAAGACTGAAGGGGCAACTACGTACAATGTTAAAGCACTGGGCATTTAACAAAGAGCCTGGAGTTCAATGTCTCATCTTAATTTACATCCCAAATCTGGCTCATTCATAGGGAGGTCTTTGCCAGTCTCAACCAATTGTTTGGGAAAGAAAGGGTAAAATATAGACAAATCCCCTATCACATTAAGAATATAAGATCATAAGAATTAGGAGCAGGAGTAGGCAATTCGGCTCCTTGAGCCGGCTCCACCATTCAATAAGATCATGGTTGATCTTCTACCTCAACTCCATTTTCCTGCACTGTCCCCATATCCCTTGATTCCCTTAATATTCAAAAATCTATCGATCTCGGTTTTGAATATATTCAAAGACTGAGCCTCCACAGCCCTCTGGGGTAGAGAATTCCAAAGGTTCTCTCATCTCAGTCTGAAAGTCTTTTTCTCCTCATCTCAGTCCTAAATAGCTGCAGGAAAGTCAAGTGAGTGACCATGCAGATGGGAGACTGCCTTCTCAAACAAGGAGAATTTCATGGATACATGCCGATAACTCTAGGGTAGGAAAGCCAGATTGGTGAAAAGTAATGCTGAAACATCAAATCAGAACAAAAGACCTCTCCTGTTTTATTCCTTGCAAGTCAGAAAATACCCACCACTAATCATAACACAACTAAATGCCTCATCCAATGCAAAGTGTGAATTTTAGCATTGATTCCACGTCACACACGTATGCATTTACACATTCATCATCTCCAGCCTTCAAGATCTTGCATTGTGTACACATCCAATCCCGAGAGGTGCTTTCCACAGGCCTTTTGATTAAAAAGCTCAGTTTTGACCCAGCTCAACTGAACTGATCCTATTTGGGTCAGCTCGATTTTTTGAGCAAGGCTTGTAAGAGTCCCGAGTGTCCAATTACCTCCATTTTGTTTCTTGCATTAAAAACAGCTTGGCAGTGAATTCAGAACTGGGGATGTTGCAATTTATTTTCTTCTAATTTTGAAGCACTTGCATGACACTGTACAACAGGATATTTTATAAGCGGCTCATTTTTAGTACTGTTACAGCAATTAAAAAATGCTATCAATAATATTTTCACCCACCCATGTACTTCAAAAGAAAACTACATTTTGACCTAGACCTACAGTGAAAAAAAATATTTTTTGTTTGTTTTAACTACCTCTCTCGACCCCTCCACGGTCTCTAAATTGTCAGATTGCTTGTCCGACATCCAATTCTGGATGAGCAGAAATTTTCTCCAATTGAATATTGGGAAGACATAAACAAAAATGTTATCTGAAATTGCTCCTCCTACAATATAATAAGTGTTAATCCCATGAATAAAATCTTCAACAGAACATGTAACTTTAATTATGTTCCAATTCATATTCAAGAAAGTAATGGTCTGTGCTTGAACTCAGGGTTGGAGTTTAATCGTTTTCGGTCTCTACCACAAACTACATTCCCTAGCCACTGATTCTATCACTCTCCCCAATTTCTGTCTGAAGCTGAACCAGACTGCAACCTAGGTGTCATATTTGACCCTGAAATGATCATTCAACCACATATCCGCAACATAACTAAGACCGCCTATTTCCACCTCTGTAACATTACCTGTCTCCGCCCTTGTCTCAGCTCATCCACTGCTGAAGCCTTCATCCATGCCTTTGTTACCTCTAGACTTGATTATTCTAACGCACTCCTGGCTGGCCTCCCACATTCTACCCTACGTAAACTAGAGGTGATCCAAAACTCGGCTGCCCGTGTCCTAACTCACACCAAGTCGCGCTCACCCATCACCCCTGTGCTCGCTGACCTACATTGGCTTCCGGTTAAGCAATACCTCGATTTCAAAATTCTCATCCTTATTTTCAAATCCCTCCATGGCCTCGCCCCTCCCTATTTCTGTAATCTCCTCCAGTTCCACAACCGCCTCACCCCCCCCCCCCCCCCCCCCGAGATGTATGCTTCTCTAATTCTGCCCTCCTCAGCATCCCTGATTAAAATCGCTCAACTATTGGTGGCTGTGCCTTCTGTTGTCTAGGCCCCAAGCTCTGGAACTCCTTGCCTAAACCACTCTGCCTCTTTACCTCTCTTTCCTCCTTCAAGACGCTCCTTAAAACATTCCTCTTTGACCAAGCTTTTGGCCGCCAGCGCTAATTTCTACTAATGGTGCTCGGTGTCAAATTTTTATCTCATAATACTCATGTGAAGCACCTTGGGACATTTCACTACATTAAAGGTGTTGTTGTTGTTGTTGTTGTTAACAGTACAATTGAGTTTGAATATTTTGAAGACAAATGATTCCTGCTGGTAATGTTTCCAGCTTTCACTTTAGCTTTGAGGTAAAATTATTGACAGGAAAAGTGTGTTTGTTACTTCACTTTTGGCCAAGTGACAGGTTCCTGTGTGGTAAACTCACTTGCTCCAAAATCCGTCAATGTGGCTGGACTCGGATCAATGAGTGGCCTGTGTTCGGTTCCTATTCCCGATGAAGCAAGAAACAGATGAATGTAAAACTGCAAGAGTAACAAGATGAAAAAACCTGCATTCTAACTAGTAAATGCATCTTCCCTGTAGCAATAGTGTAAATTTACACCTCGGCATAACCAGATTTAATTTTATCCCTCAAAAACAAAGTTCTAGGGATAGAAATTGGCCTCTGCCCGAAATGGGGCACACACTCTGGTTTTTTAAGTTTTTCTCCGCCACAACTTATGTGGCGGAGATACCGTAAAAATTCGGCACTTTGAAGATATTTTTGGCAGAAGTTGTGGCGGCTGCGGGGTGGAAGAGCCTTTGCAGTGGGTCCGCCCCCCCGCGACCAGCGCTAACGCGTCACAACATCTCTCCCCTTCAGTTAAAGGGGAGCGCTGCTGAGAATTCTGCAGCCACTTCAGTGGCAAAGAGTGGGCCACCAGGGAGAGTTTCAGCCGGGCCAGCGGTCTGACACCCAAGAGGGGTGCCAGGCTGTTGGCAGCCCGGCCGAACCCAGGGGCATAATTGTCGGCCCAAACCAGCAGTCAGCCGACAAAAAAAATAACATGGTGCCCTCCCCTTTAAGGGCGGCCGGGCCGCCATGCCACAGAGAGTGCACCGACACAGAAAGCTGTCGGGGGCACCGACCCGCAGGGCAATACCTGGAAAGGGGCCATTTCCCGGGGGACAATTTTGCGAGGGGGTCCCCACCAGTCAGTAAGGGGTCGGCGCGTTCACGCCGCGGTGGGAAAACGGGCAGAGTGGTCCCGGGAACCGCTCCAAAACTCACGAAGGGCAATTTACAAAATGGCGGCCCCTCCGCAGAGAGTCGGCGGCCATTCCGTGCCGCCCCGTGGCTTCTGCTTTCAGGCTTTATCAGAAGGGGCAATATCGGCCTGCTCATCTGTAAACTACCACAACACTTTGTATGCTGGTTAAGTTGATTCTTGATACAAAAACTTGCATCAGCCTTTAACATAGAAAAACATACCAAATTGCTTCACAGAAGTGGAATTAGTAAACATGGATGCCAAACCAAAGAAAAAGATATTAGAATGAGTGATCAAAGGGTTGGCAAAGAGGTGGGTTTTAAGGAGGTTCTTAAAGGAGAAGAGGGAATTGGAGAGTTCAAGTCGAGGGTTTACGGGCGGGAATTACAGAACGTGAGGCCTGAGCAACTGAAGGTGTAATTGCCAATGGTGGGTGATGGGTAAATGCACAAGAGCGAGAGTCACTCGTTACAGTAGTCCCCATCACTTAAACGTCCGCGTTTAAAATGGCCATTATATCGCTTATATTGGCCATAAAACGATAACCATTATCCATATACATTAACGTCAATCTCAAATTTGCCAGGTTCAGCGTCTCAAGTGCACTGTTTATTTCGGGCAGAAATAGTTGTGCTTACTCATGAGTTCACACTTTGTTGCACTGAACGCAAGTAAATATGTAAATAGCATCTTGTTAATATTCAATTACCATTTGTGGATTTAAATCCTTCTAATCCCTCTAATTGGGAGGATACAGTTTGTTCTAAACACTGACTGCAGTTTAAATAAAGCTGCAGGTCAAAGAGGAGCTGGAAACAACTGAACAACCGAGGTCACTGCACAGAAGGAACATCCTTATTATATAGTAATAGCGCTACAACGTTATACCGGCCATCGTGTACAGCGGGTAAATCGCATTCACACGAGCACATCTGCTATAAGCATTGGAACTGTATTTGGATTATTTCAAATAAAGGACAGCACAGTAGCTGTTGCAGTATGGATATGCACACCTCAGGTCAAATCCCAGCTTCAACCGACATTTAAACTGGTCTGCTCCCGTTGAGCACATGTTGATAGTGCCTAGTATGACCTTATAGATTATAGTATTATAGATCAATGGCCCTCAAACTTCTTGAGGACTCCTTGTGCATGTTAACACACTCCTGGGACCACCTGTATGTAAATATCAATACTTCTCAAAGGCTCTGTACCTAAACTTGCAAAAGACAGTATCAGCCATCCAACCAGCTATTTATTGAGATAACATTTTTTAGTATACAACTGTAATAATGTGCTAATAAGTGAATATATACAGAAATCTGATGACACACGGAAATATGACCACCTTGGGGCCCAGGGACCCCAGTTTGAAACCTGTATTATGGACAGTTAGTTGCAGGCAGGACTACCTTTAGACAGGGTGAAAAAAACCAGAAGGACCAGCCCTACCTGCAAGAAGTGAGTCTTCTTTGTAGAACAATCCAACAATTCTTGAGCAGCACAGGCATCAACTATAGGTCACTCTGTCTTGTCCTCCTGAAAAAGAATGCACAGAAGAAAAATAGGATCATACATTATGACGTGAAAAATATCTTTACACGGTATTCCTTATACAAAGATCATCATCATCATAGGCAGTCCCTCGAAATCGAGGAAGACTTGCTTCCACTCTCAAAGTGAGTTCTCAGGTGACTGTACAGTCCAATATGGGAATTACAGTCTCTGTCACAGGTGGGACAGACAGTGGTTGAGGGAAGGGGTGGGTGGGACAGGTTTGCCGCACGCTCCTTCTGCTGTCTGCGCTTGATTTCTGCACGCTCTCGGTGATGAGACTCGAGGTGCTCAGCACCCTCCTGGATGCTCTTCCTCCACTTAGGGCGGTCTTAGACCAGGGATTCCCAGGTGTTGCATTTTATTAGGGAGGATTTGAGGGTGTCCTTGAAATGTTTCTTCTGCCCACCTGGGGATCGCTTGCCGTGTAGGAGTACCGAGTAGAGCGTTTGCTTTGGGAGTCTTGAGTCGGACATGCAGACAATGTAGCCCGCCCAATGGAACTGGTCGAGTTTGGTCAGTGCTTCGATGCTGGGGGCGTTGGCCTGATCGAGAACGTTGGTGCATCTATCCTCCCAGTGGATTTGCAGGATCTTGCTGAGACAGCGTTGGTGGTATTGCTCCAGCGATTTGAGGTGTCTACTGTATATGGTCCACGTCTCTGAGCCATACAGGAGGGCAGGTATCACTACAGCCCCCTTATACAAGAAACACCCGAGTAACTACATTATTCAGGACTCTGGGGGGCGGAAATTGTTCCTCCCGATTAGGCCTCTGGCCAGCTGAAAGTCGCGGGAATGGGGCTGTGCGGAATGGCCGGCAACTCGCCGCGGAGGGGCCGCTATTTTGTAAATCGCCCTTAGTGAGTTTTGGAGTGGTTTCTGGGACCGCTCTGCCCGTTTTCCCGCCGCGGCGTGAACGCGCCGACCCCTTACCGACCAGTGGGGATCCCCTCACAAAATTGCCCCTCGGGAAATGACCCTTTTCCCGGTATTTTCCCGCGGGAGCGGCCCCGCCGCCGGTCGGTGCCCCTGACAGCTTTTTGTGTCGGTGCACTCTCTGTGGCATGGCGGCCTGGCTGCTCTTAAAGGGGAGGGCGCACTGCCGCGGCCGCCATGTTACTTTTTTGTCAGCCGATTGCCAGGTCGGGTCAACAATTATGCCCCCGGGTTCGGCCGGGCCGTTAACAGGGAACCTGGCACGCCTCTTAGATGCCAAGCCGCTGGCCCAGCCGAAACCCTTCGTGGTGGTCCAGTGGCCCTAACTTAATAGTATGTAGAGCTCGCAGCGGCCCTCCACTTTAACTGAAGGGGAGAGACGTTAGAACGCCTCAGCGATGCGCTGATGACTGCTTGGGGCGGCGGACCTGCTGCAAGCCCCTCAGCCGCCACGACATCCGCTCCGACCAAAAAAAACTTCCAAGTGCCGAATATCGCTAGAGAAACTTTTTAAAAACGGAGTGTGCGTCCCGTTTCGGGCAGTGGGCAATTTCGGCCCCTGGAAGTAACTAGCCGATCTAATCTGCATGTTTCACATTCTTACACTTCCTTTGGCAATCTATTTTTTTCTCCAAATCACGAGGAGGAATAATTACATGTAATTTTAAAGCACAGAAACAGGACATTCGGCCCAACTGTTCTATGCCAGTGTTTATGCTTCACACGGGTCTCCGCCCACCTTACTTCATTCTACCCCTATCAGCATATCTTTCTATTCCTTTCTTCCTCGTATTTAACTAGCTTCTGCTTAAATCCATCTACGCTATTTGCCTTAACTACTCCATGTGGTAGCAAGTTCCATATTCTATCCATTCTCTGGGTAAAGAAGTTTCTCCAGAAAGCCTTATTGGATTGATCAGTGACTATCTTATATTTATGGATACAGGATCCCTTGCTTTATAAATAGAGGCATAGGTTACAGAAACAAGGAAGTTATGCTAAACCTTTATAAATCACTGGCTCGTCCCCAGCTGGAGTATTGTGTCCAATTAGGAGCACCCCACTTTAAGCATGATGTCAAGTCCTTAGAGAGGATTTGCAGAAGAGATTTACTAGAATCATATCAGAAATGCGTGACTTAAATTATGTGGAGAGAATAGAGAAGCTAGGGTTGTTCTCCTTCGAGCAGAGAATGTTAACGGGATATTTAATAGAGTGCTCAAAATGATGAAGGGTTTTGATAAGAGTAAATATGGAGAAACTGTTTCCAGTGGCAGAAGGGTCAGTAACCAGAGGACAGAGATGGAAGGCATTTTGCAAAAGAATCAGAGGCGAGGTAAGGAAAAATAATTTTACTCAGCGAGTTTTTATGATCTGGAATGCACTGCCTGAAATTGTGGTGGAAGCAGATTCAATAACTATCACAAGAGAATTGGATAAATACTTGAAGGGGAAAGATTTGTAGGGCTATGGGAAATGGGACTAATTAGATTAGACTAATCAAAGAGCCGACACAGCCACGATGGGCCGAATGGCCTCCTTCAGTGCTGTATCATTCTATGATTTATGCGCTCTAGTTTTGGACTCTCAAGTGGAAATATCTTCTCTACGGCTACCCTATCACAGCCATTCATAATCTTAAAGACCTCTATTAGGTCACCCCTCATCCTTCCCTTTTTGAGAGACTGAAATTGACTAGGGAATTCAAGCAGCTCTCAACAGTTCAAGCAAGGAGAACGGCAGAGAAATTCTGGAGAGGTCCTTGGTCTCAATGATCCTACCACCTCGCTGCAGATGAAGCAACGCAGAAACATTAAAAAAATAGAAGTTTCAAAAAGCAAAAGGGTCAAACAGCTCAAGGAGCTGGCATGGGATCCTATAACAAAAGGCGAATTCACAAACAAGATTGCATAAAGCATTTTGTCACACACCTTGGGCTGGATTTCACAAGGGGTCAGCGGGCACAATCGGTGGCGGGTTAGGTGGGAAAATGTTTCACCTCCCCCCCCCGGGTGAGTCGGGACCCCGCCGCCATGCACCTTTACCAAATGTCAGGACTGCCAGCGCTGAGCAAACCAGACACGCAATGGAGGGGGAGGCAATTAAAAACATTAGTGACTTGTTTACAGCCACCCAACAATGTTTTTTCCCCCAGATTTTTGGATTTGACAGGTTGCCCATCAGTTTCCCGCTGTGCCTAGACCTCGTCAGTGAAACTGAGACGGGAGGTCAGTGGCCATTGAATCAGCTGATGAGTTGACAGCTTCAAATGTCAAGTCACAGCTCCCAGCTGATTGAGAAATGTTCCCTTAGGCTCTAGCTTCTCTAAACTGTATTTCCACGACAGAGTCAGCATGCTGCAAGTCTTTACACAAGTCTCCATCCAATCTGATCTCATTACCTCTCCCACCATTGACAGATTGTTTCTGTCATTTCTACTTCATTTGCCATCTATCCCATCAGCATGGGTGCCCTTGAAACTCTCTCACTTTGGTCCACCACGATCAGCCCCAACACCAGGCACACCAGTAGCAACATCACCAACCTTCTCCGCAATCAAATGATGCTGCACAGGACACAGAGCATCAGCACCCGACCATAGTGCTGCCTGGGAGGCCAGGGATGGCCGCACCATGGCCAGATTTATCTCACCATTCACTGCAACTCACTAAGCCACTTCCAAAGGTGCACACAGATCTGTCCAAGAATGCAAAGTGTTGAAAGTAAAGGTTTCAATGTTGGACACCACATTAACAGAAACTTTAAATGAACATTGCATAAAACACCCAGGTGCCTCCCCTTGTATGCTGTTAGTTGATATGATTGCACTAGGATAAGGGTGAGTGTGAAAGGTGGCTAGTGAGATGCGGGATGTGATAATATAGAGAGGGATGGGTGGAGGTGCAAGGTAAGTTGGTGTGAGTAAGGATGTGCAGGAGTAGGGTAGGGAAAGCAGAGTGATGGGGATGTGATGAGAGGCACAGCAGGATGAGGTTGAGTGTGGCTTTGTACTAACGTTTTGTGATCTACTGAGATCATTGAAAAGTTTGCGGCACTGCAGCCTGGTCCTCCTGACCACATCCCTGCTTGTGCCCTCCTCTGCAATGTGCAACCAGGCTGCGTTGATCTCCTGGGGAGGTCTCTTCTGTCCATGGGAAGGGACGAGAAAAGGACCTCTCTGCATATGCAGTGAGTCCCAGGAGAGCCTGGGTGCAGCCGTGTTCCTCTGTGCAGTGCTTGGCAGTGTTTGCAGGACTGTAGAACACTGACAGCACAAATGTCAAAAGAAAGTTGGGCATGATCCCTTTAAGGAAACCGGCTGATGACATGTCACCAAATTTGGCTCGGTGTCAATTTTCTTTTTTTTTGTCTTATAACACTCCTGTGAAGCTCCTTGGGATGTTTTACTACGTTGAAGGCGCTATATAAATACAAGTTGTTGTTGTTATTGACGTCACCAGACCCACTTCCTCAAGGACGGCCACACTTTACTGCAGAAGGTCAAAAAAATTTAACGCTGCCGCCTATTTGATATCGCTTGCGGTAACGCCCATTTTCAGAAATGGAAACTAGATGCTTTGAGAATGGGCAAGAAGCCGACAATCAGAAAACCCTTTTTTAATGCCCACGCCGGAAATAATGCCCATTTTTGGGCGATAAGCACAAAAGTGGAGGTTCTAGCCCTTGCAGTTCTTCAGCCATAGGCACTCTTTCAAGTTAAACTACTGCAGTAAGACAAGGAGACTGAAGCAGAAATTAGTAAAAAGCATGTTCCGGACCCTTTTCAAGATACACTTCTTCGCAGAGTGCTTAATACCTGATGCAGTCTGCCTAATATTCCAACAGGCGCAAAAACTCTGGAGTCATTCAAGAGACAGTTGGGTACTGTGATGGGGAGGATTTCTATAGAAGGGTGTACTAGAGGTACTATATTTGTGATTAAATGTGTAAGTCACACTTTAAGTGTGTCCTTGGCTTGACAAATGGCCAGTCACATTTTTTTGAATGCTGCTATCAAACAACCACTATCTGATTCACGCCACATAGGTTGGTAAGGAAACTTGCCAGTCACACAAAATCTACAAAAATACAGTCATTTGTTTCCAAAGGTATCTGTTAGCAATTACTCGAAAAGAACCAATCATATCACTCAATTTATCTTTTTTCTAATTGGAGTCATTGGGGAACCGGGATCCAATTTTGAATTCTGACCCAGAAATATATAGGGGCAGTAATTGCCCCTTTCCTTTACGCCTGTTACCACCGCAAATCGGCGACCACACTGCGGAGTGGAGTGGCCACCGACCTTTGGTGGAATGGCCGCTGCTAGCCCAAGTGCCTTCCCGAGTTTTCCCGGCGGTGCCCCAATTCCCCCCCGCACCGCTCCGCTGCCGCCAATCGGTGTTAAGCACGTCACCACCGTGCGCATCGCCGATCTCATCATCATCATAGGCAGTCATTCATATCGAGGATGACTTGCTTCCACGCCAAAAAGGGATGAGTTCACAGGTGTTTCAAAGAAGGACCTAATATTCCAGATCCCGAACAACACGTTGAAGGGTAGAAGATGCCTGCGCATGGATTTTTTTTAACGTGTGGTGGCTGTTGCACACCAGCCACATGCACGACACGAGACTCCCAAAGCAAGCGCTCTACCTTGGAACTCCTACACGGCAAGCGAGCCCCAGGTGGGCAGAGGAAATGTTTCAAGAACACCCTCACAGCCTCCTTGATAAAGTGCAACATCCCCACCAACACCTGGGAATCCCTGGCCAAAGACCGCCCAAAGTGGAGGAAGAATATCCGAAAGGGCGTTGAACACCTCGAGTCTCGTCGCCGAGAGCATGCAGAAATCAAGCTCAGGCAGTGGAAGGAGCGTGCGGCAAACCAGACTCCCCACCCACCCTTTCCTTCGACCACTGTCTGTCCCACCTGTGACAGAGACTGTAATTCCCGTATTGGACTGTACAGTCACCTGAGAACTCACTTTTAGTCTCACAAGTCTTCCTCAATTTTGAGGGACTGCCTCTGATGATGATGGGGGGGATTGTCCTATGAGGAGAGATTGTGTAGACTAGGCCTATATTCTCTAGAGTTTAGAAGAAAGAGGTGATCTCATTGAAACATACAACATTTTTACAGGACTTGACAGGGTAGATGCAGGGAGGATGTTTCGTCTGGCTGGGGAGTCTAGAACCAGGGGTCACAGTCTCAGAATAAGGGGTCGGCCATTTAGGACTGAGATGAGGAGAAACTTCTTCACTTAGAGGGTGGTGAATCTTTGGAATTCTCGACCCCAGAGGGCTGTGGAGGCTCAGTCCTTGAGTATAATCAAGACAGAGATCGATAGATTTTTGGATATTAAGGGAATCAAGGGATATGGCGATAGTGCAGGAAAGTGGAGTTGAGGTAGAAGATCAGCCATGATCTTATTGATTGGGGGAGCAGGCTCGAGGGGCCGAATGGTCTACTCCTGCTCCTAATTCTTATGTTCTTATGTGTCAGAGAGAAAATGTTTTTTTCTTGTATAATTAGATAATCCAAAGCACCTGAGTTCTTTCCAAAGTTTTACACTAAGAATGGTCATTCACAGAGCATGACATTACTTTTCTCCCCCACAGTGGGAGGTGTCAGGCTTAAGCTGCATACTCTCCATTGTACTCCCAGAAAAATTAACCACAGTGAAAGTCTGTTGGACAAGATGCGCTTATGGAGGATAAGAGAGGAACTGGCAAGGTGTGAGAGTTCAGGGCTAGAACAGGGGGGACCCCTGGGGATGACTTGGCGTGATGGGCAAGGGTAAGGAGAGGAAGCAGCTGAATGGATGATCTCAATCTTAGTATAAACAAGTCCATCAGCTCCTTGCAAGTGTTTTTGGCAATGAATATGGAGGGGCAGGAGAGAGGAGTTTAAGGAGATGGTTGGCAGTGAAGAAAAAACGATGATGTAGCCTATCATGGCTGACTTGCATTTTTTTAAATTAATTTATCAAGTCTTATGTTCTAAATATTACACATTATGGAGTACAAATTGTTCCCCTCCTGAAACACCCTGTCTCGATGTTTTTTTAACTGCAGTTGCGTTTCAGGTCAACTCTTTCGGGAAATTCCGCTCTTTGGTTTTTTTAGGTTTTCATTCCGGAAATCGGTCATAACGGGGGGCGGTAACTACACCTGAGGGGCAAAAACGCAGCTATGACAGCAACTGAGGGGCGGAAGTTGGCGGTGCGTATTCACCGTCGCGATTACATCATCGTGATGCTGCATCATCGCGGCTCTCCCCTTCACTTAAAGAGAGCCTTCGCACTTTTTAAACTTCGGCCCACCGGGCCACCAGGGGGGGTTTCGGCCGGGCCAGCGGCCTGGCACCCAAGAGGTGCAGTAAATGCCAGCATACCGTTTGCTTTCTTAATTGCTTGCTGTATCTGCATTTTAACTTTCAGTGATTCGTGTACAAGGACACAGGTCCCTCTGAATACTCAATATTTTCTAATCTCTCACCATTTAAAAAAAATACTCTGCTTTTCTATTTTTTCCTATCAAAGTAGGACACAAACACAGCTGTCTGAAAATTCTAAATCAGATCCAGGAAGAATATAATTTCTCTCAGGACAGCTGCCAACATCGCTCGTAAGATTGAATCATATGTAGAAGGCTCATCAGTCCATTTGATATCCTCTTTTCAGAACATCAGCTCAAACCTTTTCCCGTAACATCCAACTGTTTCTTAATGAGGCAAGTGTCATGGTCTCAACTATCCCTGGACCTGATCCAGCTATCAACCTACCTTGTGCAAAGAAATACTTCCTGCTGTCTGTCAGGAACGTGCTTTTCTCAACCTGAACCTGTGCTCTCCTGTCCTCTTATGCTGATGTATCTGATACTATTCATGTCTGGAATCTAGTACAGCTCACGCAGTTCACACAATACACTATAAAATGTCACACTTTGCTACAGATGCAAAACAATCTTACAAAAAAGTGCAAAGCAACAGAAATACAACTGCTGTTGTTTTCTGGATAACCTGGACTCACCTCAAGGGCAGAAGCTGGTATTTATTAGCAGTTGCCAACGTGCAGAAATTTCTCCAAGGAATTAATTACATTTCAAGATGTAGCAAAAATGAACTATGTCCCCATCGGGAATGCCTGAGCAGTGACCTTCAAAAGGACAAATCAGGTCAAACACGTCCATGTTCACATCTAAACATCACAACTGTGCTCCAGACCCCAGATTCTGAGAGGGCTTGACAGGGTAGATGCAGAGAGGATGTTTCCCCTCGTGGGGGAATCTAGAACTAGAGGGCATAGTCTCAGAATAAAGGGGTCGCCCATTTAAAACGGAAATGAGAAGGAATTTCTTCTCTCAGAGGGTCGTTAATCTGTGGAATTCTCTATACCAGAGAGCGGTGGAGGCTGGGTCATTAAATATATTCAAGGTGGAGATAGACAGATTTTTAAAAGATAAGGGAGTAAAGGGTTATGGGGAGAGGGCAGGGAAGTGAAGTTGAGGCCAAAATTAGATCAGCCATGATCTGATTGAAAGGCAGAACAGGCTCGAGGGGCCTATTTCTTATGTTCTTATGACTACCTGAGAATACACAAATCATTTACTTCTATTGGGTACTCTCTGAGCCACTTCTTTTTGAGGCTGAGGGGTTAAATTGAATATCCCCCGAAAACGGACGTAAGGATTGGGGTATGCGATTAACCCACAGCCGTTCATTCCGATATAGATAGCACATTAAATTTGTGCTGCTTGCTGCATTCAGCCAGTGCTGCCTGCAGTGTTCACTGGGGCCCAATATTGTGAGTGGCTAATCGAGGGAGAAATTAGCTCGTGCCTCTGTTGTGGCGTTAATCGAGGTGGAGCGGTACTTTTGGCGCCTTGAAAAAGTTTGGGCCTCCTCCCGCCCAGAAATTCGTCAGAATCGGTCAAAGAGCTGACAGGGGCGCTAAATCAGCCATTGCACACCAGATCTGGGAGGGCGACAACGGAAGTTTGGTCAGTACATTTTGCAGACCCAGTGCGCACGCGCAGAACTTCGAATCAGATCCCGGGAAAAGCCGAGTCTTAAAGGCGCTGCATAGTAATGCACCATTTAACGTTTTCAAAATTACAATTTCTCAAGCTGAACTGTTATTTCTGTCTGCCGCTGCAAACTCGCAGGCTCACTACCATGCTGTGTGTGAACGTTGCACTGACTGTGACCTCCGAAGGAAGCACTTCCTGATATCTTTAAGTAGCCACCAGTTAAGACTCTGCAAGCCTGCACCTAGTGTTTTGTCAGACGTTGTTTTTAGCAGCTGCTAATTGAGGCGGCCGCACCTAATTTTCTGACTGTGGCGCAAGCGTGGGTGTTGCACCAGGAATACGTCAGGATCGGAGTAATCGTCGGCAGCCGGGCGCTACTGGTTTGCGCCCCTAATGAATTTTTGGTCAGGCCGCTAAACGTTGTACTCCCGGTCGGTATCCTCTTACACTCCAGTAAAGCCCCCTCTGGCCGCTAACTGAGGCATTAGATAACCAAACATCCAGCCCCTTAAAGGGAGGTGCATTGTGGCTGCAAGAAGTGGTGGGAGTCCTTTGAAAAGTGAATCTGTGCGTTCAACATGCATGTACCAAGGCTTTCTGACAATGCACTTGAGTTCTTGGTGCAAGAAGTGGAAAGGAGAGACAGGAGTATGTGCAGGAGGGCAGGAAGACCTCCAGACCAATGCTGAGGAGACAGTGGAAAGAAATAGCAGCGGAGGTCAATGGCAGTACTCTAGCTCCAAAAATATGGCTGCAGTGTAGGAAGAAGTGTAACGATCTCAGGCGAGTTATCAAGGTGTGAGTTTAATCTTCAAATGGTATATCCTACCAACTGCACTACTAACCTCATCTACTCGTCAATTCATTACGCCCCCATCACCCACTTACAACAATCTCTATAAATCAGTATTCAACTCTTCAATTCATATGCTTTACCTCACCCTTACACACTTAGCACTGTTGCAAGCTTCCCACCCACAATTCACAAGCTGCTCACACTGGCAGCTATTCAAATATAAGAATCACGTCAGCCAAACATATTGCAGGACATATTAAGCTGAGATGTGATTTAGCCAAACAGCTACTTCATAGAATCATAGAAATTTACAGCACAGAAGGAGGCCATTTCGGCCCATCGTATCCACGCCGACCAACCAAGAGCTATCCAGCCTCATCCCATTTTCCAGATCTTGGTCCGTAGCCCTGAAGGTAACGGCACTTTAAATGCACATCCAAATATTTTTTAAATGTGGTGAGGCTTTCTGCCGCTACCACCCTTTCAGGCAGTGAGTTCCAGACCCCCACCACCCTCTGGGTAAAGAAATTTCCCCTCATATCTCCTCTATACCTTCCCCCCAATTACTTTAAATCTATGTCCCCTGGGTGTTGACCCCTCTGCCAAGGGAAACAGGTCCTTCCTATCCACTCTATCCAGGCCCCTCATAATCTTATACACCTCAATAAGGTCTACCCTCAGCCTCCTCTGTTCCAAAGAAAACAGACCCAGCATCTCAACATAGAATCATAGAAAAGAGGTGCAGGAGTAGGCATTCGGCCCTTCGAGCCTGCACCGCCATTCAATGAGTTCATGGCTGAACATGCAACTTCAGTACCCCATTCCTGCTTTCTCGCCATACCCCTTGATCCCCCTAGTAGTAAGGACTACATCTAACTACTTTTTGAATATATTTAGTGAATTGGCCTCAACAACTTTCTGTGGTAGAGAATTCCACAGGTTCACCACTCTCTGGGTGAAGAAGTTTCTCCTCATAGCCAAAATTCCCCAGTCCAGGCAACATTCTTGTAAATCTCCTCTGCACCCTTTCCAATGCAATCACATCTTTCTTGTAATGTGGTGACCGGAACTGCACACACTACTCCAGCTGCGGCCTAACCAGTGTTTTATACAGTTCAAGCATTATCCCTACACCCTCCTAAACCAAATCCCTACCTACGTCAATACATCACCTCCAATTCCATATGCTCTAATTTTTGTTAATAGTCCCTTGTGTGGAACCTTATCCAATGTCTTCTGGAAGTGCATGTAAATAAAACGTATGGGCACTGCTTATCTACCACTTTAGTTACCTCTTCAAAAATTCAACTAGACATGACTTACCCTTTACAAATCCATGCTAGCTTATTCTGTTCAGTTCATCATTTCTCCAAGTGCGTACACTTGCTAGTAACTTCCCCCAACAGACGTTGGGCCTATGGTTTCCTAGTCTATCCTACCTTTCTTAAATAATGGAGTGACATTGGAAATGTTCCAATCCAAGGAGACAATTCCTCAATCGAGATATTTGGAAGTTTGTGGCTCGAGTATTTACAATTTCCTCACCGAGGAGAAGTTCAACTTTTTGCATTTCCTCATCTATTATGCACTTTTATTATTTTTATTTATTCTTGGTTTGTGGGCGTCGCTGGCAAAGCCAGCATTTATTGCCCAGACCTGCTTCCCTTGAAACGGTGATGGTGGGCTGCAGTCTTGATACAGCTGAGTGGTTTACTAGGCCAGTTCACAGGGTAGTTAAGAATCAACCACATTGATGTGGGAATGAGTCACATATAGGCCAGACCAAGTAAGGACAGTAGGTTTCCTTCCCTAAAGTACATCAGTAAACCAGTTGGGTTTTTACAGCTTCATACGCACTTTTACTAATTCTAGCTTTGTATTTCAAGGTTTTTTTCCCACAACTGCTATTGTGGGATTTGAATTTATGTTCCCTGGTTTACTGGGACAGTAACATAACCTCACTACCGTACACTTTTACAGCCCTCTGGCCTTAATATTAACTTTAACAACTTCTGACATTAATTACAGCTTCCATTTTCCCTTCGACAAGTGTTGGCAATGGGGGATTGGTGCTCTGGTGATTCCAAGGGGAGAGATATGTTGGTGTTTGATGTTGGGACCCTCCGTCACACATGGGGTGGTCTGCATCTTTGGTGCCAACCTGCTTTTTCCCTTCTCCTGGGCCGCTGCAGCTGCTCTACTTTGTAAGTTTTTCGTACTTCTGTTTCTACCTGCCTTACCCTCTAATCGCTTGTGTTAGGACACTTGGTGTCTCAAATGTCTTTAATGCCATTGATTTATCTCATTATAACTCCTGTTTCCTAATGCTAATATCACTTCTGTTACTTAATCATCTCCTGCCTGCCACTCAAATATCTTACAGGTCACTATATTTATTTTGTGTTTATGCATGTGTGTCTGTCTGTGTTTCCTCCCCACCATATGTTCTAACCTTTATGAAATTATGTTCACCTATAATATCCTCCAATTCTGATAAAGAGCCCACACTTGAAACATTAACTCTTGTTCTGATCCAGCATTTTCTTTTTTGGTTTCATGTACAGAGTTTGAAGGTAAATCAGTGGCAGAGCAGTGGGAGGCATTCAAAGAGGAGATGGTGAAGGTACAGAGCAAGTATGTTCCCTTAAAGAACAAGGGTGGGACTAACAAATGTCGAGGCCCCTGGATGTCAAGGGGCAGAAGAAAGAAAAAAGGGATGCTTATGACAGATACCAAGGTCTCAATACTGCAGAAACCCTGGGGGAGTACAGAAAGTGCAGGGGTGAAATTAAAAAGGAAATTAGGAAAGCTAGGAGAGGGCATGGAAAAATATTGGCAAACAAAATCAAGGAAAACCCAAAGATGTTTTATAAAAACATTAAGAGCAAGAGAATAACTAAAGAAAGTAGGGCCTATTAGGAAGCATAAAGGTAACCTTTGTGTGGAGGCGGAAGACGTGGTTTTGGCTCTTAATGAATGCTTTGCATCTGTTTTCACAAAAGAGAGGTACGATGCAGACATTGCAATCAGGGAGGAGGAGTGTGAAATATAAGATGAAATAAACAGAGAGAGAGGAAGTATTAAGGTTGTTTACCATAATTGAAAGTGGATAAATCCCCAGACCTGGAAGAAATGTATCCCAGGCTGTTAAAAGAAGCAATATAGGAAATAGCACAGGCTCTGACCATCATTTTCCAATCCTCTTTGGCTACATATGTGATCATCATTATGGGCAGTCCCTTGAAATCGAGGAAGACTTGCTTCCACTCTAAAATTGAGTTCTCAGTTGACTGAACAGTCTAATACGAGAATTACAGTTCCTGTTACAGGTGGGACAGACAGTGGCTGAAGGAATGGGTGGGTGGGAATGGTTTGCCGCACACTCCTTCCGTTTGGTTTCTGCATGCTCTCGGCGACGAGACTCAAGGTGCTCAGCGCCCTCCCGGATTTGTGGTGCCGGAGGACTGCTAATGTTGTACCATTGTTTAAAAAGGGAGAAAGGGATAGACCGAGTAATTACAGGCCAGTCGGCCTAACTTCGGTGGTGGGAAAATTATTGGAAAATATTTTGAGGGACAGGATAAATCTTCAGTTAGAAGGACACGGATTAATCAAGGACAGTCAGCATGGATTTGTTAAGGGTAGGTCAGGTCTGACTAACTTGGTTGCATTTTTTGAGGAGGTAACAAGGAGGGTCAATGAGGGAGTGCATTCGATGCAGTCTATATGAATTTTTAGAAAGGCTTTTGATAAGAGTTCACATGGCAGATGGATCATGAAAGTAACAGCCCATGGAGTGTCCAAGGCAAAGTGGCAAGTTGGATCCAAAATTGGCTCAGAGACAGGAAGCAAAGGGCAATGGTCAATGGGTGTTTTTGTGACTGGAAGGCTGTTTCCAGTGGGGTTTTGCAGGGCTCAATATTAGGTCCCTTGCTTTTTGTGATTATATATCAATGATTTGGACTTGAATCTAGGGGGTATGATTAATAAGTTTGCAGGTGATACAAAAATTGGCCGTGTGGTTGATAATGAAGAAGAACATAAGAAATAGGAACAGGCCCCTCGAACCGGCTCCGCCATTCAATAAGATCATGACTGATCTGATCATGGACTCAGCTCCACTTCCCCGCCCGCTCCCCATAATCTCTTATCCTCCTATCGTTTAAGAAACTGTCTATTTCTGTCTTAAATTTATTCAATGTCCCAGCTTCCACAGCTCTCTGAGGCAGCAAATTCCACAGATTTACAACCCTCTGAGAGAAGAAATTTCTCCTCATCTCAGTTTTAAATGGGCGGCCCCTTATTCTAAGATCATGCCCCCTAGTTCTAGTCTCCCAATCAGTGGAAACATCCTCTCTGCATCCACCTTGTCAAGCCCCCTCATAATCTTATACGTTTCGATAAGATCACCTCTCATTTTTCTGAATTCCAATGAGTAGAGGCCCAACCTACTCAACCTTTCCTCATAAGTCAACCCCTTCATCCCCAGAATCAACTTAGTGAACCTTCTCTGAACTGCCTCCAAAGCAAGTATATCCTTTCGTAAATATGGAAACCAAAACTGCACGCAGTATTGCAGGTGTGGCCTCACCAATACCTTATATAGCAGTAGCAAGACTTCTCTGCTTTTATACTCCATTTCCTTTGCAATAAAGGCCAAGATACCATTGGCCTTCCTGATCACTTTCTATACCAGCAGACTCTCCTTTTGTGTTTCATGCACAAGTATCCCCAGGTCCCGCTGTACTGCGGCACTTTGCAATCAGAAAGCTGTAGACTGCAGGAAGATATCAATGGGGAACTGGTCAGGTGGGCAGAACAGGTGGCAAATGGAATTCAATCCTGAGAAGTGTGAGGTAATGTCTTTGGGGAGGGCTAACAAGGCAAGGGCATACACAATAAATGGTAGGACACTGAGAGTTGTAGAGAAACAGAGGGACCGAGAAGTGCATGTCCACAGATCCCTGAAGATAGTAGGACAGGTAAATAAGGTAGTTGGACAGGTAGATAAGGTAGTTAAGAAGGCATATGGGTTACTTGGCTTTTTTGCCAAGACATAGAATAAGAACTGTATAAAACACTAGTTTGGCCACAGCTAGTGTACTGCGTGCAGTTCTGGTCACCACATTACAGGAAAGATGTGATTGCACTCGAGAGGGTACAGAGGAGATTTACAAGGACGTTGCCTGGACTGGTAAATTTTAGCTATGAGGTAACATTAGATAGGCTGGAGTTTTCTTTGGAACAGAGGAGGCTGAGGGAAGACCTAATTGAGGTGTATAAAATTATGAGGGGCCTAGATAGATTGGATAGGAAGAACCGAGTCCCCTTAGCGGAGGAGTCAATAACCAGGGGCATAGATTTAGAGTAAGTGGCAGGAGGTTTAAAGGCGATCTGAGGAGAATTTCTTTTCACCCAGAGGGTGATGGGGGTTTGGAACTCACTGCCTGAAAGGGTGGTAGAAGCAGAAACCCTCATAGCATTTAAAAAGTATTTGAAGTGCCGTAACCTACAAGGCTACGGACCAAGAGCTGGAAAGTGGGATTAGGCTGGACACAATGGGTCGAATGGCCTCCTCCTGTGCTATAAATTTGTATGATTCTATGATTCACACCCCGGCACACTTCACTCTTTATTGCAGGAGAGAGTGGCGCATAACAGGAGGTAGTGGGAAAGAACTGAAGGAGAACAAATGCACCTGTATGTTTTAACCCCATGGAGGAGACAGCGCTGGCCATCATGGGAAGGGGCATCGCTGAGGTTGTGGCCACTGGTGGGACTGGAGGGATCGATGCTGAGGGTATCTACAAACCTAATCCATCTTCTCTCTTTCCAATTCTCCCTCATCCTGCAATCTCTAATGACTCACAAGCTGCAGGTGGTCTAAGCATACACTTCTTTCTTTCTCCTGCCCACTCACTACAACCCAACCCATGTCCCTTTTTAATTTCAGATACCCAAAAACTGGAACTTTCTCAGTCAGAGATGGAAGAGGAAGAAGACTGTGAAGATGAAGAGACACCATCACTTGATCTTACATCACAGCCATCACCTCGGACACCGATAGTGTGTGTACATTAGAGGTTAGGATAGAGGAGGGATCTGCACGCGGTGAAACACCAGGCATAAGTATACAGGAACCAGGACATGGGAAAAGGATAATGCAGGTGTCAGCTCGCCAAAGGGCAAGGTCACACACCAGTTCTGATGCAGAGGAGTTAGATGAGGACTTCAATGGGCCAAGCTGAAGGGTGTACACAACCAAATGCTTGGTTCATTGGAAAGCCTGCGCACAATGTCAAGAAGCATTAAGGAGTCCAGCACTAACTTGGCACGGGGCTTTGCTCAGAACTTGGAGCCCATCCTTCCCAACATGGAACCGCGGATCACCACTATCAGCATACCTGTGGAACCAACATTGATACTGCTTCTGATGGCCAATATCACACCTTCCATTGCAGCACAAACAGCTTCCATCAGAGATATGAATGCTGCAATTGAAGCTCAAACTGTAGCCTTGGAAGCTCAGACTGCTTCCATCGTGGCTCTGGATACCACTGTTCAAAAGGGCATCCAGGCATTATAGTCCGTTCTTCAACAAATCCTCAGGACTGCTGAGGCATGGCGCCAGGAGAGTAACAGTGGTTCCATGGAGCACGGACTAGCTGTCCTCTCTCAGGAAGACATAGAAACATAGAAAATAGGTGCAGGAGTAGGCCATTCGGCCCTTCGAGCCTGCACCACCATTCAATATGATCATGGCTGATCATGCAACTTCAGAATCCCATTCCTGCCTTCTCTCCATACCCCTTGATCCCTTTAGCCGTAAGGGCCACATCTAACTCCCTTTTGAATATATTTAACAAACTGGCCTCAACAACTTTCTGTGGTAGAGTTTCCACATGCTCACAACTCTCTGAGTGAAGCAGTTTCTCCTCATCTCGGTCCTAAATGGCTTACCCCTTATGCTTAGACTGTGATCCCTGGTTCTGGACTTCCCCAACTTCGGGAACATTCCTCCTGCATCTAACCTGTCCAATCCTGCCAGAATTTTATATGTTTCAATGAGATCCCCTCTCATTCTTCTAAATTCCGGTGAATATAAGCCTAGTCGGTTCAGTCTTTCTTCATATGTCAGTCCTGTCATCCCCGAGCATCAGTCTGGTGAACCTTCGCTGCACTCCCTCAATAGCAAGACTGTCCTTCCTCAGATTAGGAGACCAAAACTGTACACAATATTTAAGGTGTAGCCTCACCAAGGCCCTGTACAACTGCAGTAAGACAACATTCCTGCTCCCATCCCTGCATCTCTGCCAGGGCACTTGCCCTGTCAGCCAGGCAGCCTTGACTGCTGTAGCCCAGACTGAAATATTGCAGTCTGAAGCCGGGACCTCTAGGCCCAGAGCTGCTCGAGATTGCCCTCTACGGCAAGCTGCAATCTCTTCAATTGAAGATCAGTAGCCTTCCACCAGCCATGCTGCAGCCATGAGGAAAGCACCTCGTAGGAGCATTAGGACAGGCAAAGGCACACAGAAGACAGGCACTAAGGGATTGCACAATGGTGATTAGTTTAATTGTGTATGCATGATGCAATATCTATATTAATAACTTGGATGAAGGGACCGAGTGTAATGTAATCAAATTTGCTGATGATACAAAAATAGGTGGGAAAGCAAGTTGTGAGCAGAACACAAAGAATCTGCAAAAGGATATAGATAGGCTAATTGAGTGAGCAAAAATTTAGCAGATGAAGTATAATGTGGGAAAATCTGAGGTTATTCACTTTAGTAGGAAAAATAAATAAGCAAATTATTATTTAAATGGAGAGAGATTACAAAATGCTGCAGTACATAGGGATCTGAGGATCCTTGTACATGAAACACAAAAAGTTAGCACGCAGGTACAACAAGTAATTAGGAAGGCAAATGGAATGTTGGCCTTTATTGCAAAGGGGATAGAGTATAAAAGTAGGGAAGTCCTGCTACAACTGTACAGGGTATTGGTAAGACCACACCTGGAGTACTGCGTACAGTTTTGGTCTCCTTATTTAAGGAGGGATATACTTGCATTGGAGGCAGTTCAGAGAGGTTCACGAGGTTGATTCCTGAGATGAAGGGGTTGTCTTATGAAGAAAGGGTGAGCAGGCTGGGCCTATACTCATTGGAGTTTAGAAGAATGAGAGGTGATCTTATTGAAACATACAAGATTATGAGGGGGCTTGACTGGGTAGATGCAGAGAGGATGTTTCCCCTCGTGGGGGAATCTAGAACTAGGTTTCAGAATAAGCGGCACCCATTTAAAACGGATGAGGAAGAGGAATTTCTTCTCTCAAAGGATCATGAATCTTTGGAATTCTCTCCCCCAGAAAGCTGTGGAGACTGGGACATTGAATATATTTAAGGTGGAAAAAGACAGATTTTTGAACGATAAGCGAGTCACAGGTTATTGTGGAGCAGCAGGGAAGTGGAGTTGAGGCCAAGATCAGATCAGCCATGATCTTATTGAATGGCAGAGCAGGCTCCAGGGGCCATATGGCCTATCCCTGCTCCTATTTCTTATGTTCTTATGTTCAATGGTGTTCTCTATAATGTTCCTTGTGGCAGCATGGTTCTCATTGTAGGCCTGCTATGTATGTCTGCTTGGGTTCCGGACCAGTGTCATGTGATTAGTGAATAATCCTTGTTGTCCAGTAGCCAGCCTTTGACTTGAAGGAATCGTAACTACTGTCATTCACTGACATGATGCGCTGCCTGTGGTCACACACCAGCTGCACACTGAGGTTTTGGTTTATGAAAATGACCGAGTTCACACTCCTAAGTCACTTTGATCTTATCAATAAGCAAGTGTTATTCTACCCATGGAGTACAAAGTAATCTTAATTTTTACAAAGGCAAAATACTGCGGATGCTGGAATCTGAAATAAAAACAGAAAATGCTGGAACTCTCAGCGGGTCAGGCAGCATCTGTGGAGAGAGAAACAGAGTTAATGTTTCAGGGTTTCAGGGATCTTCGTCCTTAAACAGTAACTCTGTTTCTCTCTCCACAGATGCTACCTGACCCGCTGAGACTTCCAGCGAAATCTTAAATTTTACTTTGTCTGTATCACACTTCATTTGCCAGGTGCAACTCCTGGCCAGTGATGTTCAATACAAGGATAGGTCTCTGCTAGATCTATTTTCTCAGTCCACAGTTCTCTGGTAAATCATCTTCGCATAGCATCTATAGATCCCCTTGTCCCTACAACAACAATATCAACTTGTACTTATATAGCGCCTTTAATGTAATAAAATATCCAAGGCGCTTCACAGGAGCATTATCAAACAAAATTTGACATCAAGCCACATAAGATGATATTATGACAGATGACAAAAAGCTTGGTCTAAGAAGTAGGTTTTAAGGAACATCTGAAAGGAGGGCGCGAGGCCGAGGTTTAGGGAGGAAATTCTGGAGCTTAGGGCCGAAAGCACAGCCACCAATGGTGGAGCAATTAATATTGCGGATGTGCACAACAACAACATCTTGTATTTATATAGCGCCTTTAACATAGTGAAACGTCCCAAGGTGCTTCACAGGAGAATTATGAGATAAAAATCTGACACCGAGCTGCATAAGTAGAAATTAGCACAGGTGATCAAAAGCTTGGTCAAAAAGGTATGTTTTAAGGAGCGTCTTGAAGGAGGAAAGAGAGGTAGAGAGGTTAAGGCAAGATCAGAATTGGAGGAGGGCAGAGATCTTAGAGGGTTGTAGGGCTGGAGGAGGCTACAGAGACAGAGAGGGGCAAGGTTTTGGAGTGATTTTAAAACAAGGATTAGAATTTAAAATCGAGACATTGCTGGACCAGGAGCCAATGTAGGTCTGGCATTGGCTTCCTAGTGCAGATAGAACTCTGGCTTCTCCCGATGTATGACGGTTTGATGTTTTAAATCCTGTACCCTGCTCTGCCTTCACCACACCACACCATCCCCCCTCCACCTCTTCCATTACTATACTCCACTGCCCAGCCCTCCCTGATGTGCTTTGGAATGAGCTCACACTAAACTGGCTTCCAGTCTCAGACTATCCCCAAGCATTGCCACCGGGGGTCAGTTGGTATTAGATATCAATATATAAAACAAACACCTGGCAGGCAATAAAAGTACCTGCATCAGAAGAACTGGGATCAGAATTGACCCACTAAACTGAAATGTATGAAGCTTACGGCAATGTTTTCATCACATCAAGAGACCAGCAATTCAAACGGTATTATCCACTGTAATTTGCTCAGAATACTGTAAGTCAATTTGCTTCAAAAGGTCATGCAATTTTAAAATCCTTTGAAGTCAGTTATTAGGCACTCTGCAGCTGAAGTGTCTGTGATTTATTACAGAATTAATGAGACTCAAAAAATTCAATTTTTTCCCCCTAAAGAAGAATGAACATAAATATCATGCTGAAATTTATACTGTTAAAATGTCTTTTATAGTTTCCACAGGGAAGTCTGGTGGAACTTTGCAGTCTTATAAATTATGGATAAGCTGATTCCATTCTAGATGGTTCTGTGCATTAAAACGCAAACCTCCATTTTGTGATCTAGCATTAAGTTATTTCATGTCCTGATTTATCATGAATAAAATATTTGAATGCAACATTGTCCTGTTTTGTAAAAAAATTTAAAATGTAAAATGTAAAAATAAATGCCTGAATTCTGCATCGTGCCAAATTTGATTGCACTGCGGCAGGATAAATATTGCTGTTTGAAGTAACCGTGTGCGAGGTCGTGAAAAACATAATAAAACTGAGACTGAGCAATTTTTTCAGTACTGTTACTAACAGAAGCAATCATCTAATTTCTCAAATGGTAAATGGAGTCCCAGATAACAGCTGTTGCGTGCAAAGGCAAGATACCATAATCTCTGACCAACATTTTATTATATTTCGGCAGAAAGATACATTACTGCACATGTTCTTTGAGCGGGGAAGTTATGATTAATTTCTGTATCAGTTTTTCCCTCTCCATATCAGGATCATTTTAATAGTATTGATATGTAGCACATGCACAAAAAACATTACTTCTCATACAGGCATCACTCACCCAGTCTTCCCAAGCCGCATCCTCTCAACCTCAGCTCCAAGCCTTGCTTGACCTAACCTCACCAATGATATGCTCATCATCCCCCTGACCCATACCTCAACATTAGAATGCACAGAACAAGCTGTTCATCAAGCCCACTACTTCCGCAGACCATAATGTTAGCCCCTCATGGGCCCTTACTCAATCTTCTGAAGAAAGGTTTTATATAGATATTTGCTCATCTCCAAAGGTCAAGTTAAATTCCAGGACAGTCATCCATCTCCACATCTCCATTATTCAAAATCTTGCTCGTCCCCATTTGCTGACTCATATTTCTTCACTTCCTAGGCCCAACCAATTTTTAATTCTGTACTATTTTTAAATATGTAATAAATTAGTAATATCATTACAAAAAGAACAAAGCAAGGAAACCATGAACAGAACTTGGTCACAGCGACCTACCAAAATGAGCCATGTAGATTGGTTGGTTTATTTGTTCAGGTACAATTATCCATTATCTTGTCCATTTAATTGCTTACAACATAAAGCAACATAAATGTTACAGTATATTCTCATTATAGGGACAATTCAGTGGCAACCAAACAATTCCTTTTTGCAGATCAATTCTTGCAGCCATGTACTGATTCTAATTAGTAATAATTGGCCTGTACTGAAATGTCCGAGCCCAGATACTTTGCATTTTGAGAGAAAATGTTACCAAACTGACCCAGTGAGCTCCTTAGGACTGGATCAAGTGTTTGACAATCAGAATTGGTTAATCCACATAATCTCTACTCCAGCTGTTAATGAACCAGTGCTCATCGTACCATGTGCATTACCAGCCACAGTAATTGATTAGTTACAACCAAAGTAAACTGTTACCCTTGCTTTTATTTAAAGTACTGTACTTACAGGGAATGAATTGTAGTGCTGCCTAATAATTGCATCTATAAAATAGAAACCCAACTCTAAGTAGGTTTCTTACAAGTCACAAGGGATGCAGTAAAATGTCTACAATAAGTAATTTATACTTTATGAAAAATTCTAGGGCTCGTGTTTCTCTGCTAAAATAGTAAGTGCAAAATATTGTCTTTGCAAATTTCAAAGAATAGTCCAAAAGATGAAGAATTAAAGTATTCTTGATAAACAATTTGAATATATAGGAACTGTGGGCTAAAAACTCGGAGGCTTAACACCCGTTCCTGGAAAAAAAGGGCAAAAGAGCGACAGCCATGCTATTCCGCCAACTGGTGGAGGGTCCCGTGGCATAATCCATTTTGGTCCTCTCCTTAGCGCTGCCAGTAAGAATTAGCGCCATGCAAAAAAAATAGTAGATTGGTGACGTGCACGCCGACTTAATGTTATCACAGCTAACTTCAACCCTAGTGCTGAGTTCAGCACTGGGTCATAACCACGCCAGGGAAACCCAGTGTGTAAAGAGATGACAGTAGCGCTGTTTTTCAATTAAGTTTGCATTTAAGCTTTTGGACTTTTTGCGTGATTTTATTGAAGTAGTGGCTTGCTGCAATAGATGTTAAAACTTTTGTACGTGTGTAGGGAGTGCTGCTGGATGCTTGCAAGCCCTCGAATGGTAAAGGAAGGTCTCTGAGAAAACAGCAAAGGTTGAAAATACTCAACATCCATGGAGAGAGAATCAGAGTTCATGTCTCAGGTTGAGATGCTGCCTGAGCTGCTGAGTATTGCCACCATTTTATGCTGGCATTTCAGATTTATAGCATCCGCTCGCAGAGGGAAGAGGAAGACACAGAAGAGGAAGCAGCAGAAGAGAAAGCTGAAGGAAGCATGCAACCCAGACAGCCCCTTTCTAGCTGGAATATCCAGGATGGAATCATCCACCTGCGGTCCCAGTGATCACAACCCCAATCCCCCTTTCATCATTAGTCCCACACCTTACCTTCCGTCTGTTACTGACCATCACACCGTTGTCTTGGCCACGATGCTGAAATAAAAGCTACCACAAAGCAAACTTTCCAATCCACCTATATACTTCTATCCATCCAATATGACATCAAGAAATGAAATCATCATCCTTATGCATTCTCTCAGTGACTGTCTTGTGTGTTCTGTTGCCTATCCTACTGATGTCACACAGTGCTATTCCAGTGGCTGCAGCATGGCTGGTGGAAGGCTGCTGACTTTCAGTGGGGGACACTGCAAATGGCCTTGCTAGTTGACCTTGAGGAGCTGGTGGCTGGGAGTGTCAAAATCAATCATCTTCTTGTTCTTCTTCACTCTCCTCTCCCTCTTCTTGGTCACCTACTGGGCAGACTGCATTTCTTGGGTATGTGAAATGAGGCAGGCAGAAGGGTGCAGCTGTGGTAAGGAGAGGGCGGGAAAGCAAGAGGTGCAAGCGAGAAGGAGGATAGCGTATGAGGATTCAGCATCTTATATCCTTTCAGCCCTGCCGATGACCAAGGGAACAGCCATGCCCCTGTAAAGAATGGCCTGTACTGTCTCCTCTAAGGGGGTGACGAGGCTAGGAATGGGAGATGTGCCTTATAATTTATACAGATTGTTGGTCGGTGGGTGAAGAAGGTGGGGAAGTCACGCATTGAGCAGTATGTGAAGCTTGTGATGCAATTGGTAGGAGATGGCCTTTGAAGATGCATTCACTGACCTTGACCACTAGGCTGAGGTCATGAAGCTTCTTTGGGCACTGGAGCCAGGTGGTGGTGGCAACACTGCTGGCAGTGACGACCTCAGTTGATCTGGACACACATCGTTCTTTCTGGAGGGCCTCCTGGCCCCTGTGAGTAGAGGACCTCACTTGCAGTGTTGACCCCCTGCATAAAGCTGCGGTGCTGCAAGCGAGACCCTGCATGCCCCTTCCCTGGCTTGCTGAGTCAATTGTGTTAGTGCTGAAGCACTTTTGCCATTCTTTTTAAGGTGTAGAATACAATTCATCTTTAAGAGCTGAAGACAACAACAATGTTTATTTATATAGAGCCTTTAATGTAGTAAATCACACCAAGGCACTTCACAGTTGTGTTATAAGGCAAAACAGATAAATTTGACACCGAGCCACATAAAAAGAAACTAAAGCAGATGACCAAAAGCTTGGTTAAAGAGGTAGGTTTTAAGGAGCGTCTAAAAGGAGGAAAGAGAGGTAGAGAGGCGGAGAGGTTTAAGGAGAGAGATCCAGAGCTCTGAAGGCAACTCAGGGCCCAAGCAGCTGAAGGCACGGCCACCAATGATTGAGCAGTTATAATCAGGGATGCTCAAGAGAGCAGAAATGGCAGACTGCCATTTGGGAATTATTTTTAATGTTTGTTTTTTTGAAAGGCAGTAACGGCTGAAAAATAAATATTTTCACTTGATTTTAATTTGTATTATTGTGTATTGCCCCTTTATTTCATAGCCTTAATTGCCCACAATGCCTTGCGAACTCCACAGCCTCGCTCCCAGAGGCTGCCCACAATGCCTTGCGAACTCCACAGCCTCGCTCCTAGAGACTGTAAAAAGCAGCAACGTTGACTGTGGACAGGAACTTCAGGTCGGAAGCCTCCATTAATGCCACTAGGAAAGCGTTGCATGGTAAGTTAGCTCTGCGCTCCACATCGCCAAACCTCAAAGCCAATTTTTCAATGGTAGCGCTGTGGCCATTTTCGGTGCCCATTAACTCGAGTTGTTGGTGACACCAGCAATTCTGTTGGCGTGCACAAACTTTTGCCCCAAATGTACTAAGTTTTGTTCCCAGTGAGTTAGCTGATCTCAGTTGGGGGCCTCATTTATCTTATCCTCCATTTGGGACAGTTAGTCACTACTATTAGCCCCAGCGCATCCTGCCAAAGGAGGAGAGGAAAAAATTAGGCAGGATTCTGGCACCTGATCACTATCCACTGATCCGTGATAGAATGTGTGCATGTTTGAGTATCAGGTGGGAACATAAACAGGATCAACTGTGATGATCATCATAATTGTGGACCCTCAGGGGTCAAAATTCTGTACCACCGATTTTGAGGCGATGTCACCGCCTGAGTGCTGATTTTACCGCCAGGCGTTAAGTGCAGGCTCAAATTGCCAAATTCAGTTTTTATGACCAAAGATGAGAGTGCTAAAAATTAGCATTGCACACATCCACGGTGCCAACGGGGCAGGAGCTCAGGAGACCTACTCAATGTCACAACGAAGGCTGGTTGAAAAAAATTGGAAAGAAAAAAAAACAACTTGTCCGACTCACACACAGACTTCCCCACTGTTACAACTAATGAAAACATGCAGAAATAAATAAAGAAAAAAACATATCTTGCTCTCTGGGCGATTCCGCCTGAGATCCGCTATGTACTCACCACTTTTTTCAGGCTGTAAGAATGCCTGCCGGGAAGGCTGCCATGGAGACCAAATATCGCAAGAGTGGCGCCAATGGGGCTGGACGACGTCACTACATGGGTGGTGTTAGGCCTCAGCGTTACCTCTTGGCGCCTCTACCATAGACCCAACTGAATTTCTCCGGAGGCGGCGGGGACGCCGCTTACCACCGACAGTAGGACTTTGCCGCCCGTTATCCGCCTCCTGCCGGAGGTAACAGGTGGCGTTAGAAATGGAATGTCAACCCCTTACTGCTTAGATTCATTTATGAAGAATGGTAACTTGCATGAGTTACAGGAGGGCTGTCGGCACCCTTTGAATCATATCACAGTGGCATTCATTTGCAGGAGAGGAGGAGAGAAAGCCAAGGAGGGGAAATGGAGGATAAAATAAATGAGGTTTAGCCATGTCTCATTACCTGTAGAAATACATTACCTGGAATCAATCCCTGGTCGAGACTTGACTATTCCAATGCAATCCCAGTTGGTCTCCCACGTTCTACCCTACAAAAACATGAGGTCATCCAAAACTCGATTGTCCATGTCATAACTCACACTAAGTCCCTTTCACCCATCACCCCTGACCTATACTGGCTCCCGGTTAAGCAACGCCTCGATTTTAAAATTCTCATCCTTATTTTCAAATCTCTCCATGGCCTCGTCGCTCCCTATTTCTGTAATCTCTTCCAGCCACACAACCCCCTCCCCACCCCGCCCAAGATATCTGCGTTCCTTTAATTCTGGCCTCATGAGCAGCCCTGATTTTAATCACTCAACCATTGGTGACCGTGCCTTCAGTTGCCTAGGCTCTAAGCTCTGGCAAACCCTCCCTAAACCTCTCCGCCTCTATCCCTCTCTCTCCTTCTTTAAGTCTCGCCTTAAAACCTACCTCTTTGGCCAACTACCCTAATTTCTCCTTATGTGGCTCGGTGTCAAATTTTGGTTTATGATACTCCTGTGAAGCAACTTGGGACATTTTACCACGGTAAAGGCTCTATATAAATGGAGTAACTATTTGTACTAAATCTCCGTTCCGCGCATGCATCTCCTGATATCACCAACTCCGCCTCCTCTTCCCCCCACCCCCAGTGCAATTCTCACTAATCCTTTTCTGCGCATGCAACCAACACCACTTTGTCTCCGATCCATCCAGCAGCAGCAGAACGGGGGTGGGGGGGAGAAAGAGAGAGAGAGAGAGCACTTGGGGTGGAGGGGGGAGGAGGGGAGAGAGCAAACTCAGAGAAGACGGATCACGTTCTTCCAACCCCCTGGTGCGTGCAAGCTCGGTGTGTGTGTTACAAGGGACAACATTGGGGGTGGATGAAATCCAGAAGTCACGACACTGTCACTATACACATCATACCCAATAAACCTGTTAACAATCTACACACAATGCCCCATCAATGGGCGGGTGGAGGAGGTAAGGTCTTGCGCTTGGGTCAGCGACTTTGGCTGGAACTTGGCTGGGGAAGGCAGCACATCCTGGGGTAGGGACTTTAGCTGGTGGAGAGATGCACTTTCACTGGGGTAATGGACTTTTGCTGGAACTTGGTGGCTTTTGGGGAGATCCTCTGTGGCTTCTGAAGTCAAAATGGATTGAATTACAAATTGGAAAATAACTCAGAACTTGGGCTGGGCGGTTCCAGTTACACATTCCAGAGGAACTTCAGGGTGTGGCTTATCGTCCAAGGGGACCAATCAGCAATAGGTCATGTGATAATGGAGAACCAAACTGAGAAACGGCTGTATTGCAGTTAGTGCAAATAGATGCAGCCCTACATAAATATAAGTTGTTGTTGTTGTCGGTGCCGTGTTACCTAATTAACATAACTAAATGTATGGTAGGAAAAACAAAAACATCACCTACACCGTAGAAAATAAGAAACTGAAAAGGAAGGAAGAGATATAGGGATACAGATGAACAAATCATTAAAAGCAGCGTCGCAGGTCAGCAAAGCAATTTAAAATGCAAATACAGCATTAGGATTTATTTCTCGAGGGTATAGAATTCAAAAGTAGTGAAGTTATGTTAAACTTGTATAGGACCCTGGTCAGGCTGCACCTAAGAGTATTCTGTACAGTTCTGGGGCCCGAAATTCAGCACCGCTGGAAAGCTGGTGCTCACCCCACCTTTTTGTGGCCATTAGCGCCAAAATTTGTGTGTGGCTGGGCCACTCCATATTCAGCTCCAAAAATGGTAAAATGGGTTCCAGCGCTAATAACTCTTCCAAAGTGGATTTTTCAGCGGTGTGACTGTCTTAATTTGAGCGTCATCATCACTGAGAAATTCAGCATGCAGGTTAGGGTTTCAAAGGCCAGGACTTGCAGCAAGGCCCTGAGGGGGAAGGAGATTGGAAGGATGGCTGGTGTAAGAGGTGCAAGGAGAGCCAACAGGTTCACTGATATGGAACTGGAGACACTGATGGACGGTGTGGAGGACAGAAGAAGAATACAGTTTCCTGACGTGGGGAGACCTGGCAGACCGCCAGTACATAATGTATGGAGGGAGATTGCAGGGGAGGTGTCAGACCCCTCCATATATGTGAGAACGCACCCTCCCAGGAGGGTGCTGGCCAGTCTGCACCCGGCCCTTCCAGGGTAGCGATGGGTCAACGCTTCTGAGCTCTGGGGCGACGGGGATCCTCCTCCTCCTCCTGCTGGCTCGACCTCCAGCGGCTGTCCCCTCACGATGGCCAGGTTGTGCAGCATGCAGCAGACCACGATGATTAAGGAGACCTGTTGAGGAGAGTACTGCAAGGTGCCACCAGAGCAGTCCAGGCATCGGAACCTCTGCTTGAGGATGCATATGCACTGCTCGATGATGCACCTGGTGGCACAATGAGCGACATTGTATGCATGCTCTGGTGCTGTCCTGGGGTTCCGCAGTGGAGTGAGCAGCCAAGTCGACAGGGGATATCCCTTGTCCCCAAGCAGCCAACCGCAATCCTAATTCGGGCCGGTGAAGACGGTGGGCTCACTGGTCTGGTGCAGAATGAACGAATCATGGCTGCTGCCTCCCTTGCCCGCTGCCTGTCTGCACAGTGCTGATGGCGATGCTTTCTCCTGCGTGTCAGGTGTCGCCCTCCCAACACTCCTCCCATCCTCAGGGTGAACCCTGCCAAGCAGGTCTCTGCAGCCCACAGGCCTCCACTAAAGAGTCAGACTTCAAAGTTGTACAAAAGTCTGTGAAAACCTCTGAGCAGCACTCAGCAGGTTTAATGGAGCCAAAACAATTAATAAAACTATATCAAAAGCTAAATACTGAGGATGATGGAATCTGAAATAAAAACACTAAAATTAATAAAACTATTTTCCTCTCAAACGGACCCGATCGCGGCAAAACTCCAGCGGTGTCGCGTTCGTGCACCGATTGGAAAACCTTACGGGGGCATTGCTGGGAAAAATCCTAAGCTTGTCATCACTGAATTTCGCACACTGCTGAACTCACCGCAGAAAATCTTCCTTTACTGCGGCTTCACCCGCCGTTTCCGGCGGAAGTGCGCACCGCTCAAATCCCCCGAGCTGAATATGGCTCGGGGAGAGAAAAACACCCGACCGCGGCAGCAAACTGATTTTTTCAATCGGGCACCCAAACCCCGCGGTAGTCGTCCCTTCGGGGACGGTGAATTTCGGCTCCCTGGTCTCCATATTATAAAAAGGACATAGAAGCACTGCAGAAAATGCAAAAAAGATTACAAAGATGGTTCCAGGACTGAGAGATTACTAGCTGTTGGGAAAGATTGAACAGTATGGGGCTTTTTAAAAGAAGGTTAGAGGAGACCTGATATCGGTCTTTAAAATTATGAATGGGTTGGACAGGGTAGATGTGGAGACAATCGTTTCAACTTGAGGGACCATAAATACAAGATAATTACTAATAAATGCAATAGGGAAATAATGAGAAATTTCTTTACTCAGAAAGTGGTTAGAATGTGGAACTCGCTACCACTGGAACTGGTTGATACAAATAACTTCGCGGTTTTTAAAAGGAAACTAGAATAGAAAGATATGCTGAAAGGCTGAGATGAGGTAAATGGAATGAAAGGAGATTCGTGTGGAGTATAAACACCAACACAGTTTAGTTGGGCCGAATGGCCTGATTCTGTGTCAGTTGGGGTAATGGTAGGGAGCACCTCAATTGTCCTGAGTTGGTGAAGGTAAAAAAATCAACCAAGATCCCAATTGCAATCCTTGGTGAAAAGTGTGTACGTGGACATCTGCTGAGAACAGGATTGGTTTCAGTTCCAATCCCTGTTGTCCATCAACACCCACAATTCGTGCACACATTGTCACTCAGATGAGGTGATTGGGATACAGTTTTGTCACCTATGTGATTCAGCACCTCGATATGGGGAGAAAAAGAATGTATAGAAATAAAGCAATATCTGAATAAATCTTTCTATTTATTCCTATTAAGAGTTTATCAACTGGTATGTGCCATAACTTACATTGCCCAGTTGTTACTGATTCAGGTAAAATGTTTATTGCTTCTTCTATTACACAATATATACCTATTTGCGAAGTAAATTGCCTCTGGATTAGATGAACATAAGAACATAGGAACAGGAGTAGGCCATTCAGCCCCTCAAGCCTGCTCCGCCATTCACTTAGATCATGACTGATTGTACCTCAGTTCCATTCATCCACCTTTGCCCCATATCTCTTGATTCACTTACCTAACAAAAAGTGACCCAACATCGGCAGCCATTTGGGGGGAGAGAGTTCCAGAGTTCTAGTACCCTTTGTGTGAAGAAGTGCTTCATGATTTAACTCCTGAATGAGCTGACTCTAATTTGTAGATTATTCCCCCTTGGTCTTGATTTCCCCACCAGAGGAAATGGGTTCTCTGTTTGTACCCTATCACACCCTTTACCATTTGAAATACCTCGATTAGATTACATTTCAATCTTCCTATACAAACCAAGTTTATGCAATCTGTCCTCATAATTTAACCCTTTAACCCTAGATCTAGACGTATTGGGCTGGAATTTCAGCTTTGATGTTTTTGGGGCAATAATGGCGGCGGGGCGGTAAAGTTTGCGGCTAGGAACAGTTTGCGCCTCAGTAAGTAAGTTTAGACAGTTGGGCCCTGCGTCAGGGGGTGCAGCACGAAGGGAGGCGTTGTACACCTCTCTTGGGCGCTAACATGGGAAACTCCCGAGCTAAAGAAAAAAACAAAAAAAACCCACAAAAACATTCCCAAAACATTGCCCACGCCACCGCAACACAAATTGCAAAAAAATTAAAAGAAAAAAACCGTAGGAGTCCATTTCCTACCTCTCCGCTGTCGGCATCGTTGGATCGCCCAGAGGTGCACTTTGGAGCGTACGGGTCGGGCAATAGTCCAAACTCGCGCCTGTGCCGCAACCAGGGGAGTTGCACACCGGGCGCAGCTCTTCCGTGAGATGCTGCTCAACACCGCCGCAAAACCGGGCTCGAGGATCGCTGCGGGGCGCTGGAGGCTTACCACCGCCATTGCCAACGCTCCAGGGCGAAATTGAAGCGGAGAGGTTCCGAAAATCCGCCTCTATACCTTCATTATAAAATAGCAGCTATCATTTGACACAATGTGACACCTATAACATTGAAAAATGCCACCTACAGGAGTAACAAGTACTGCTGCAGGTACTTATGCACCTGTAATGTCTCCCGCACCCCACGTATCAAATTTAATGTAACAAATAGATATAGTTGTATAGATTCTGGATAAAGTCATATTGAATACTATAAAGTATGTTATTAGGATACTATGAGGAATCAGATTTTTTCAAGAATTAATTCTTTAAGTAAATGTAATTTAAGCCAGGTAGTACTTTTCCAATGCTAATCAAAGTGAAGGATTGTTAGGGAAATAGAACAGTTCCCATATTAGGGGACCTAATATCAACATAAAGATTTCCACGGCAGGCTTAGCAAAGTTAGCTGCTTCCAGTTCTCTGCCTCAACAATATAGCCCACGTCAATCTCAGAGTGACATTTTCCATTTCCCACACAACTCACTTAGGGTTAGGGTTAATTACATTCGGCCCCACTGCGGCCTCACTGATCTATGCCAGTGTTTTTAGTCTGCACAAGCCTGCTCCCACCCCTCTTCATCTAACTCTATCGGCATAACCTTCCGACTGAATTAGAGAAGGCTTTGTGTGTGGACCCATATTGAGGCTATCCAAATTCATTTCACACGGGATCTATATCCAGAAGTGAGAAAGCAGACAAATGGAAAAGTTTCCTTTGTGATCTGCTCATATTGAAGATAACTGCAGTAGGAGAAAGTCTAGTCAAAACGATTCAATTACATCATCACATGACCCAGCAGAGAAAAAGCGGGCATTTTTCCCCTTCATTTTTGAGAACCAACTTTTAAACAAGTATTTCTCCCTTCCCTAATAATCTAATAACTTTATTCTGCTCAACATCATCATCATCAGCAGAGAACAAATACCCAACAGTCATGTTTTTGCTATTTTCTTCAGTGAAAAAGTAATGCGTTCACATTTTATACCATGCTGTTGTATTGGGATTTATAAATGGTTGGACTTTCAGATCAAGATGCTATTAATTCAATTTGCAGTCAGAATATAATAATGACAGACGGCCAATATTTTAATAATGTGTATGTCATAGCATTCAGTTAGTTATTTGTTGACATACTGAAATATCTAAAACAGAGGTGATTCCAACAGCAAAAGATGCTTGTTCAATGCCAACACTACTAAAGTACATCAGCTGGCTTTCAGCATCAAGTACTGTACTCTGCCAATTCCTTCTCATCTTGCAAAATATGCTCAAGATAAAAAATTTCTATAAAGCATATTGCGATAATTACAGAATGTAACTGCTGTATTACATACAGTCACAACCTGATTACTTCGCCAAGAAATGTTTTAGTTGGATTACAATTTCTACAAAACTGGAAATAAAGGCTTCCCTGAGTCTTTTATGTATTTTCCCTGTAAATAACTGGAAGGAGTCTGTAATAATGCCGTCATGCAAATTCTACTCACGATGCTCAGTTTGAGTTCTGCTAAAGCCAATCAGCTCAATACCTCATCTCAGTTTTGCTAAAGAAAATATTGCAGTTATATAGCACCTTTTACAATTTCAGATCCTCTCAAAGTACTTTACAGCCAATTAAGTAGTTTGATATGTAGTCACTATTGTAATGTAGGAAATATGGCAGCTAATTTTCACACAGCAATGTCTCACAAACAGCAATGAGATAAACGACCAAATTCTGTTCCAGTGATGTTGGTTGAGGGATAAATATTGGCCACGATATTGGGAAGTACTTTTCTACTCTGCTTCGAATATTGCAATGGGATCTTTAACATCCACCTTAGAAGGCAGAGGGGGCTCAGTTTAACTTCTCATCCAAAAAACGGCATTTCCCCCAGTGCAGCACTCCTTCAACACGGCACTGAAGTGTCAGCCTAGATTATGTGCCCAAGTCTCAAGAGTGCGACTTAACCCATGATCTTCTAATTCAGAGGAGCGAGTGCTACCACTGAGCCACAGCATCACATGGCACAAGTGCTGAATGCGAGAATAGTGCAAGTTGTTGCCCTTGACATCAAGGAAGTATTTGATCAATATGGCACCAAGGGAGCCTAGCAAAACTGGGCTTAACAGAGATTAAAGAGAAAATCTTCTAGTGGTTAGTCACATCTGACAGAAAAAAAGATTAGATTGGTTGTCAGAGGTGAATCATCGCAGGCCCAGTACATTACTTCAATAATTCTTTCGTTAAGTGTCCTTAGCCCAAACACCTTCAACTGCTTCATCAATACCATAAGAACATAAGAACATAAGAACATAAATTTAAATGGAGAAAGATTGCAAAGTGCCGCAGTACAGCGGGACCTGGGGGTACTTCTGCATGAAACACAAAAGGTTAGTATGCAGGTACAGCAAGTGATCAGAAAGGCCAATGGTATCTTGCCTTTATTGCAAAGGGGATGGAGTATAAAAGCAGGGAAGTCTTGCTGCAGCTATACAGGGTATTGGTGAGGCCACACCTGGAATACTGCGTGCAGTTTTGACTTCCATAATTTCAAAAGGATAGACTTGCTTTGGAGGCAGTTCAGAGAAAGTTCACTAGGTTGATTCCGGGGATGAGGGGGTTGACTTATGAGGAAAGATTGAGGAGGTTGGGCCTCCACTCATTGGAATTCAGAAGAATGAGAGGTGATCTTATTGAAACGTATAAGATTAAAACATAGAAACATAGAAAATAGGTGCAGGAGTAGGCCATTCGGCCTTCGAGCCTGCACCGCCATTCAATGAGTTCATGGCTGAACATGCAACTTCAGTACCCCATTTCTGCTTTCTCGCCATACCCCTTGATCCCCCTAGTAGTAAGGACTTCATCTAACTCCTTTTTGAATGTATTTAGTGAATTGGCCTCAACAACTTTCTGTGGTAGAGAATTGCACAGGTTCACCACTCTCTGGGTGAAGAAGTTTCTCCTCCTCTCGGTTCTAAATGGCTTACCCCTTATCCTTAGACTGTGACCCCTGGTTCTGGACTTCCCCAACATTGGGAACATTCTTCCTGCATCTAACCTGTCCAAACCCGTCAGAATTTTAAACGTTTCTATGAGATCCCTCCTCATTCTTCTGAACTCCAGTGAATACAAGCCCAGTTGATCCAGTCTTTCTTGATATGTCAGTCCAGCCATCCTGGGAATCAGTCTGGTGAACCTTCTCTGCATTCCCTCAATAGCAAGAATGTCCTTCCTCAAGTTAGGAGACCAAAACTGTACACAATACTCCAGGTGTGGCCTCACCAAGGCCCTGTACAACTGTAGCAATACCTCCCTGCCCCTGTACCCAAATCCCCTCGCTATGAAGGCCAACATGCCATTTGCTTTCTTAACCGCCTGCTGTACCTGCATGCCAACCTTCAATGACTGATGTACCATGACACCCAGGTCTCATTGCACCTCCCCTTTTTCTAATCTGTCACCATTCAGATAATAGTCTGTCTCTCTGTTTTTACAACCAAAGTGGATAACCTCCCATTTATCCACATTATACTTCATCTGCCATGCATTTGCCCACTCACCTAACCTATCCAAGTCACTCTGCAGCCTCATAGCATCCTCCTCGCAGCTCACACTGCCACCCAACTTAGTGTCATCCGCAAATTTGGAGATACTACATTTAATCCCCTCGTCTAAATCATTAATATACAATGTAAACAGCTGGGGCCCCAGCACAGAACCTTGCGGTACCCCACTAGTCACTGCCTGCCATTCTGAAAAGTACCCATTTACTCCTACTCTTTGCTTCCTGTCTGCCAACCAGTTCTCAATCCACGTCAGCACACTACCCCCAATCCCATGTGCTTTAACTTTGCACATTAATCTTTTGTGTGGGACCTTGTCGAAAGCCTTCTGAAAGTCCAAATACACCACATTAACTGGTTCCCCCTTGTCCACTCTACTGGAAACATCCTCAAAAAATTCCTGAAGGTTTGTCAAGCATGATTTCCCTTTCACAAATCCATGCTGACTTGGACCTATCATGTCACCTCTTTCCAAATGCGCTGCAATGTCATCCTTAATAATTGATTCCATCATTTTACCCACTACCGATGTCAGGCTGACCGGTCTATAATTCCCTGTTTTCTCTCTCCCTCCTTTTTTAAAAAATGGGGTTACATTGGCTACCCTTCACTCCATAGAAACTGATCCAGAGTCTATGGAATGTTGGAAAATAACTGTCAATGCATCCGCTATTTCCAAGGCCACCTCCTTAAGTACTCTGGGATGCAGTCCATCAGGCCCTGGGGATTTATCGGTCTTCAATCCCATCAATTTCTGCAACACAATTTCCCGACTAATAAGGATTTCCCTCAGTTCCTCCTTCTTACTAGACCCTCTGACCCCTTTTATATCTGGAAGGTTTTTTGTGTCCTCCTTAGTGAATACCGAACCAAAGTACTTGTTCAATTGGTCTGCCATTTCTTTGTTCCCAGTTATGACTTCCCCTGATTCAGACTGCAGGGAACCTACGTTTGTCTTTACTAACCTTTTTCTCTTTACATATCTATCGAAGCTTTTGCAGTCCATTTTAATGTTCCCTGCAAGCTTCCTCTTGTATTCTATTTTCCCTGCCATAATCAAACCCTTTGTCCTCCTCTGCTTATGAGGGAGCTTGACAAGGTGGATGCAGAGAAGATGTTTCCACTGATGGGGGAAACTAGAACTAGAGGGCATGATCTTAAAATAAGGGGCCACCTATTTAAAACAGAGATGAGGAGAAATTTCTTCTCTCACAGGGTTGTAAATCCGTGGAATTCGCTGCCTCAGAGTTGTGGAAGCTGGGACATTGAATACATTTAAGACAGAAATAGACAGTTTCTTAAACTGTTCCTATTTCTTATGTTCTTCTCAGAAATAGGATCAGGAGTAGACCACCTGGCCCCTCGAGCCTGCTCCGCCATTTAATATCATAGCTGATCTGATCATGGACTCAGCTCCACTTCCCTGCCCGCTCCCCATAACCCTTTATTCCTTTATCGCTCAAAATCTATCTCCACCTTAAATATAGTCAACGACCCAGCCTCCACAGCTCTCTGAGGCAGCGAATTCCACAGATTTACAACCCTCAGAGAAGAAATTCCTCCTCATCTCAGTTTTAAATGAGCGGCCCTTTATTCTGAGACTATGTGCCCTAGTTTTTAGTTCCCCGTGAGTGGAAATATCCTCTCTGCATCCACTTTGTCGAGCCCTCTCATTGGGCCCAAGTTTCCACATGATTCGCACCTGATTTTTAGGAGCAACTGGTGGAGAACGGACTATTTTAAAAATCGCAATTCTCCACATTTTTTTTTCTGCAGTTCTAGTCAGGTAGAACAGTTCTCGTTTAGAACAGAATTTTTTCTTCAAAAGGGGGCGTGTCCGGCCACTGACGCCTGATTTGAAAGTTCCCACAGTGAAAATGTACTCCAAACTAAAGTAGAATGGAGCCAGTGAAGATTTTTGTAGAACTGAAAAAACCTGTTCTACACATTAAAAAATCAGGCGCAGGTTACAAATTAGGCGCCCAGAACGAGGGGGGGTGGGAAGGGAACTCATTAAATTCGACAATAAATCCTTATTTATACTTCTACAAATATTATACAAATAAATCCAACCTGAATAAACATTTATAAGCCAAGAAAAGATTAAATAAACCATCTTCTACCTGTGTGAAAGTGCTTCAGCCAGGGAGAATTCTGCAGCCGTTCGTGCCGCTGAGCGGGAGGGGGAGAGAGAGGGAGAGAGGGGGAGAGAGAGAGAGAGAGAGAGAGAGGGAGGGGGGGAGGAGGGAGGGGAGAGAGAGGGGGGGAGGGGAGAGAGAAGGGAGAGGGAGGGAGGGGAGGGAGAGAGGGGGGGGAGAGAGGGGAGGGAGAGGGGGGGGAGAGGGAGAGGGGGGGAGAGAGGGAGGGGAGGGGGGGAGGGAGGGGGAAGAGGAGGGAGGGAGGGGGAAGAGGAGGGGGGGAGGGGGGAGGGGAACAGGAGCGGGTGTCGGGTCGGGGGGGGAGCGGGTCTCGGGTCAGGTCGGGGGGGGGAGCGGGTCTCGGGTCAGGGGGGAGCGGGTGTCGGGTCGGGGTGGGGGGGGGGGGAGCGGGTGTCGGGTCGGGGCGGGGGCGGAGCGGGTGTCGGGTCGGGGGGGGGGGGGCGGGAGCGGGTGTCGGGTCGGGGGGGGGCGGGAGCGGGTGTCGGGTCTTGTCGGGGGCGGGAGCAGGAGCTGGCCGTGGGAGCAGCCTTATTCACGCAGCCCCAGTGAGGCCATTCAGCCAGGGCTAGGGGCTGCGTGCTTCGGGCCCCTCCCACACAGTTCGGTGCCTGGAGCTACTGCACTTGCGTGCCGACTGTAGCGCGCATGTGCAGCGGTCCCGGCACTGTTTTCAGCGCCGGGACCTGGCTCCGCCCCCCCACAGCTCGTGCTGGCTGCGCTGAGTGCCACAGGACCTGTAAGTAGGTGGAGAATACCGAGGATTTTTTTAGGCGTCGTTTTAGGCGCAAAAAACGGGCGCCCAGCTCGGAGGGGCGCCCGTTTTTTTTCTTGTGGAAACTTGGGCCCATTATCTTATGTTTTAATAAGATCACCTCTCATTCTTCTGAACTCCAATGTGTATAAGCCCAACCTACTCAACCTATCTTCATAAGTCAACCCCCTCATCTCTGGAATCAACCTCGTGAACATTCTCTGAACAGCCTCCAATGCAAGTATATCCTTCCTTAAATACTGAGACCAAAACTGTACGCAGTACTCCAGGTGTGGCCTCACCAATACCATGTACAGTTGTAGCAGGACTTCTCTGCTTTTATACTCTCTCCCCCTTGCAATAAAGGCCAGCAAACCATTTGCCTTCCTGATTACTTGCTGAACCTGTAAACTAACTTTTTGTGTTTCATGTACACGGATCCCCAGATCCCTCTGTACTGCAGCACTTTGCAATTTCTCTCCATTTAAATTATAATTTGCTTTTCTATTATTTCTGCCAAAGTGGATGACCTCACATTTTCCCACATTCTAGTCCATCAGCCAAATTTTTGTCCACTCACTTAGCCTGTCTATATCCCTTTGCAGATTTTGTGTGTCCTCCTCACAATTTGCTTTTCCACCCATCTTTGTATCATCAACAAACTTGGCTACATTACACTCGGTCCCTTCATCTCATAGAAACTTATAAGATTCTGACGGGAATGGACAGGTTAGATGCAGGTAGAATGTTCCCGATGATGGGGAAGTCCAGAACCAGGGGACATAGTCTTAGGATAAGGGGTAGGCCATTTAGGACTGAGATGAGGAAAAACTTCTTCACTCAGTGAGTTGTTAACCTGTGGAATTCCCTACCACAGAGAGTTGTTGATGCCAGTTCATTGGATATATTCAAGAGGGAGTTAGATATGGCCTTTATGGCTAAAGGGATCAAGGGGTATGGAGAGAAAGCAGGAAAGGGGTACTGAGGGAATGATCAGCCATGATCTTACTGAATTGTGGTGCAGGCTCGAAGGGCTGAATGGCCTACTCCTGCACCTATTTTCTATGTTTCTAAGTCATTAATATAGATTGTAAATAGTTGAGGACCCAGCACCGATCCCTGTGGCACCCCACTAGTCACTGTACCAACCGGAAAATTACCCATTCATCCCGACTCTCTGTTTTCTGTCAGTCAGCCAATCCTCTATCCATGCTAATATATTACCCCCAACCCTGTGAACTTTTATCTTGTGCAGCAACCTTTTATGTGGCACCTTATCGAATGCTTTCTGGAAATGCAAATACACCACATCCACTGATTCCCCCTTATGCACCCTGCTCGTTACATCCTCAAAGAACTCCAGCAAATTTGTCAATCATGATTTCCCTTTCATAAAACCACGCTGACTCTGCTTGATTGAATTATGCTTTTCCAAATAACCCGCTACTACTTCCTTAATAATGGACTCCAGCATTTTCCCAATGATAGATGTTAGGCTAACAGGTCTATAGTTTCCTGCTTTTTGTCTGCTTCCTTTTTTAAATAGGGGCGTTATATCTGCGATTTTCCAATCTGCTGGGACCGCCCCAGAATCCTGGGAATTTTGGTAGATTACAACCAATGCATTCACTATCTCTATAGTCACCTCTCTCAAGACCCTAGAATGTAAGCCATCAGTTCCAGGGGACTTGTCCGCCTTTAGTCCCATTATTTTACCGAGTACTACTTCATTAGTGATAGTGATCGTATTAAGTGCCTCCCTCCCTATAGCCTCTTGATTATTCATTATTGGGATGTTTTTCGTGTCTTCTACCATGAAGAACGATACAAAATATTTGTTCAATGTCTCTGCCATTTCCCTATTCTCCATTATTAATTCCCCAGTCTCATCCTCTAGGGGACCAACATTTACTTTAGCCACTCTTTTCCTTTTTATGTACCTGTAGAAACTCTTGCTATCTGTTTTTATATTTCATGCTAGTTTACTTTCATAATCTATCTTTCCTCTCTTTATCAATTTTTTTAGTCGTTCTTTGCTGGCTTTTAAAAGTTTCCCAATCCTCTGGCCTCCGATTGGTCTTGGCCACATTGTATGCCCTTGTTTTCAATTTGATACCATCCCTTATTTCCTTAGTTAGCCACGGATGGTTATCCCATCTCTTACAGCCTTTCCTTCTCATTGTGATATATTTTTGTTGCGAGTTATGAAATATCTCCTTAAATGTCTGCCACAGCTCATCCACCATCCCATACTTTAATCTACTTTCCTAGTCCACGTTAGCCAACTCTGCCCTCATACCTTTGTAGTCTCCTTTATTTAAGCTTGAGACACCGGTTTAAGATCCAACTTTCTCACTCTCCAACTGAATTTGAAATTCAACCATGTTATTGTCACTCATTCCTAGAGGATCCTTTATGAGAGATCATTTATTAATCCTGTCTCATTACACAGTACTATATCTAAGATAGCCTGCTCCCTGGTTGGTTCCGCAATGTACTGTTCAAGGAAACTATCCCGGATACAGTCTTTGAACTCTTCCTCAAGGCCATCCTGGCCAATTTGCTTTGTCCAATCAATATGAAGGCTAAAATCGCCAAAGATTATTGCCGTTCCTTTTTTACAAGCCTCCATTATTTCTTGATATATACTCTGTCCAACAGTTAGCTATTGTTAGGGGGCCTATAGACTTTGCCCACCAGCGACTTTTTTCCTTTATTATTCCTTATCTCCACCCAAACTGATTCAATATTTTGATTTCTGAGCCAATATCGTTTCTCACTAACGCACTGATCTCATCCTTTATTAACAGTGCTACACCACCTCCTTTTCCTTTCTGTCTGTCCTTCCTAATTATCAAATACCCCATAAACTTTAGTTCCCAGTCCTGGTCACCTTGCAACCACATCTCTGTAATGGCTATCAGATCATACCCATTTATATCTATTTGTGCCGTCAACTCATCTATTTTGTTATGAACGCTACGTGCATTCAGATAAAGAGCTTTCAAATTTGTTCTTTTACCATTTTGTCCTGCTTCATAAGATCACAAATGATTGCACATCATTCAGCTTCAATCACAACAATAACGAAGCATTCCATGCCAACCTACAGCAGGAACTGGACAACATCCAGGCTTGGGTTGACTATTCATGCCACTTAAATGCCAGGCAATAACCATGTCCAACAAGAAGGCCCAACCACCTACCCCAACCTTCAGTAGCATCACCATTGCCATATCCCCAACCACTGATATCTCGAAGTTGGAGTAGGAAGAGGAGGGGGTACACCAAAGATCAGAAACTGAACAGGACCAGCCTTATGAACACTGTGGCTACAAGATCAGGGCAGCGACTGAGTACTCTGCAATGAGTAGCTTACTTCCTGACCCCTCAAAAGCCTCTCCCCCCTATCTACAAGGCTCAAGTCAGGGACATGTTGGCATACTCATCACTTGCCCAGGCGGGTGCAACTGCAATGACACTCAACAAGCCTAACATCTCAGCGGCCCTGCCACTGAAGTACTCCCTCCATCAATGGTGTACTGCAGCAACTCACCAAACTTAGTTCAACAGCACGTCTAGCCCCACAACCTCTACCACCAAGAAGGACAAGAACAGTAATGTCATGGTCTCACCATCACCTGCAAGTTCCCCTCCAAGTTGCAGACCACTCTGTCTTTGACATGCATCGCTCCTTCAGCATCACAGGAACAATGGGCCCAAATTTGGCCAGTACAGAAGAACTGTACTGTGGAACTCCAAGGGCGCCAAAAATCTTCGGGTCGAGTTTGGCCACTCCCCAGCCTCTCCTCCATGGTGGCGTAATGTGGCAACTGGATTCGGAGGCGGAGCCAGGTTCCGGCGCTGAAAACAGTGCAGGGACCTCTGCACACGCACGCTAGAGTGTGCGCGCATGCGCAATAGCCTAACCTCCAGAATCTGAGTGTGTGAGATGCAGGCTTTGTGGGAGGGGCCAAAGCTTGCTGTACCTATCCCGGGCCAAGTGGCCGGCCGCATAGGCCGACCGCTCGTTCCCGCGCTGAGGGCTACAAGAGACAGGTTGGTGAGGGGGAAGAGTTTTGATCGGAGTGGAGGTGGGGGGAGGGGAAGAGTTTTGGGGGTGGGGAGGAAGAGGATGAGTTTTGATCCGGTGGGGGCAGGGCAGCCCTGCACTGTGCTAGAGTGCTTGGGGCTGATCATCACGGATCGCGGCTGCCGTTGGCGACGAGGGCATCAATTTCATGCAGAGCCTGCAGCACTGACCCTTCCCTTTAAGGGAGGGAAGGTTCCCTTGTACTGCTACCACCCCTTTTGCTGGCTTTGGCGCTCCAAGGGAAGTGGGAGCAGAAAGACACAAAGCCACAGCAACTCAGATATGACAAATAGTGGACGGAGGAAAACCTAAACAACCAAAAACATTAAAAGAGTAGAAGGTATCCTCAGCCCGATTGGAGTCTGTACTGGACCACGGGAGAACGGCTACACTGCTGCTGGCTGTGAGGCTCCCGCACCTAGCCCTGACCGAAGGGCATTGCCGGTACGTGCTCCAGTCGGGAAGGTAAGACACTTTACTAATTATTACTTGATTTATTTTACATTTTCTATTAATTACTAAATGTTATGGTTTATATGGTTCTTTATTGGTTAAACTGATGTGTTTAATGCTTTAATGTTTAATGCTTCCCACCCCGTGTCTTTGGCTACCTGCGCTGAAATCTTAACTCACCGCAGGGTTTTTCAGAACGTACAAAAATGGATACTTACTCTGGCCTAAGTTAGTTTGGAGTAAGTTTTAACTGTCTAAACTTGCATAAATGGCCAAAACAGGGGTAAGTGGTTGGTAACGCCCCCTGTTGAAAAAAAAACCCGAACTAAAAAAAAAACCTAACTAACTCAATTACACTGGAGCAACTCATGGGGAAATTTGGGCCCAATATCTTTGAAATCGTACCCAACACCAATATGGGACTAGCATAATCAAAAAGACTGCGATGGTTCAACAAGAGCCACAAACACCTTCTCAGAGAAAGAGGATCGAAAAGAAATGCTACCTTGTACGCATGCTCACATCCTGAAAACAGTGTTTCTTTAAAACTAGGAAGGCTTGCGGCTGGGAGGGATATTGAAGTCAGATCCTGGGATGGCTGGTAGCTGGGACTGGGGCTGGGGCTGGGGCTGAGATGCATCTTCACCCTGGGCCAGTTGGCCTTACTAGCTTGGTCCACAGCCATGGTCCCAACTGGAATTGCTTTAACACATTCAGGTATGAAAGAAAGTAGTGGTGGGAGGGGAGGAAAGAGGGTCATATAAAACATTTGCAAAACTATTGTGGTGTATGCATACTGAAATATTCAAACAGATGTAAATGTGTCACGCAGACAGAATATGTGACGAAGAACCCGAAGATATGATCCATATCTCATTCATGGTATTGACCAGAACTCACTTGCAAACCAGCTCATATCTCTCGACTCATTCTATGCAAACAAAAACTACACGAATTGGCAGTTTACAAAAGAGCTTGTTAAGCTTCACTCTTTCCAAAGCAAGATTGGCATTAAAAAGAATGGTTACAAGGGCAATTGGTATGTGAAACAGGAAGGTCATACTACTGCGGTAAGAAATGCTTTTCTGCTGCTGGAATTAAGGTAGATTAGAAACATAGAAACATAGAAATTTACAGCGCAGGAGGCCATTTCAGCCCATCATGTCTGCACCGGCCAATAAAGAGCCTTTCGTCAGCAACCCTAAAGGTTACATACAAACCCATGAACAATAACGGAAAAGCAAAGAGCACCCAGCCAAACCAGTCTGCCCCACACCACTGCAACACCCCTTATACTAAAAACATCTACATCCCAACTGGAGCCATGTGATCTCCTGGGAGAGGCAAAAACCAGATAAAAACCCAGGCCAATTTAGGGAGAAAAAATCTGGTAAAATTCCTCTCCGACCCATTCAGGCGATCGAAACTAGTCCAGATCATTACCCTGGCCATATTCTATTCCTTGAAGTACTTACCATTATATCTGCGCCGACCAACAAAAGGTCATCTAGTCTAATCCCAATTACCAGCTCTAGGTCCGTAACCCTGCAGGTTACGGCACTTTAAGTGCCCATCCAACCATCTCTTAAAAGTGGTGAGGGGTTCTGCATCCACTACTCTTCCAGGCAGCGAGTTTCAGATCCCTACAACCCTGTGTGTAAAGAAGCTCCCCCTCAAACCCTTCCACCAACCACCTTAAAACTATGCCCCCTCGACCAATGGAAATATCCACTATGTCCAGACCCCTCAATATTTTGTACACCTCGATGAGGTCTCCTCTCAACCTCCTCTGTTCCAATGAGAACAAACCCAGCCTATCCAATTTGTCCTCATAACTAAGATTCTCCATTCCAGGCTGCATCCTAGTAAATCTCCTCTGCACCCTCTCTAGTGCAATCACGTCCTTTCTATAATACGGCGACCAGAACTGCACGCAGTACTTCAGCTGTGGCCTAACCAAAGTGTTATACAATTTAAGCATAACCTCCCTGCTCTTTTATTCTATGCCTTGGCCAATAAAGGCAAGCATTCCGTATGCCTTCTTAACCACCTTATCCACCTGGCCTGCTACTTTCAGGGATCTGTGGGCAAGCACTCCAAGGTCCCTTTGTTCATCTACACTATTAAGTGGCCTACCGCTTAATGTGTATACCCTTTCCTTATTAGCCCTCCCAAAATGCATCACCTCACATTTCTCTGAATTAAAATCCATTTGCTACTGCTCTGTCCACCTGACCAGTAGATTGATATCCTCCTGCAGCCCATGACTTTCCTCTTTATTATCAACCACACGGCCAATTTTAGTATCGTCTGCAAACTTCTTAATCATACTCCCTATCTTCAAATCTAACTCATTGATATATACCACAAAAAGCAAGGGACCCAGTACTGAGCCCTGCGGAACCCTACTGGAAACATCCTTCCAGTCACAAAAACATCCATCAGTCATTACCCTTTGCTTCCTACCTCCAAGTCAATTTTGGATCCAACTTGCCACTTTGCCCTGGATCCCATGGGCTTTAACCTTCATGACCAGTCTACCATGCGGGACCTTGTCAAAAGCCTTGCTAAAATCCATATTAGAAAGAGCTTTATTCTGCATCTAACCTGTGCTACATCCAACCTGTGCTACATCCATCTGATCTAGACAGTAAATGCAAAGAGTAAAAAGATTTTCCAATCAGATATCCAAGCAGGAGTCATTGTAGTCCAGCCTCGTAAGTGTCTAGGCAACCCACAGCAGAGCCCCGAGAAGAAAGGCTTCCTGTCTTCCTGGATGAACAGGACCAAGTGTAATGTAGCCAAGTTTGCTGATGATACAAAGATGGGTGGGAAAGAAAGTTGTGAGAAGGACACAAAGAATCTGCAAATGGATATAGACAGCCTAAGTGAGTGGGCAAACAGATGGAAGAAAGTGGGAAAGTGTGAGGTTATCCACTTTGGCAGGAAAAATAAAAAAGCAAATTATTAGTTAAATGGAGAGAGATTACAAAATGTTGCAGTACAGAGGGATCTGGGGATCCTTGTACATGAAACATAAAAAGTTAGTATACAGGTACAGCAAGTAATTAGGATGGCAAATGAGTGTTGTCCTTTATTGCAAGGGGATGGAGTATAAAAGCAGGTAAGTCCTGCTACAACTGTACAGGGCGTTGATGGGACCACACCTGGAGTACTGCGTACAGTTTTAAGGAGGGATATACTTGCATTGGAGGCAGTTCAGAGAAGGTTCATGAGGTTGATTCCTGAGATCAAGGGGTTGACTTATGAAGAAAGGTTGAGTAGGTTGGGCCTATAATCATTAGAGTTTAGAAGAATGAGAGGTGATCTTATTGAAACATATAAGATACTGAGGGGGCTCGACAAAGCAGATGCAGAGAGGATGTTTCCACGCATGGGGGAATCTAGAACTAGGGGGCGTAGTTTAAGAATAAGGAGTTGCCCATTTAGAACTGAGATGAGGAGAAATTTCTTCTCTCAGGTCGTAAATCTGTGGAAATCTCTACCCCAAAGAGCTGTAGAGGCTGGGTCATTGATATTTAAGATGGAGATAGACAGATTTTTGAACGACGAGGAAGTGAAGCGTTATGGGGAGCAGGCAGGGAAGTGGAGCTGAGCCCAGGATCAGATCAGTCATGATCCCATCAAATGGCGGTGCAGGCTCGAGGGGCCAATGGCTTACTCCTGCTCCTATTTGTTATGTTCTTAGGTTCGCAATCACAGGATAATTGGGTAAAATTTACGCAAAAATAAAATCAAGCCATTTACCCATTCTTAGAAGACAGGGAATGAATTAGATCTTTGAAAACGTACAATAATATTGGGCATACATAGAACTTCAGGTAATCTCAATTGCAGTGAAGTGCAACACCATAGAGCTGTCCCACATTTATGGAGATTGTAATTTGAAGCCCCCACCACATTCACCTGGATCACAAATGTTACTGAATAAATGCCGAAAGATTCAGATCAAGCAGATTCATTTAGGATTAACACAGTCTCAAATAAGCCTGACTTTTAAGTGCACATGAGCAGTTTGATAAGAAAATCCCCCAGGGATCACACTCCCGCACAAATGTATTATTATCCCTGTTGGAGAAAAATAGACCAAGCATAACCAGATAAACTGTGCACAATATTTTTCTCCAATTATAACATGTGCAGTTCACTTTTTCTGCACATTAACTTCCTTTTTTATATTCTGTAATATGAGCTATAGTTTGTACATTCTATGCTGCTGGTATTAAAGTACTTGCAGCAATCTGCACCAACAGTATGATTAACTACAAGCTTATCTGACTAGGACTGTTTGATTTCAATAGTTTCGTACATTGACTGGCGTTTCCTGATTGAGTGACCGAGCCTCTCTTTACAGGCACTGATTATGATGGCCTCGAGGGCAGACCAAGCGCTGTTGACATTCTGCGTCTCGGGGTCGTCAACGATCGCCACGTTAGCAGTGAGTCGCTGGCTATATAGGGCTCTTTTAGCTGGGTCTTTGAGTGTCCTGGTGTTGATTTTTTTGCGGCACTGCTTCTGTTGCCGTCGCCGCTTTGGGGTTATGTTGATGTTGATGATGGAACGGATTAGGCGGTAGTCCGTCCAGTAGTCGTCAGCTCCTGTCATGGCGCGGGTGATGTGCACATCCTTGCGATCCCTGGCTCGAGCGATGACATAGTCGAGCAGGTGCCAGTGTTTGGAGCGAAAGTGTTGCCACGATGCCCTGTACTTGTCCCTCATGCGGAACAAGGTGTTAGTGATGACAAGGTCGTGTTCTAGGCATTTTGTCAGGAGCAGGGTACCGCTGGAGTTGGTTTTCCCTACCCCCTCTCTGCCAATCACGCCTCCCCAGAGGTCTGTGTCCTTACCGACTCTGGCATTAAAGTCGCCGAGGAGGATCAGTTTGTCGTCCATAGGGAGGTGGAACAGGGATTGTTTAAGGCTAGAGTAAAATCCCTCTTTGGCCTCATCTGTTCCATTGAGTGCTGGGGCGTATGCATTGATGACTGTGCCGCACTGGTTCTGGGATAGGGTGAGTCGGAGAGTCATGAGACGTTTGCTTATTCCGCAGGGGAAGTCTCTGAGGTGATTGACTGGCTCGTTCTTGATGGCGAAACTGACTCCGTGGAGCTGGCGTTCTTCCTCTGGTTTCCCTTTCCAGAAGAAGGTATGACCTCCACCTTGTTCTTTGAGCTGGCCTTCCCCTGCCCGCCTGGTCTCACTTAGGGCGGCGATGTCGACATCGAAGCGCCTAAGTTCCAGGGCAACGATGGCGGTGCAGCGTTCTAGTCTGTTGCTGTTGAAGTTGTCCACAAGGGTCCTGACGTTCCAGGTCCCGATCTTCATTTTGATGGGTGGAAGACACGGGCTTAGCAAAGCAAGGTCTTGGTCCAATGGCAAGGGGGGTCCAAGACGACTGGAGACCAGGCACTGCTGTATGAGCCGAGTTGCCTACGGCAGGATGTGAGCCGTAAGTTTGGTGCTGAGCAGCGCCCTTTGGTGAGGTGGTGAGAAAACCGAGGCCTGGCTGAGGGTAGGCATTGGGAAGGTCAGAGGTCCACATTGTGGGAGGAGGGGTCAAATAGATCAAAGTGATCACAACCATTGTGCACACCACGTGCTCGACAGGGACTCCACTGTTGAGTGCGACCAGCTGCCGGGACTGGTTTGTTGAGAATGACCAGGAGATCCAAGAGCTAATAAATCGCAAGTGCGGGGCATTTCTGAACCTAAAACAACAACCCAACTCGGGAGCAGCAAAGCAGCTTTACAGACGGCTTAAGGCCGAGGTTCAACAAAAAACCCGCGACCTAAAGAATAGATGGTGGGTGGAGAAAGCACAGGAGATTCAGCAGCTGGCTGACAGCCATGATGTGCAAGGATTCTTCACCGCAGTCAAGTCCACCTATTGCCCAAGCACCCAAGGCTCCACCCCACTGCTGGTCAAGAATGGGAGACACTCATCAAGGACACAGAGGCAGTCAGGACCCGCTGGAAGGAGCACTTCGACGATCTCCTTAACCGACTCTGCCTTTGACTCGAATGTCCTTGACTCCATCCCGCAGCATGTTACCCGCCACCATCTCAGCCAAACCTCAGCCCTGCACAAGGTAGAAAAGGCCATCCATCAGCTCAAGAACAAGGCGGCAACGAGAGCGGATGGAATCCCCACTGAGGCACTAAAGTATGGCAGAGAGGTACTATTGGCACGAATGCATGACCTCATCTCTCTCATCTGGAAGAAGGAGAGCATGCCGGGAGATCTCATAGATGCAGTAATCATGACCATCTTTAAAAAAAGGGGACAAGTCCGACTGCGGCAATTGCAGAGGAATCTCCCTGTTATCAGCCACTGGGAAGGTCATCGCTAGAATCCTCCTCAACCGTCTTCTCCCTGTGTCTGAGGAGCTCCTCCCGGAATCACAGTGCGGATTCTGTCCACTACGGGGCACATGATTTTTACGGCGTGACAACTGCAAGAGAAATGCAGGGAACAGCATCAAAGCTTGAACATGGCCTTCTTTGACCTTACAAATGCCTTCAACACTGTTAACCGTGAGGGACTATGGAGCATCCTCCTCCGTTTCGGCTGCCCCCAAAGGTTTGTCGCCATCCTCCGCCTGCTCCATGACGACATGCAAGCCGTGATCCTTAACAACAGATCCACCACAGACCCAGTCCACGTCCGCACCGGGGTCAAACAGGGCTGCGTCATCGCGCCAACCCTCTTCTCGATCTTCCTCGCTGCAATGCTCCACTTCACACTCAACAAGCTCCCCACTGGAGTGGAACTAAACTACAGAACCAATGGGAACCTGTTCATCGTCTACCGGCCAGATCGAAGACCGTCCCATCCTCTGTCATCAAGCTACAGTACGCGGACGACATTTAGAGACTGAACTCCAAGTCATAGTCAACATCTTCATGGTGGCATACAAAAGTATGGGCCTTACACTAAACATACGTAAGACAAAGGTCCTCCACCAACCTGACCCCGCCACACAGCACTGCCCCATGTCATCAAGATCCATGGCATGGCGCTGGACAATGTGGACCACTTTCCATACCTCGGGAGCCTATTATCAGCAAGGGCAGACATCGACGACAAGGTTCAACACCGCTTCCAGTGCAGCCTTCGGCCGTCTGAGGAAGCGAGTTTTCAAAGATCAGGCCCTCAAAGCAGGCACCAAGCTCAGAATCTACAGGGCTGAAGTGATACCCGCCTTCCTGCAGGGCTCAGAGATGTGGACCATATACAGTAGACACCTCAAATCGCTGGAGAAATACCACCAACGATGTCTCCGCAAGATCCTGCAAATCCCCTGGGAGGACGGATGCACCAATGTCAGTGTTCTCGACCAGGCCAACATCCCCAGCATCGAAGCACTGACCACACTCGACCAGCTCCACTGGGCGGGCCACATTGTTCGCATGCCTGACACAAGATTCCCAAAGCAAGCACTCTACTTGAAACTCCTATACGGCAAGCAAGTCCCAGGTGGGCAGAGGAAACGTTTCAAGGACACCTTCAAAACCTTCTTGATAAAATGCAACATCCCCACCGACACCTGGGAGTCCCTGGCCAGAGACTGCCCTAGGAAGAGCATCTAGGAGGGCACTGAGCACCTCGAGTCTCGTCGCCGAGAGCATGCAGAAAGCAAGCACAGGCAGCGGAAGGAGCGTGCGGCAAACCAGACTCCCTACCCACCCTTTCCTTCAACCACTGTCTGTCCCACCTGTGACAGAGACTGTAATTCCCGTATTGGACTGTTCAGTCACTTAAGAACTCATTTTTAGAGTGGAAGCAAGGCTCCCTCCATTTCGATGGACTGACTATGATGATGATGACATCATTAACTGGTAAGGTTCGTTTAAAACACAACTTAACATTTGAACACACTAAATATACTGTTGTTGCCAATGTTATGAGTCTTCTACTTAATGGCAGCACAGATTCTAAGTTGAAAAGAAAGCCACTGGTAAATATCTTGGAAAACAGATTGATATTTGCAGAAAGCAGAAGAAAGCTCAACGAAAGACCAGATTTCATCTATTTCAACTGGTTCAGTAGATTGACTTATCCACCCAGCTTCAAGAAATCTGTGCTCTCCCAATTACAGTAAAATGCTAAAAGCGTTCCTTATGTTGCTAACCAGGTTTGATATCATGTACATTGTTTTTCTGTATTAATTAATTTGAGGTAATCTGTAGGAAACCAAATGTATTAGGTTGTTAATCAATGGGCCGTAAATTGTGGCCGTTCCGGCTGCGTACGAGGTGCACACGTGCCCGAAGAGGCCCCGCGAGTCCGGGTTTAGGCGTGCAAAGCGCATGAGCCGAAATCCGGCACTTGCGAACTGTCAGAATGTCTTTTGACAGATTCAATGCATACAAAAGTAAACGGCTCCCTCGGGCAGACATCTGGACTATTTGCCCAACGAATATCCTTAAAACAGCGTAAGAGTTTTAAAAACTAGAAACGTTACATTTTGTCATAATTTTTATATTAAAAACCCTGTCCATTAAGGTAAGTTTATTTTTTAAAGCCATTAAAACATGTTCAAAAAGATTTTTTTCCTAAAACATTTAATTCAATTTCAATTAATTTAAAATATGAGGTGTTTTTTAAAATTTATTGTGTTATGTTTCTGTGTTTTTGGGGTATTCTCATTGATAGTAATGGAAGCTCGTACAAATGGAACTCACCGTTATGATCAATGAGAATACTCCATTGTGATTGGTGGTCCAGGCCCACGTGATCCCAGGATGCCCGTTTGCTCCTGGAATACGTGGGCCTCATCGCTGGGCTGCGCATCTAGGCCTTGGACCAGAAGTGTTCCTTACTCTGGGACCACCAGGTACTTCCGTTAAAAAAAAATTTGGTCGGAAACATTCGCCCGTGGGAAGCCACCGACCGCAATTTTTGGTCCAATAAGTACTTTGCTTTTTAATTGTTCATCCTTGATAATGTGTAACATCCCTACTGGCACCTGGAGGAAGTGCATCCGGGAGGGCGCTGAGTACCTCGAGTCTCGTGGCCGAGAGCATGCAGAAACCAAGCACAGACAGCGGAAGGAGCGTGCGGCAAACCAGTCCCTCCCACCCACCCTTTCCTTCAACCACTGTCTGTCCCACCTATGACAGAATCTGTAATTCCCATATTGGACTGAACAGACACCTGAGAACTCACTTCTAGAGTAGAAGCAAGTCTTCCTTGAATCCGAGGGACTGCCTATGATGATGATTTTGAGCAAGAAATCAAGATAAGTTCCTATAATTATTTTTAAAATTCTATTCAAGTAAAATGACAATAATATGAAAATCTCCCAAAGCCAACCACACTAAACTGGCAAACTTTACAGCAGTTGATCTGCATCTTATATAAATTTCGGTCACTGGCACAAGGGAATAAGGCAAGATGCAGTATGTCACTTAAGGAAATGCTAGACGTTTTAATATTGGTTAACTATAAATGAATACTTACACTTAAGCTTCCACTATGGCTCAGTTGGTGAGTGCAGGTTACAGTGAGGAACAGAGCCAGCGTGGCAGAAGGGCCACTGCTATTGATGTCAGCGCTTCTGGACTTGAGGGGGAAAATGAGCCTTGCTGCCCGGCTGGATTGCTATCTAGGAGGTGTGTACTTGTGAACACCCAACCTGCGAGAGAATAGCTCCGCAGGTCGGGCTATAAAAGAGTTGGAGCGGCATACCACTTCAACCTCCAGCACGAGCTGCTCCAAGGATTTTGAGATGGGCGACTGCGTGACGTCATCAAAACCCTGGTCACTGTTTTGGCGCGTGGGCAGGAACATCGGCAGGACCCTGGTACAGAGGAGTGGAAAGGTCGGGGCGGATGTGTGGCAAGTGTTTGTGGCGAGATGCGGTGAATGTTTATGGCGGAGGAGCGGCAAGAGATCGTGGCGGAGGTGCGACAGATGTTGGTACGAGGCCCAGAAGAGCCTAGGGCCCAGGGGCAGCACGGGCCAGCCCACACTGCGATATGTGCGCGCACTGGGTCCGTGCAGCAGAGCAGGTCTCCAGTCGTCCTGGTTAACCCTTGCCGCTGGATAAAGGTCTAGCTCTGTTAAGCCCGTGTGGTGGCTGGTGTGCAATGGTCACCACACGTGAAAAAAATCCAGCCACAGGCATCTTCCACCCCGTCAATTGGAGTTCAGGACTGGAACATCGGGTCCTTCATCGAAACACCTGTGAACTCGTGGAAGCAAGTCATCCTCGTTCGAGGGACCGCCTATGATGATGACATGTGAATACTGGATGAGTAAAGTATTGGAATTAACTGTAATCATCCCCCATAGATTGAATAGTAGACCAACATCAGTGCCTGGGGAGGGGAGATATTAAGACATGTGTATTTTGGAGTTTGATTGGGTACTATAAGGATTTAGTATACACAATTTTGTTTATTTTACCTCCAGAGTTTCATTATTTAATTTAGATATTTAATTCATTCTTGGGATGTGGGCATCGCTGGCAAGGCCAGCATTTATTGCCCATCCCTAATTGCCCTGGAGAAGGTGGTAGTGAGCTGCCTTCTTGAACCGCTGCAGTCCATGTGATGAAGGTACTCTCACAATGTTGTTAGGTAGCAAGTTCCAGGATTTTGACCCAGGTACGATGAAGGAATGACAATATATGTCCAAGTCAAGATGGTGTGTGATGGTGTTCCTATGTGCATGCTGCCCTGTTGCAGGTTTGGGAGGTGCTGTTGAATTTGGCGAGTTGCTGCAGTGCATTCTGTAGATAGTTCACACTGCAGCCACAGTGCGCTGGTGGTAGAGGAGTGAATGTGGTGAATGGGCTGTCGATCAAGTGGAATGATTTGTCCTTGACCCCTCTGTCCATGCAAACTACTGCCCCATCTCCACCTCCGTTTCCTCTCCAAAGTCCTTGCATATCTTTCCCACAACTCCATATGAGAACATTTCCAAAGAGCTTTCAGCCACTGCCACAGCACTGAAATGGCTGTTACCAAAGTCAAAAATGACATACTATGTGACTGTGACCGTGGTAAACTATCCCTGCTGATCCTTCTGAAGCCTGCAACCTTTGGCATGGTTAACAACATTCTCCTCCAATGCTTCTCCTCCATCGTCCAGCTGGATGGGACTACCCTTGTTGGCCCCATTCTTGTCTATCCAGATGGAGCCAGAGAATCTCCTGTAATGGCATCTCTTCCCCCCTCCCACACTGTTACCACTGGAAACCTCAAGGATCTATTCTTGAACCTTCTTATTTCTCAACTACACACTGCCCCTCGGAGGCAACATCCAAAAACACGACGTCAGAATCCACATGTATGTTGACAACACCCAGCTCTACCTCACCACCACTCTCGACCCCTCTACTGCCTCTGATTTGTCACACTGCTTTGTCTGACATCCAGTACTAGATAAGCAGAAATGTTCTCCAATTAAATATTGTGAAGCTATTATTTTCACCCCCCGCCACAAACTTCGTTTCCTAGACACCGACTCCATCCGCCTCCCTGGCCACTGTCTGAAGCCGAACTGAACAGTTTGTAACCTTGGCCTTCTATTTGATACTGCTGAAGCTGTTATCCATGCCTTTGTTACCTCCAGACTTGACTATCACAATGTTCTCCCTGCTGGTCTCCCATCTTCCGCCCTCCGTAATCTTTAGCTCATCCGAACCTCTGCTGCCCATATCCTAACTCGCACCAAGTCCCGTTCACCCACCACCCGTGTGTTTGCTGACCTACATTCGCTCTCAGTCCGGCAACACATCAATTTAAATTTCTCATTTCAAGTCCCTCTATGGCCTGGCTCCTCCCTATCCTTCTAACATCCTTCCTCCAGCTCTACAATCCTCCAAGATTTGGCCTCTTGCGCCTCCCCGGTTTTCATCACTCCACATTGGTGGCCGTGCCTTCAGCTGCCGAGGCCCTAAGCTCTGGAATTCCTTCCCTATACCTTTCCGTTTCTTTACCTCTTTCTTCTCTTTTAAGTCGCTCCTTAAAACCTACCTCATCAACTAAGCTTTTGTTCACCTGTTCTAATATCTTTTTATATGGCTCGGTTCCAAATTCTGTATTATAATGTTCCTGTGAAGCGCCTAGGGATGTTTTAACTACGTTAAAGGTGCTATATAAATGCAAGTTACTTTTGAATGGTGCCGAGCTTCTTGAATATTGTTGTAGCTGCACCTAAGTCAGGAAATGAGCCACTTACCACAGAATACCCAGCCTCTGGCCGAGTAGCCACAGCATGTATGTGGTTGGTCCAGCTGAATATCTGTTAAGGGTGATCCCTAGGATGTTGATGGTGGGGGATTCGACAATGGGTAATGCCACTGAATGTCAAGCGAGGTTGGTTAGACTCTCTCTTTTTGGAGTTGGCCATAGCCTGGTACTTGAGCAACATGAATATTACTTGTCAGATATCAGCCTGGATGTTATGGGCATTGCACGTGGGCATTAACTGCTTCATTATGAGTGGTTGCTCATGGAACTGAACACTGCAATCATCAACCAATAGCCCCACTTCTGACCTTATGTCCGAGGAAAGGTCACTGATGAAGCAGCTGAAGATAGTTGGGCCTAGGACGCTCTCCTGAAGAACTCCTACAGCGATGTCTCAGGTCTGAGATGAATGGCTTTCAACAATCAGACCAGCCACTCTAACATTTCAGGTTTAAAGCTGTGGAGTGACATTTGATTGAATCCAATTAGGAGAGTTCATTTAAACTATTTTGGGGTGTCTGTTTTTGTGTTAAAGAACATCATAGACGTGTGTGTATCGCAGTGAAATTCCAGAGGAACCTTTTCCAGAAAGCAGCAGTCTGTCGGGCCAAACCAAAAATAGTAAAAGAGTTACATGCTTTCTCGGTTAGTAAAGGAGCCAAATGTAATACAATTTTATATCTGATGTCAGAATAGTGTACGAGTATAGTTTGCTGTTTTTATGTGCATCATCTTTTTCATGGTTTCTTCTTTTCTAATACAAATCTGGCCATGTGTGATAGTAAAGTAGGAGAACATGTTACAGACTAGCCTTCTTATGTTGATTTGTAGATGAACTTTCAAGCACCAGACCAAGACAGACAACATCATCACTCATATATATGCCAACTGTTGATATTTGGGGGGTTAACACAGTAGCAATAACAGCTGAAAAGGTACTCCTCTCCTCCACCAGTTCCCACTCTTCCCAGTCTAGTAGCAAAGAGTGCATTGTCTCCTCTCTGTGTGTACATTAGACGCAGGAGACGTACAGAGAGAAAACTGCCTAACTGTGAGGAACCTGTCTAATGCATTAGTAACCAAACTCAGATAGGAGTGGGGAGGGAAAGAATGGGAGGGGAGAGTAAGTGATGTATGGCATTGAAAGAGGGGTTGTGGATGGCAGTGAAGAGGAAAATGAATGGGGAGATGATGGCAACAATGCTATGAAGGAAGAAAAGGGAGAAGCTTAGAGCCGTGTTTTGGGGTGGAGGAGAAGGGGGTTTGCCAGTTACTGGGAGTGTTGAGTAGTACAAATTGTCCATGGGACTGTGGGGAATTGGATGGCATGCAGTAAGAGTTTCTACAGATACATAAAAAGGAAAAGAGTGGCTAAAGTAAATGTAGGTCCCCTAGAGGATGAGACTGGGGAATTAATAGTGGGGAACAGGGAAATGGCAGAGATGTTGAACAAATATTTTGTATCAGTTTTCACGGTAGAAGACACTAAAAACATCCCAATATGGGGATAATCAAGGGGCTACGGGGAGGGAGGAACTTAATACAATCACTATCACTAAAGTAGTAGTACTCGGTAAAATAATGGGACTAAAGGCTGAAGAGATCGCAAAGTTGCTGTTTAAATTTCGTGAATTTAATTTTTTTTTCTCTGAGGGTATAAGAGAAAAGGCTGGTTTTTGTTAAAACTCTAGAGACCACATGGCAGTTAGCTGTGACAAAAGAACTGTCAGTCATCCACTGACAAAAGAGCTGTCGGCCAGGAAGAGGGGCCATTGACAAAGCCACTCTAATATGCAAAAGCACCTCTCATCTCCATCTCAGAAGAAGAGCAGAACAATGAACCCACTAGCCTGGCCAGCCAACGAGGAGCCAGGTCTTTCCCAACACAAAGACTGAGAGAAAAGCCGAGACTAAGGACCATCAGTCCAAAACACATGGGTTGGATGGCCCATCACTGACTAAGTAAGTACCTGTGCTTAGAAACAAAAGGATTTTAAAGATTGGCGGAAAAGATAGGGGATAGCACGACTCCCATAAAGACAGGCTCTTTTTTCCACTTTATTTTTAGTGAAGCTTGTAGCTGGCAGCTTGTATCTAGAGAGAGCTCTCTCTCCCTCTCGCTCCACCAAGACTGATGTACGAGAAGAAAGTAAGAAAGGAAGGGAGAGAGTGAGAGTTGCTTCTTCTCCCTCTCGCTCCACCAAGGAGGAAGCCGCAGTTCTGCAGGAGAAGAGCGATCGAGACCGGCTGCGTGTGGTGGTGAGCATGGTCGCGAGTGTCCCAAGCCAGTAACCGGATATCCCAGGCGAGCTGGTGAGGTGTAAGGGCTCAGGGTTTTCTCAGAAGTTTTCTCAGGGCTATTCTGGGGAGGAAGCTTCAACTGGGTAATTCGTTGGTAGGGGTAGAGTTAGAATCCACCATGGAATTACTGCATGTTACTAGGTCTCATTTCTGTACTGTATGTATGATGTATGTAACCTGGATTTTATTCTCCACCGAGACAGTGATTTTCCTTTAGTAGTGCATGTTTTAGCCAGTGTATGTTAGACCAAATAAAATAAATACGGTTTTTCACCGAAGCATTCCTGTCCGTGACTTATTCCATTTACGCTCTGAACAATAATTCCCGCGTCTAGAACTTTCGTAAGGCGGGGGAGACTCGAACCGTCCGTCTAGCAATTGGGCTAGGATCAAAACCGCTTACAAGGCGGACAGGTCCCTGGACCTGATGGCTTAAATCATGGGTTTTAAAAGAAGTGGCTGCAGAGATAGTGGATGCATTGGTTGTAATCTACCAAAATTCCCACGATTCTGAGGAGGTCCCAGCAGATTGGAAAACTGAAAATGTAAAGCCTCGATTTAAAAAAGGAGGCAGATAGAAAGCAGAAAATTATAGAGCAGTTAGCCCAACATCTGTCGTTGGGAAAATGGAGTCCATTATTAAGGAAGCAGTAGCAGGACATTTGGAAAAGCGTAATTCAATCAAGCAAAGTCAGCATGGTTTTATGAAAGGGAAATCATGTTTGACAAATTTGCTGGAGTTCTTTGAGGATGTAACGAGCAGGGTGGATAAGGGGGAACCAGTGGATGCGGTGTATTTGCATTTCCAGAAAGCATTCGATAAGGTGCCACATAAAAGATTACTTCACAAGATAAAAGCTCATGGGGTTGGGGGTAATATATTAGCATGGATAGAGGATTGGCTAACTAACAGAAAACAAGAGAGTCGGGATGAATGGGTCATTTTCCGGTTAGCAAACAGTAACTAGTGGGGTGCCGCAGGGATCGGTGCTGGGGCCTCAACGATTTACAATCTATATTAATGACTTGGATGAATGGACTGAGTGTAATGTGACCAAGTTTGCTGAAGATACAAAGGTGGGTGGGAAAGCAAATTGTGAGGAGGACACAAAAAATCTGCAAAGGAATATAGACAGGCTAAGTGAGTGGGCAAGGATTTGGTGGGTGGAGTATAATATGGGAAAATGTGAGGTTATCCACACTTTGGCAGAAAAAACAGAAAAGCAAATTATAATTTAAATGGAGAAAAGTTGCAAAGTGCTGCAGTACAGAGGGACCTGGGGATCCTTGTGCATGAAACACAAAAAGTTAGTATGCAGGTACAGCAAATAATCAGGAAGACAAATGGAATGTTGGCCTTTATTGCAAGGGGGATAGAGTATAAAAGCAGAGAAGTCTTGCTACAACTGTACAGGGTATTGGTGAGGCCACACCTGGAGTATTGCATACAGCTTTGGTCTCCGTATTTAAGGAAGGATATACTTGCATTGGAGACAGTTTAGCGAAGGTTCACGAGATTGATTCCGGAGATGAAGGGGGTGACTAATGAAGATAGGTTGAGTAGTTTGGGCCTGTACTCATTGCAGTTCAGAAGAATGAGAGGTGATCTTATCGAAACATACAAGATAATGAGGGGGCTTGACAAGGTGGATGCAGAGAGGATATTTCCACTCATAGGGGAAACTAAAACTCGGGGAAATAATCTCAGAATAAGGGGCCGTCCATTTAAAACTGAGCTGAGGAGGAATTTCTTCTCAGAGAGTTGTAAATCGATGGAATTCTCTGCCCCAAGAGAGCTGTGGAGGCTGGGTCATTGAATATATTTAAGGCGGTGATGGACAGATTTTTGAGCGAAAAGGGAATAAAGGGTTATGGAGAGTGGGCAGGAAAGTGGAGCTGAGGCCATCATCAGATCAGCCATGATCTTAGTAAATGGCAGAGCAGGCTCGAGGGGCCAAATGGCCTACTCTGGCTCCTATTTCTTATGTTCTTATGTTCAGTATCTCACAACATTCAGAGCCTAATCAACTCGTATTATCATTTAATGAGAAGCTTATATGAGGCCCTTCTATGCTACTGGCATGCCATCTAACATTTTTGTAGCACAATATAATGCAACGGTTTGAGTGAGATGCCTACTCCTGCTGGAAGTGTTCCAATGCTGATAACATCACATGATCGGCCTTATTGTTCCCTAATGATTTAAAGAATACTTGGTGGAGAGGTGAAAAGTACTAAATATTGTAATTCAGTGGAGGAAAACTTGATATGTTAAATGGAGTTGATCATGTTACATTATGATATAAACATTTCATAATTTTCTAATTCAATTAAAAACTAAGCTCACAACCAATATGTTTAAAAATGTCTTTACCCAGTGTATTGTCATGATGTTTTTACAATCATCCTGTGTGTATTTTCCTACAGGAAAAGAGCTAAGTTATCTTGAATTACATTTCTGTACTTACTCGTGGCTGCTTACCCGATTCTTGGAAACATTACCTATGCTTTTCCCCATAAATGGCACATATTGTACAGATGGAGAACAAAATAATGAATCAAAAATTCTTGTGGCGTTATAGCACAAATCACAACGCACAAATGGCTTGATCTCGTCAGAACCAGATTTTGCAGCTCTACAGTAATAGCAGGCTGTTGTAAATTATCCGTGAATTAACCTTAAAGTAGACTGTCCCTCACAGTTCTCACTGCTTCCCCTTTCTGCTTTCCTCCTTCCCCTTGCCCAATCCAAATCCCCCCCCACGCCCGAGACCTAAACCCACATATTGCTCTAGATTCTCTCCAATCTCCCCTCGTGCCTCCTCTGAGCTCAACTCATCCAGGCGACCCACCTCCAGCTCAGTTGACCCCATTCCCACTAAAATGTCGGCCAGCAAGTTTTTCTTCTTGGTACCCATGATAGATAACATTGTACACAGTCCCCTCTCCCCAGTTACTGTACCCGCCCCTTTCAATACCGCCATCTTTACCCCCTCCTCAAAAACCCACCTTTGCCCTTACTGACGTTACAAACTACCGTCCCCATCTTCACTCTCCCTTTCCTCTCCAAAGTCCATGAACATATAGTCACATTCTAAATCTGTGCCCATCTTTCCCGTAACTCCATGTTTGAAACGCTCCAATCACGTTTCCACTCCTGCCACAGCACTAAATAACCTGAATTAAAGTCACCAATAACATCTTCTGTGACTGTAGTACGTTTTACCTCTTTATCCTCTCTGAAACCTTTGACATGGTTGACCACACCACCTCCTTCAACACCTCTCTCTCCATTGTAGAGCTTGGTGGGACTGCCCTTACTTGGTTTACTCTTAACCTATCCAATAGTAGGTAGAGCATCTCCACCAATAACATCTCTTCCCACCTCCACATCATCATCAATTTGGATAGGCTGGGGTTGTTTTCTTTGGAACAAAGGAGGCTGAGGGGAGACCTTTTGAGTGTACAACATTATGAAGGGCCTAGATAGGGTGGATAGGAAGGACCTATTTCCCTTAGCAGAAAGGTCAACAATCAGGGGGCATAGATTTAAAGTAATTGATAAATGGTTTAGAGGGGATTTGAGGGGAACTTTTTTCATCCAGAGGGTGGTGGAGGTCTCGAACTCACCGTCCGAAAGGGTGGGAGAGGCACATTAAAAAAAGTACCTGGATATGCATTTGAAGTGCCATAACCTACAAGGCTATGGACCAAGAGCTGAAAAGTGGGATCAGGCTGAATAGCTCTTTGTCAGCCGGCACGGATACAAATGGGCCAAAATGGCCTTTTTCTGTGCTGTAAACTTCTATGATTCTATGATCTCTGGAATCCCCCAAAGATCTATGCTTGGCCGCTTCCTCTTTCTTATCGACATGAAACCCCTTGGTAGCATCATCTGCAGACATGGAGTCAGCTTCCTCATGTATGCTGACGAAACTCAGCTCAACTTCTCACCATCTCTCTCTCCCAATGCCTCTATTCATCAGACGGTCCCTCGAACGAGGATGACTTGCTTCCACAAGCTCACAGGTGTTTCGATGAAGGACCCGATGTTCCAGTCCTGAACTCCAATTGAGGAGGTGGAAGATACCTGTGCGTGAACTTTTTTAATGTGTGGTGGCCGTTGCACACCAGCCACCACCTGGGCTTGACAGAGCTAGGTCTTGGTCCAGTGGCAAGGATTAACCAAGACGACTGTAGACCTGCTCTGCTGCGTGGACCTAGCGCGCACACATATCGCAGTGTGGGCTGGCCCGTGCTGCTCCTGGGCCTTCGGCTCTTCTCGGCCCTGTACCCTCATCTGTCACACCTCCGCCACAATCTCTCGCCGCTCCTCCACCGTAAACATTCACCGCATCTCGCCACAAACACTTGCTGCTCAGCTGCCCCGACCTTCCCACTCCTCTGTACCTGGGCCCTGCCGATGTTCCTGCCCACGCTCCAAAACGGCGACCAGGGTTTTCATGACGTCACCCAGACCTGCGAGAGAACAGCTCCGCAGGTCGGGAAGTATAAGAGCTGGAGCGGCGTATCACTTCGACCTCCAGCGCGAGCTCTCCAAATGTGCCTCCATGCTTCTATTGCCTCAGTGTTGTCCAACATCCTGTCTTAGATTATCTGCAAATTCCACCAGCTAAACATTAGGAACTCTGAAGCCACTGTCATTGTACCCCTAATCTCCCCTCTACAAATTGCATAGACCGGGCACCTATTGTATACTCCTCCTCAGCTACCGTCTCAGCCTAAACCAAACTGTTCGCAACCGTGGCATCTTATTCAACTCCGATGTACCCAGATCCTCTCCATCACAAAGAGTGCCGACATCCTCCTCCATAACATCACACGTCCCCGCCTTTGCCTCAGCCCATCTGCTGCTAAAACCCTAATCCGTGCCTTTGTCACCTTTAAACTTGATTGTTTCAATGCTCTCCTGACCTGCCTCCGATCCTCCATATCCTTCAGCTCATCCTGCACCAACCCACTCAGCCATCACCCCTGTGCTTGCTTACCTTTTGGCCCCCTATTCCTCAATATCTCCACTTAATTCTTATCCATCTGTTCAAATTCCATCTTGGCCTCGCCTCTCTCTAGCCCTTTTTCCTCCTCCAGGCCTACAATCGCTCATCGCCCAAAATATACGTTCTTACTTGGCCTCTTGTGCATTCTTCCCTCCCATTACCCCAACACTGGTGGTCAATCGCCATGCTTTTGGCCACCTAGGCTCCACGCTTGGAATTCTCTCCCTTAACACTCTGCCTTTCAGCAAGCTTTCTGGTTACCTCTCGCAATGGATCCTGCTTTGGTTCAGCATCATTTTTTCCTTAGCCTTCTGCGAAGTGCCTTACAATATTTTTTCCCCATTAAAGGTGTTGTGTATCTGTAAAGCATGCATTCCCATGTTCCGCCACCAGAAAGCGCATCCCCTGAAGACCCAAGGGATCCCAGCATCCCTTGGGAGCACTGTATATAAGCCGGCCCCTAAGGCCTATTCCTCACTAAGGAGTGTCTTAATAAAGACTGAGGTCACTGTCACTTTAATCTCCCTGTGTGCAGTCTCATCTGTGTTAGGAAACGATAACTGGTAGCGAGTATACGAATCCAACGCAAAGGTGCAGCAAACTGTGGGCATCTTGGAGAAGTTCTCAGAGGGTGAGGACTGGGAAGCCGATGTCGAACGGCTAGACCAACACTTTGTAGCCAACGAGCTGGACGGAGAAGGAAGTGCTGCAAAAAGCAGAGTGGTCCTCCTCATGGTCTGCAGGACACCGACCTACAGCCTCATGAAGAATCTTCTGGCTCCGGTGAAACCTACAGATAAGTCGTATGAGGAGCTGTGTACACTAGTTCGGGAGCATCTTAACCCGAGGGAGAGCGTGCTGATGGCGAGGTATCGATTCTACACGTGCCAGCGATCTGAAGGTCAGGAAGTGGCGAGCTACATCGCCGAGCTAAGGCGGCTTGCAGGACAATGTGAGTTTGATGGCTACCTGGAGCAGATGCTCAGAGACTTTTTTGTACTGGGCATTGGCCACGAGACCATCCTATGAAAACTTTTGACTGTAGCGACACCGACCCTCAGTAAGGCCATTGCGATAGCACAGGCGTTTATGTCCACCAGTGATGTTGCTACAGTTGTACAGGGCATTGGTGAGGCCACACCTGGAGTATTGTGTACAGTTTTGGTCTCCTAACCTGAGGAAGGACATTCTTGCTATTGAGGGAGTGCAGCGAAGGTTCACCAGACTGATTCCCGGGATGGCGGGACTGACCTATCAAGAAAGACTGGATCAACTGGGCTTGTATTCACTGGAGTTCAGAAGAATGAGAGGGGACCTCATAGAAACATATAAAATTCTGACGGGGTTAGACAGGTTAGATGCAGGAAGAATGTTCCCAATGTTGGGGAAGTCCAGAACCAGGGGTCACAGTCTAAGGATAAGGGGTAAGCCATTTAGGACCGAGATGCGGAGGAACTTCTTCACCCAGAGAGTGGTGAACCTGTGGAATTCTCTACCACAGAAAGTTGTTGAGGCCAATTCACTAAATATATTCAAAAAGGAGTTAGATGAGGTCCTTACTGCTAGGGGGATCAAGGGGTATGGCGAGAAAGCAGGAATGGGGTACTGAAGTTGAATGTTCAGCCATGAACTCATTGAATGGCGGTGCAGGCTAGAAGGGCCGAATGGCCTACTCCTGCACCTATTTTCTATGTTTCTATGTTTCTATAACACCAAATAAATTTCTCAGCACACAAGTGTTAGCAATGTTCATAAATTAATTGGAACAGTGTTTGCGAGCAGAAATGTACAGGGCAGAACCCACGAGTCTGCAACTGCCAGCAGGCCTCAGGTGACCCAGATGACTCCGTGTCCGCAACAAAGGATGAATGCAAGGCATTGTGAAGGCTTCCATTCAGCCTATTCACGCCGCTTCAAAGGGTATGTTTGCAAGAGCTGTGGAAGGGGGCACCTCCAATGAGCTTGCAGACGAGCTGCAAGCTCTGCAAAACCTGCTAACCACCACGTGGCAGAGGAAGATCGGTCCATGGTAGACCAAAGCAATTTCGAGCCTCAGAGAGAGAAGACAGATGCTGAAGTACACGAGGTGCACACATTTTCAACGAAATGGCCACCTATAATGATGAATGTAAAATTGAATGGCTCACCCGTAGCCATGGAACTGGACCACTGGTGCTAGCTAATCCATCATGAGTAAAAAGATGTTTGAGAGACTGTGGTGCAACAAGGCACTCAGACCAGCCCTGAGCCCAATCCACACGAAACTGAGAACGTACACCAAAGAGCTCATCACTGACCTGGGCAGCGCCATGGTCAAGGTCACCTACGAGAGCACAGTGCACGAACTGCCACTCTGGATTGTCCCGGAACTGGGATGACATCCGAGCGCTCACACATGTTGATGAGGCCTCAAGTACCCAGCTTCTTAACAAATTTCCTTCCCTTTTTGAGCCAGGCAATGGAAACTTTTCCGGGGCGAAGGTGCGGATCCACTTGGTCCCAGAGGTACGACCCTTTCACCACAAGACGCAAGCGGTACCTCACATGATGAGGGAGAGCGTGGAAATCGAGCTGGACAGGCTGCAACGCGAGGGCATCATCTCCTCAGTGGAATTCAGCGAGTGGGCCAGCCCGATTGTTCCAGTACTCAAAAGTGATGGCACAGTCAGGATTTGCGGCATTATAAAGTAACTATTAATTGTTTCTCGCTACAGGACCAAACCCGCTACCGAAGGCAGGTGACCTATTTGCGACACTGGCAGGAGGCAAGACGTTCACCAAGCTCGACCTGACTTCGGCCTACATGACGCAGGAGCTGGAGGAGTCTTCGTAGGGCCTCACCTGCATCAACACGCACAAGGGACTGTTCATCTACAACAGATGCCCATTTGGAATTCGGTCGGCTGCAGCGATCTTCCAGAGAAACATGGAGAGCCTACTCAAGTCGGTACCACGCACGGTGGTTTGTCAGGACAACATATTGGTCACGGGTCGGGACACTGTCGAGCAACTACAAAACCTGGAGGAGGTCCTCCAGCGACTGGATCGCGTAGGACTGTGGCTGAAGAGGTCGAAATGCATCTTCATGGCAACAGAAGTGGAGTTTTTGGCGAGAAAGATCGCGGCGGACGGCATTCGGCCCACAGACGCCAAGACAGAGGCTATCAGGAATGCGCCCAGGCCACAGAATGTCACGGAGCTGCGGTCGTTCCTGGGACTCCTCAACTATTTTGGTAACTTCCTACCGGGGTTAAGCACCTTCTTAGAGCCCCTACATGTGTTATTGTGTAAAGGTGAGAACTGGGTATGGGGAAAAAAAACAAGTAATTGCTTTTGAGAAAGCCAGAAACATTTTATGCTCCAACAAACTGCTTGTATTGTATAACCCGTATAAAAGACTTGTGCTAGCATGTGATTGGTCGTCATACAGAGTCGGGTGTGTATTACAAGCTAACGTTGCGGGGAAGTTGCAACCTGTCGCCTATGCTTCCAGGAGCTTGTCTAAGGCCAAGAGGGCCTACAGCATGATTGAGAAAGAGGCATTAGCGTGTGTGTTCGGGGTAAAGAAAATGCACCAGTACCTGTTTGGCCTCAAATTTGTGCTGGAAACCGATCACAAGCCCCTCACATCCCTGTTCGCTGAAAACAAGGTGCTAAATACTAATGCCTCAGCCTGCGTACAAAGGTGGGCATTCGCACTATCAGCGTATAACTATACCATCCGCCACAGGCCAGGCATCGACAACTGTGCGGATGCTCTCAGTCGGCTACCATTGCCCACCACGAGGGTGGAAATGGCGCAGCCTGTAAACTTGTTGATGGTCATGGAAGCGTTTGAAAATGATAAATCATCTGTCACGGCCCACTATATTAGGTCTTGGACCAGCCAAGATCCCCTGCTGTCCCTAGTAAAAAAAACTGTGTACTGTATGGGAGCTGGGCCAGCATCCCTGTTGAAATGCAAGAGCTAATGAAGCCGTTTCAGAGGCGAAAGGACAAGCTGTCCATTCAGGCAGACTGCTTGTTGTGGGGTAACCGCGTAGTGCTACCCAAAAAGGGCAGGGAGACGTTCATCTCGGATCATCACAGCACACACCCGGGTATAGTAATGATGAAAGTGATAGCCAGGTCCCATGTGTGGTGGCCCGGTATCGACTCTAACTTAGAGTCCTGTGTACGGCAATGCCGCGTGTGTGCTCAGTTGAGCAACGCGCCCAGAGAGGCACCACTAAGTTTGTGGCCCTGGCCCTCCAGACCATGGTGAAGGATCCATGTCGACTATGCGGGCCCGTTTCTCGGTAAAATGTTCCTGGTGGTGGTGGATGCTTTTTCAAAATGGATTGAATGTGAAATAATGTTGGGAAACACTGCCACCGCCACCACTGAAAGCCTGAGGGCAATGTTTGCCACCCACGGCCTGCCTGACATATTGATCAGCGACAACGGGCCATGTTTCACCACTGCTGAATTTAAAGAATTCATGACCCGCAATGGGATCAAACATGTCACCTCGGTCCTGTTTAAACCAGCTCCAATGGGCAGGCAGAGCGGGCAGTACAAACAATCAAACAGAGCCTTAAACGAGTCACAGAAGGCTCACTCCAAACCCGCCTGTCCCGAGTACTGCTCAGCTACTGCACGAGACCCCACTCGCTCACAGGGGTGCCCCCGGCTGAGCTACTCATGAAAAGAACGCTGGTTCACCCCAACCTGCATGATCAGGTAGAGGGCAGGCGGCAGCAACAAAATGTAAACGATGGTCGCGCTACTGTGTCACGGGAAATTGATCTGAATGACCGTGTATGTGCTAAACTATGGACATGGTCCCAAGTGGATTGCGGGCACGGCGATAGCTAAAGAAGGGAGTAGGGTGTTTGTCGTCAAACTAGACAATGGACAAATTTGCAGAAAGTACCTGAACCAAACGAGGCTGCGGTTCACAGACTGCCCTGAACAACCCATAGCAGACACCACCTTTTTCAAGCCCACAACACACACCCAAAGGATCAACGACCAGGAAATTGAACCCATCACGCCCAACAGCCCAGCAAGGCCAGGCTCACCCAACAGCCCTGCAGGGCCAACAACACGCCAGCCCAGCGAGGGCACAGCCAACACACCAAACACACCAGAACAGACATTTGTACTGAGGCGGTCCACCAGGGAAAGAAAGGCTCCCCGACCACCTCACCTTGTAAATAGTTTTCACTTTGACTTTGGGGTGGTGGGGAGTGATGTTGTGTATCTGTAAAGTGCCACCAGGGAGCACATCCCCTGAAGTCCCAAGGGATCCCAGCATCCCTTGGGAGCACTGTATAATTAGCCGGCCCCTAAGGCCTGTTCCTCACTCTGGAGTGTCTTAATAAAGACTGAGGTCACTGCTACTTTAACTTCCCTGTGTGCAGTCTCATCTGTGTTAGGAACACAATAAAAGGCACTACATAAATGCAAGTTGTTCTTGTTGTAAGTTTGTTGCAGCTGTTCAAAAAAAGTGAGAGAAATGCATGGAACAATTGAGCATGTGAAATATCAATTTTGACTTCAGTTTCACAGGCCACAGGCATACTAGTTGCATCTCTACAAATGCTCTTTTACTGCTATGGAGGCTCCATGGTCTAAACTCCAAGGTAGAGTCCGCAGCTGATTTCATTTCACTTCGAAGAGAATGGTTATGAACATCTGAGAGAGAAAGTCTGAGATTTCACTGCTCTATATTCAGATTGGTGAGCTTTGTGAAGAGATATCCTCCACTAGTAGAATGCATGGAGTAGCACAGAGGCATTCATCTCGGTGGTAGTTATGTACCATTGTATACATCTGGACAAGTGATGTTAAGTGCCATCTCTGAAAGCCACGAGTCCACAGTGACTACAGCAAAGGAAATCCTTCGCACTGATGAAGGTCCATCAGGGTTAGTTGCCAAGACAGATTGTGGGCCCCTGTATCCCATGCAAGTTGCAAGGTGGCTTTGCAGCCACCCACAGTGTTACTCCTTCAACTCGGTGAACACTTAGAGGTATTATACAAACAAGTTCACAAAGAATGAGAGCCAATGCACCAGTAGAGCACACTATAACCGCACACCACTAACACTGCACAATTTAATCCAATTTATTTACTTATATATTTTAGTCTGTAATTCTTTCATTAAACTCAAAGAATTTATTCTGCAAAGGCAAAGTAGGTCACTCCTGAGCTCCCCATGGTATTAAAGTTGAGGGTCATAACGACCTTCACTGCCACTGGAAACACACTGCAGATGGCTGGCTGGCTCAGCAGATCTTCATGGAGCAGATGGCACACCTCAATCACAGCCTCCCTGCTGAGCCTAAACATCCTCACTATTCTGGCATACCTAGGTAGCTGACTTTGTCATAGTGGTCCCACTTCCAAGGGTAATACCTGCACCTCTCTGACTCTCCACCACTTCCAGCCCCCTTCTCTTTCTTCACTGAACTATACCCACCAACGGCTGCTACATTCACACATTCACATAAAAAAAATCATTTCTTCTAGTGTAGTGATGCTTCAGAATCTTTCCTTTCATTAAACCCTTTAATGCCAGGTCTGATCCAGAGTAACATTTTTGAATTGACCACTCAGTTGTAGATTGCATAAATACATCATTCATGGTCTCTAATAATTTAAAAACAAATCTGATTTCCATGGACTTTTTAAATCCAGGATTATGAATCTAGAAAGCAGCAGTAATTACAGACCAATAGTCCAGTAGCACTTTCCGCTAGCATTTCATCTCTTTATATTCTCTCCTTTTTGATAAATATTACCAAGTAAAGAAAAATGCGGTTCTTTCAAGTCTTAAAGATTTCAATAGCAGAATCTTCATCTTCGGTAGATGATGCAAAACTGAAAATCTTTCCCCAGGTGTCTGTCTGGTTCTGTCTGAAAAAGCACTATTAAGGCGAGAATAAAACTAAGAAAATATTGCAAAGAAATGGTAAAAGAAAAGATGTAGATATATCTGAAAAAGTAACTTTCTAAAAAACTGAAATAAATGCTGAACATATGCAAATCTTCAGCTTGGTTAGGCAACAGACTATGCTAAAGAAAGACATCTGTCAGTTCTACTCTGCTAATCTGTTCTACATTAGTGCACTGAGCTAATGAAATACTTGCTAAACATGAGTTTGTTATATACAGTAAAAATGCTTGGCAGTCTGCAAGATTCAGTGTAGCAGAAAGCCACTCAAGCTTGCTAACAATTCTAAATATTTTATATAACCACAATCAAGTTCACAACATAAAAGTGATATTGCATAAGCAGCATTCCATTCCTTTTCATCTCCTTCCAAGGATCCTGATATATTGGACATGTACAACTAACAATGGTTCAAAACATCTAATACCAGTTATTGAGGTATACTTACCTCCTTTACCTATTTTCTGTCACGGTTGACATCTGTCCATTAAACTGACAGGTAGGTGCACCTGCATTTCCTCCCATTGAATTTGTGCCTCAAGTATAAACTGGCCAATGAACATGGACCTATTCTGATAGTAATTAACTAGCCTTTGAAGGGGCCTAGGAAGCCACTCATGTATCAAACCTTATTTGGGCAACCAAGAATGGGCATAAAAGTGTTGGGTTTGCAGCAACACTCACAACCGGAGAATGAATAAAAAGAACCTCAGTAGTTAACAAGGCTTCTTCTTCATCATTTATTCTGAACTGCTGGATATCGGAATGTGTGGATATCAGAATGTCCAAGCAAGGGTTGTCCACAAATCCTAATGTTCTGATAATCTCACCATGCTTCCTGATGTGAAGTCATCATCACAGGTGGTCCCTCGAACGAGGATGACTTACTTCCACGAGTTCACAGATGTTTTAATGAAGGACCCGATATTCCAGTCCTGAACTCCAGTTGAAAGGGTGGAAATGGCCAAGCGTGGATTTTTTTAATGTGTGGTGACCGTTGCACATCAGCCATCACATGGGCTTGACAGAGCTAGGCTTTTATCCAGTGGCAAGGGTTAACCAGGATGACTGGTGAAGTATGACAAACAAGATGGCCATTTCAAGAACAGTACCATTTCAATACCAGGTTGTATGTATCCACATTAGCTCATTTCTCAGCCACAGTGTGCTGGGAGCCAAGCTCTATCCCAATAAGAACATAAGAGCTAGGAGCAAGAGTAGGCCATGTGGCCCCTCGAGCCTGCTCCGCCATTTAATAAGATCATGGCTGATCTGATCATGGACTCAGGTCCACCTCCCTGCCCGCTCCCCATAACATCTTGTTCCCTTATGGTTTAAGAAACTGTCTATTTCTGTCTTAAATTTATTCAATGTCCCAGCTTCCACAGCTCTCTGAGGCAGAGAGTTCCACAGATCCACAACCCTCAGAAGAAATTTCTCCTCATCTCAGTTTTAAATGGGCGGCCCCTTATTCTAAGATTTTGCCCTCTAGTTTTGGTCTCCCCTATCAGTGGAAACATCCTCTCTGCATCCTCGTCCAGCCCCCTCTTAATCGTACACGTTTCGATAAGATCACCTCGCATTCTTCTGAATTCCAATAAGTAGAGGCCCAATTTGCTCAACCTTTCCTCATAAGACAACTCCTCATCTCTGGAATCAACCTTGTGAACCTTCTCTGAACTGCCTCCAAAGCAAGTATATCCTTTTGTAAAAATAGAAACCAAAACTGCCCACATTATTCCAAGTGTGGCCTCACCAATACCCTGTCCAACTGTAATACAAGTTATAAAACTGGCATTGTATGTTTTTTTTTCTTTAATAACTAAATTATATAGTGAATGGTTTTAAAATGAACACTGTCTTTCCTCAAGGGACCCACCAGCTAAGAACAAGATGGAATCACCTGTGAGAAAGGAGGTCAGATTGTTTGATCTGGTAATTAATCGTATAGCTGATGCACTGTCTCCATATTTCTCAGTTCCTAGGTATGCTCGGTCTGGATGAACTGCAAACATTTCCTTGTCAAGAGCCTCTAAGCTCCAGATATTCCCTGCTGACTTTGATATGTCTTGACAATTCTGTATCCAAGGCCCCCTCAGTATAAAAGCTTTTGCAGCCTGTCACTGCGATGAGACAGAACTCTGAGTGTAAGGGTGTGCAGTTACATAAAGATACTTGATTTTAAGGATTCTGAATGATTATAAGAATCTTGTTGTTTTGGTCACAGTAGTTAAAGCAGCATATTTAAGGACTTTTCTGCTATTTTTTTCTGCTGATTTAAGTTGCTTTTGCATTTATTCCTTTCCTGTAACAAAGTTTAGTCTAATGTATATGATGTATCAGTAGTGTTTTGCATCAGCAGAGTGATTGGGGGTAAATAGTGAGGATCCCATACTATTTCCAGTATAAACTCGAGGAAAACAGTTCGACTTGAAGCATGAATGGGGTTAGGTTTCAATTTAAGAGAGGTGTGGGCCTGCTCATGGAAGCTCATTTTAATTTTAGCAGTCAGGACAAAGCACAAGGTGAGGACAGCTCTTTAAGGCAATGCTGTAGTGGAAAAAAATGCTGCAGCTTTTACTGTGTGATGCACGCACATTACTGACTGCAAGATCTTAGCTATTCCAAACTTTGATTTCAGAAGCCATACTTAATCCTGTACAGACACAGATATAATTGTGCAAATATGTCCTAAGGAAGGATGGATCTCACCACATTTGAATAGTGAATGACGTAACAATAAAGATAATGGGCTGGATTTTTGGCCTGTTGCTGCCTCTGTTTTCGCCCTGGAAGGGCGGCAATGGTCGTGGTAAGCACTTCCGGGCAGGCGGCCAGCTTTCACCATCCCGCCAGGGTTGGGGCCAGTTTCAGCGGGGCGTAGAGCATTACCACCCGGAAGAGGCGAGCCAGTGTGCAATGACCCTGGTTGCGACACTGGCTCGATTTTTGGCTCCCGCCCGATCCGTATCGCTCCGTAGGGTGCCCTGCTGCGACAGCCTGTAAAAGTGGGCGGTTCGAGCTGCAGCAGCCGCAGTGAGGTAAGCAATGCAGTCCTCAGGTAAGTGTGATTGGGTGTTTCTGCGATTCATGTTGTGGTGGCGTGAGTTATTTATTGGGAATGTTTTTTTCAGGTTTTTTTCTCCCCCAGGCCTCGCTCAGAGTGCTCCGAGGCCGGCTGTTTAGCTCGGGATTTTCCTATGCTCAGTCGGCCTGGCGCCCTGAGAGGTGTGTGTAACGCCTCCCTTAGCGCTCCGCCCCACACTCAGGGCCCAGCTGCCGAATATTGCTGACTGAGGCGCAAACTGTTCCTGGGCGCAAACTTTACCGCCCCGCCGCCATTACCGCCCCGAAATCACCAACGCAAAAAATCCAGTCCAATAGATTATACCAATTTTGCTGAGCAGACATTACCAATTATATCCACCTTTATGTTGCATTCATTCACTCTACAAGTTTAAAAATCAGTGTAAAGACACTACATTAAACTCGTGAAGTGTATTTGGATGCATTCTGAACTGACAAAACTAAGGAGACTGAGACCAACTCCTCCAGGGAGTTTTTATCCTCTGCTCTTATCTCTAAATTCAGGTTGCATTTGCTCTATAACTGCAGCAATGTTGCAAAATAAAACCACTTCACACCAATGTCATTATGTAAATACACTCTTGCAGAAAAAGGTTGGATTAGATCATCATCATAGGCAATCGCTCGAAATTGAGGAAGACTTGCTTCCACTCAAAGTGAGTTCTCAGGTGACTGTACAATTCAATGTGGGAATTACAGTCTCTGTCACAGATGGGGCAGACAGTGATTGAAGGAAAGGGAGGGTGGGACTGGTTTGCCGCACGCTCTTTCCACTGCCTGCGCTTGGTTTCTGCATGCTCTCGGCGACGAGACTCGAGGTGCTCAGCGCCCTCCCGGATGCTCTTCCTCCACTTGGGGCGGTCTTTGGCCAGGGATTCCCAGGTGCCGGTGGGGATGTTGAGGGTGTCTATGAGGGTGTCCTCTGCCCACCTGGAGCTCGCTTGCCGTGTAGGAGTTCCCAAGTAGAGTGCTTGCTTTGGCAGGATCCTCAGTAGCACCAGAGGGGGCTACAATCCAGCAAAGCCCTAATGATTTCTGAATAAAGGACGATGGCCTTCATCGGCATTAAGACAATCAAAGGCACTCCTTGTCAGCTTTTTATTTATTCACCTGAGATTTGAGAGGAAGCCAAAATCCAGCTGGTATTCAATAAATTCACCTTATTTTACAAATCAGCCAATATGAATGGCGCAGTGCTGTCACACTGAGAACAGCTTTGCAGATCATTACTTTCAATAGTAATAGCGAATTGGAGATGTCTGCTAATGCTTTCATAAGTGTACCCACTGTTTTCTTTTACAGATGATGGTCTGCAGTGAGAACCAGTACTGCACAGTACGTGACAACACCCAGTGTCACCACCTACACTAAATGCCCACTTGCAAACTAGCATTTTGGGATTCATTGGGTATTGTCTTGGTTAGGAAAGGACAGAAGCCGTGGGAGCTATTCGGGGCCAGAAGATGCAGGCCATTGAGTCGCCATACTAGCTGCTCCTGGTTGGGCCCCTCGGGCTGCAGTATTTAGTCTTCCTGCATTCCCAAGGGAGACATCTTACAGGGCTTGACAGGGTAGATGCAGGATGGAAGTTTCCTCTGGCTGAGGAGTCTAGAACCAGGGCACACCGTCTGAGAATAAGGGGTCAGCCATTCAGGACTGAGATGAGGAGAAACTTCTTCACTCAGAGGATGGTGAATCTTTAGAATTCTCTACCCCAGAGGTTGTCTTTGAGTATATTCAAGACAGAGATCGATAGATTTTTGGATATTAAGAGAATCAAGGGATATAGGGAGGGTGCAGGAAAATGGAGTTGTGGTAGATGATTAGCCATGATCTTATTGAATGGCAGAGCAGGCTCGAGGGGCCGAATGGCCTACTCCTGCTTCTAATTCTTATGTTCTCTATCAATCAGTACTCAATCCTTTAATTCATATTCTTTACCTCACCCTCATGCACTTAGCACTGTTGCAAGCCTCGCATCCACGACTCACAGCACGCAAAAACTAACAGCTATTCAACTATGACAGCCAAATCAACTAAACATATTGCAGGACACTCACTGACACACTTCCCTCTTTCTTGCCAGAGAAGGTGGTGCATAAAAGGAGGCAGCAGGAAAGAACTGGAAGAAGACAAGCACACCTGAATGTTTCATCTCCCAAGGAGGCGGTGCTGGCCATCATGGGAAGGGGCATTGCTGAGGCTATGACCACTGGTGGAGCCAGAGGGATTGATAATAGAGAGTATCTGCAAACCTAATCCTCCTTCTCTCTTCCCACTTCCTGCTCATCCCACAATCTCTTCTGACTCACAAGCTGCAGAGAGTGAAAGCAGACACTTTTCTTACTTATTCCTCTCCCATACCCAACACTTGTCCCTTTTTCATTTCAGATACCCAAAAACTGGAACCCTCCCAGTCAGGGGAGGAATAGGAAGAAGACAGCGACGATGAAGAGACACCGTCACTTGATCTTACACACACAGCCACCAGCTCAGAGACTGACACCGTGCGTATTTTAGAGGCTAGAGTGGAGGAAGGAACTGCACATCACATACCAGGCATAAGTGCGCAGCAGCCAGGGCGGGGAAAAGGACAGCGCAGGTGGCAGCTCGCCAGAAAGTGAGGTCGCACACTAATTCTACTGCAGAGGAATCAGATGAGAGCTTCGATGGGCCAGGCTACAGAAGGCGGCTGAGGGTGTGCAAATGCTAGGTGCACTGGAAAGACTGCAGAAAGCCTGAGCACAATGTCAAGAAGCATGGAGGAGTCCAGCTCCTAGCACAGAGTTTTGCAAAGAACATGGAGCCTATCTTTTCCAATGTGGAACAGGTGGTCACCTTCAGCAGCACGCCTGTGGAACCAAGCATGCTGCAGCGTCTGAGAGCCCATGTTGCAGCTTCCATCAAAGGTCTGAATGCGGTAGTGGGAGCTCAGACTGCTGCCATCGTGGCTCTGGATACCACTGTACAAAGGGGCTTCCCGAGTATCACAGCAAATCAGTAGGATCACTGAGGTACCACCCCAGGTGAGTGACGGTAGTTCCATGGAATACAAACCTACTGTCCTCTCTCAGGATGACAGCATTCCTGCTCCCACCCCTGCCACTCCGCCAGTGCCCTTGCTGTTACCAGCCAGCCAGCCCAGACTGCTGCCACTCAAGCAGAGATGATGCAGTGTGAAATCGGGACCTCTGAGCTGCTTGAAGTCACCCTCTAAGGCTATCTGATGTCTCCTTAATTGAAGGTTAGTAGCTTCCACCACCCATGCTGCAGCCACTGGGGTAGCACCTCGTGGGAGCTCTATGATAGGCAAAGGCAGTAAGGATATGCACATGGGTGATTAGTTTAATTTTGTATGCATTATGTAATGAGTGAATTGAGCAAATTGGATTGGAATGTGCAGTTTCTGGTGGTTTTATTTCTGTGTCACCAGAAAGAGGACGACGTGATGGTCAGTGGCAGAGGGATTGTAAGGATCGTGGGACTGTTGGTGAGTGGGGCGTTGTGGTTAAGGTTACTGGTATCGCACGTGAATTATTTCATCACATAGAACCCGGACATAAAGGGCTGTCTACGTTGTAGCCTCTTTCCTCTTCCTGTGCCTCCACTTCCTGCAGTATAATGGTAAGTACTGCAAGGAATCGAATACGGCCAGGGTGATCTCCTGGATTAGATTCGATCGCCTGGATGGGTCGGAGAGGAATTTACCCAGATTTTTTTCTGCCTAAATTGGCCTGTGTTTTTATCTGGCTTTTGCCTCTCCCAGGAGATCACATGGCTCCGGTTGGGGTAGAGTGTAGAATGTTTCAGTATAAGGAGTGTCGCAGTTGTATGAGGCAGACTGGTTGGGCTGGGTGTTCTTTGCCTTTCCGTCATTGTTCATAGGTTTATATGTAACCTTTAGGGCTGCTGACCAAGGCTGTGTGGCTCTTTGTCGGCCGGCGTGGACACGATGGGCCGAAATGGCTCCCTCTGCGCTGTGAATTTCTATGTTTCTGTTGTGTATGCAATAATTGTTAGACTGAGTACTGTTCAACTCCAAGAGGTATGACCTTGGCTCTGCTTTATTAAGGCCCAAAGTGATTAATATACAAAATGGCTGGCCTTTTATACTTGGGCTGCACACCCGTGCATGCAGCCCAATGGCCTCCAACAGTGACGCCATCTAGTGGCTAGTGATCCCAAAAGTACATACATGACAATAACCCCCTCTGAGATATTAACAGTCTTTTACAAATTTAGACGGTCCGGTGTTTTAAGCCCCCAGGTTGACCGTCTCAGTTCAACACCAGCCTTGGGTGAGTGTTCAGAGTCTGTTGTGACTGGTGGCTGACCTGGTGGGAGTGGCAATGGCCATGTCAGGGATTGAAAGTCCATTTTCATTGAACATGTCAGTGATTGAAAGTCCTGATTCACTGATGACCACTGAGTCCTCTGATGACTGGGGGTAGGTTGGTTGGTCGTTGACTGTCTCTTCCTCCGACTGTTCCGGTTCGTCTGTGTGCCGCAGCTTTGTCTGAGTCATATGTTTCCTGCAGGTTTGCCCATTTTTGAGCTTGAGAATCAGTACTCTGTTGCCCTCCTTGGCCATGACAGTACCAGCGATCCACTTGGGACCCTGACCATAATTCAGAACATATACAGGATCATTTACAGAAATATCGCATGACACAGCTGCGTGATTGTGATACCCTTGCTGACTTTGTCTTCTATATTCAACATGATTATTCAAGTCAGGGTGTACAAGAGATAGCTTGGTCTTAAAACCTCTCTTCATCATTAGTTCAGCAGGCGAGACCCCGGTAAGCTTGTGTGGTCTTATGCTATAACTAAGCAGTATGCACCACAGGCAGGTCTGCAGTGACCCCATGGATTACTCGCTTCATACTCTGCTTTATGACTTGGACAGCACATTCTGCTTGCCCATTGGATGCAGGTTTGAACGGTGCTGACCTTACATGTTTGATACCATTGAGTTTCATGAACTTTTGAAACTCCTGACTGGTGAAGCACGATCCGTTGTCGCTAACAACGATGTCGCTAACAACGACGTCAGGCAGACCAGGAGTCGTGAATATGACACTGAGATTCTCAATGGTAACTGTGGATGTGCTAGATGACACTCTATACACTTCGAATATGCATCCACCACAACTAAAAACATCTTCCCCAGGAAGGGACCTGCAAAGTCTATGTGGATCCTGGACCATGGCTTGGACGGCCATGACCACAGATTCAGCGGCAATTCCGCTGGTGCTTTGCTGAGCTGCATGCAAGTGTTATACTGATGCACACATGATTCCAGCTCAGAGTCAATTCCCAGCCACCATACATGAGACCTGGCAATGGCTTTCATCATTACAATGCCGGAATGTGTGCTATGTAGCTCACGTACAAATTTCTCTCTCCCTTGCTTGGGCATAAACAACACGATTGCCCCACAATATACAATCCAACTGAATAGACAGTTCGTCTTTGCGATGAATGTAAGATTTGGTCTCCTATCACACATTTGCTTGGATATGACCAATCACCTTTGAGGATGCAACTCTTCACCACCGATAAAATCGGGTCCTGGCTGGTCCAGGTCTTACCTTGTCGAGCCGTGACAGGGGCTCCTTCACTCTCAAAAGCATTCATAACAGTAGGTCTACCGGTTGTGGCGTTTCCACCTCCGGTGTGGGCAGCGGTAGACGGCTCAAAGCATCGACACAATTCTTGGTGGCAGGTCTATGGCGAATGACATAATCATAAGCGGATAATGTCAGCGCCCACCTCTGGATGCGGAATGAAGCATTGGTATTGATACCTTTGTTTTCAGAGAACAGTGAAATGAGCGGCTTGTGATCTCTCTCCAGTTCAAACTGAAGACCAAACAGGTACTGATGCATCTTTTTAACCCTATACACACAGGCTAGTGCTTCTTTCTATACCATGCTGTAGGTTCTTTCCACTTTAGACAAACTTTTTGAAGCATACGCGACTGGTTGAAGTTTACCCGACTCATTAGCTTGTTGGAGTACGCAACCAATTCCATATGACGAAGCATCACAGGCCAATACTAAACGTTTACATGGGTCATAATGTACCAGCAGCTTGTTAGAACAAAGCAGATTAGTGGCTTTCTCAAAAGCTCTGTCTTGAGACGCACCTTACACCCAGTTGTTGCCTTTTCTTAGCAGCACGTGCAGTGGTTCTAATAAGGTGCTCAATTTAGGTAGGAAGCTACCGAAGTAGTTGAGTAGACCCAGGAATGAACGCAGCTCTGTCACATTCTACGGCTTGGGTGCATTCTTGATGGCCTTGGTTTTCGCGTCCATGGTCCTGATGCCGTCAGCAGCAATTTTCCTCCCCAGGAATTCGACCTCTGGTGCTATGAAGACGCACTTCGAGCGTTTCAGTCTGAGTCCCACTTTGTTCAGACGATGTAGGTTGTTCAGATGTTCCTCGGAGTCACGCCGTGATCAGGATGTCATCTTGGAACACAACGTTTCTGGGAACGGACTTTAGTAAACTCTCCATGTTCCTCTGAAATATTGCTGCAGCTGATCGAATTCCAAAAGGGCACCTGTGATAAATAAACAGTCCTTTTTGCGTGTTATTGCATGTAAGTCTCTTCGACGTCTCGACCAGCTCCTGTGTCATGTAGGCCGATGTCAAGTCCAGTTTGGTGAACGACTTCCCCTGGATTAGCTTTTCAAACAAGTCATCAGCCTTCGGTAACAGGTACTGATTCTGTTTCGAAACCCTGTTGATCATAGCCTTGTAGTCTCCACAGATTCTGACTATGCCATTACTTTTCAGCACAGGAACAATGGGGCTGGCCCATTCACTAAATTCAACCGGTGATATGATCCCTTCACGCTGGAGTCTGTCCAGTTCAATTTCGATCTTCTCCCTCATCATGTATGGAACTGCCCGAGTTTTATGATGGACAGGTCCACGTGGATCTGTACCTTGGCTCCCATGAAGTTGCTGATGCCTAATTCGAACAGCGAGGGGAACTTGCTCAGTACTTGGGCACATGTATCTTTCTCCAACGACAATGCCTTGATGTCGTTCCAATCGCATCAGATTTTTTCAAGCCAGTTCCTGCCTAACAGCCTTGGGCCATTGCCTGGGACAATCCATAACGGTAACTCGTGAACCGCACCATCATACGACACTTTAATTGCGGCACTGCCAATCACTGTTATGAGTTCTTTGATGTACATGCGCAACTTGGCATTGATTGGATTCAGCCTGAGCCTCACAGCCTGAGTATCCCACAACTTGATGAATACCCTCTGGCTCAGTATCGATTGACTCATCCCCGTGTCCAGTTCCATCGATACAGGCACCCCATTAAATTTCACGTTGATCATTATCGGTTTGCTCTTAGTTAGGAACGAGTACAGTTCATACACTTCCTCCTTTGGTATCTCGGATTGCATATCCGGATCAGCGCTAGTCTGACCATCATCCTCCACATGGTGTCTCGCAGCACGCTTGCTCATCTGCGGACACTTGCGCTGGAGGTGCCCCATTCTCTGAACTGCCTCCAAAGTAAGTATATCCTTTCGTAAATATGGAAACCAAAACTGCACACAGTATTCCAGGTGTGGCCTCACCAATACCATTCATGATAATGGCAGAGTTCACATGAGGCGCTCACAAGGTAATGTGTGCGCAGTCAATGGTGCCCTGCACCATGGGGAAACCTGCAATTCATACAAACTCTCACACTCACTCCGCCTGCTTGTCTCTGGCTAGAGGGAATGAGATTAAACTGTTCCTCTGTGTCTGGAGAGCCTCAGTGCAGCAATGCACTGCAAACTGCGAGATTTTGCTTATATCTCCAGCAGCAGCCTGAAAGGAGCCACGGTCACCTTGACAGCCACAGGCAGTGCTGTCCTTGCCCTGCTTTGAGGTTGCAGTTGTGGCTGCAGCTATCGGCAGATTTCAGTCACAACCTCTTTTGTGAAGCGAACACGTCTCAAGCGTTGGTCGTCACTGAAGTTGAGATAAGAGAATTGCTCCCTAAAGACCCTTAAGTTGATACGGCCTCCCGCTGAGAGCTCTTCCTCTCCTCCTCCTCCCTCTTCTAGCAGTTAGTCCTGCTCTGCGTGGCCCTTCATTTTCCCAGTTATGCTCAATTCCCAGAGGAAGTCCTACCTGGCCACTCATTTCTGGGAGTGACTTGTTTTAGTATAAGGTTTTAAATGAACAGGAAAGTACTTCATCAGCATTCTGACCACTCCCTGTAGACTATTTAAACTTTAGCCAAGTAAAGGAAATCTCCAAAAACACTAGCAGCCAGGAGAAATAATTCAGCAACTAACCTGTAAGTAGTTCATGATCCATTTAAATAGCGCTGGTGGGGACCCTTCATTCCGATTTACGTCGTGTTCAGCAGGGTGGAGTGTATAATTGAAAACTGACAGCGCTGGTGTCAATCACTATTGCACACTGATTTGCTTGTTCTGCATGCTGCTGATGGTTAAGTAAGTGCACAAACCCCTTTACCAAGATGGCGTCCTGCTCACATACCATCGGAAGTATGTCCGCACATCTCAGACCCCATTTTCGAATGTTAGGTGGCTACACAGCCCACTTAGTCTCCTTGGAGTTATACCACTTTTGTTCTTAGTGTTCTTGTACTATGTACTGACCAGAAAAAATTTATTTGAATTTTCAGGATAAAATGGGAAGGGGGGGGGGCGGTGTGGTGGGGGGGTGGAAAAGAGGAAGAGAAACTGCTTTTTAGGGAAAGCCAAAACTGGCAGCACTGCAATGAGGCAAAGGCAGTCGAGACAGACAATTAACTCCTTTACAAAACTGCATAAGTATCTGGTTAGGATTGTAATTGGTGGTTATAGGCATAGACTCGCTGATTCCTATTATGCTGAATGAAGGAATGCTCCCTGTGGAGGGCTGCAGGCCAAAGCTGAGTAGCGGGCATGCAGGGAGTGAATTAATATTTTTGAATTTTATTTGATTATCTTTGAGATTCAGAAGCTACAGCCCTATCATCAGGATATTCAGTGGAAGGGTACATTGTACACAGTCTGTAAAACATGATTAGGTTTGAGGGCACATCTTCAAACTACTGAAAGGCAAATTTAGGACTGAAGTCAAGAACTTCTTCATGCAAAGAACTGGGATGTTAAATTTATGTTAAAAGCACTATATAAATGCAAATTGTTGTGTTTCATGGGACACATAATGGGCCCAAGTTTCCACAAGAAAAAAAACGGGCGCCCCTCCGAGCTGGGCGCCCGTTTTTCGCGCCTAAAACGGCGCCTAAAAAAATCCTCGGTATTCTCCACCGACTTACAGGTCCTGTGGCACTCGGCGCAGCCGGCACGAGCTGTGGGGGGGGCGGAGTCAGGTCCCTGCGCTGAAAACAGTGCCGGGACCTCTGCACATGCGCGCTACAGTCGGCACGCAAGTGCAGTAGCTCCAGGCACCGAACTGTGTGGGAGGGGCCCGAAGCACGCAGCCCCTAGCCCTGACCCAATGGCCTCACTGGGGCTGCGTGAATGAGGCTCCTCCCACGGCCAGCTCCTGCTCCCCGCCCGACCAGACCCGACACTCGCTCCCCCCCCCCACCGACCCGAGACCCGCTCCCACCCCCCCCCGACCGAGACCCGACACCCGAGACCTGCTCCCCCACCCCCACCCGAGACCCGCTCCCCCGACCCGACACCCGCTCTCCCCCCCCACCCCGCCCCGACCCGAGGCCCGCTCCCCCCACCACCGACCCGACCCGAGACCCGCTCCCCGCCCCGACCCGACACCCGCTCTTTCCCTCCCCCCGACCCGACACCCGCTCCCCCCCCGACCCGACACCCGCTCTTTCCCTCCCCCCGACCCGACACCCGCTCCCCCCCCGACCCGACACCCGCTCTCCCCCCCCCCCCACCGACCCGACACCCGTTCTCCCCCCCCCGACCCGACACCCGCGCTCCCCCCCTCCGACCCGACACCCGCTCCTGTTCCCCGACCCCCCCCTCTCTTCCCCCCCCTCTCTTCCCCTCTTCCCCTCCCTCCCCCTTCCCCTCCCTCCCCCTCCCCTCCCCTCTTCCCTCCCCCCCTCCCCCTCCCTCTCTTCCCTCCCCCCCCTCCCCCTCCCTCTCTTCCCTCTCCCTCTCCCTCCTCTCCCCCTCCCTCTCTCCCTCTCTCTCTCCCTCTCTCGCTCAGCGGCACAAACAGCTGCAGAATTCTCCCTGGCTGAAGCACTTTAACACAGGTAGGAAGATGGTTTATTTAATCTTTTCTTGGCTTATAAATGTTTATTCAGGTTGGATTTATTTGTATAATATTTGTAGAAGTATAAATAAGGATTTATTGTCGAATTTAATGAGTTCCCTTCCCCCCCCCCTCGTTCTGGACGCCTAATTTGTAACTTGCGCCTGATTTTTTAATGTGTAGAACAGGTTTTTTCAGTTCTACAAAAATCTTCACTGGCGCCATTCTACTTTAGTTTGGAGTACATTTTCACTGTGGAAACTTTCAAATCAGGCGCCAGTGGCCGGACACGCCCCCTTTTGAAGAAAAAATTCTGTTCTAAACTAGAACTGTTCTACCTGACTAGAACTGCAGAAAAAAAAATGTGGAGAATTGCGATTTCTAAAATAGTCCGTTCTCCACCAGTTGCTCCTAAAAATCAGGCGCGAATCATGTGGAAACTTGGGCCCATAAAGTTTAAATCCAGGTTCCCATTAATTTGCATATATCTCAAGTTGTTGACTGTCACACTTCTGGTTTATACGCTCGATATTTTTTCAGGTTCATTGGTCACTCCCATTAGCGGACCCCATGTCTTCTACAATGAAAGTTGTACCTTTTTTACCCAAGCTCTACATAAATGAGCATGCAACACAGGGATTGTATGAAGTAAGGCTTCAATTTTACATCAGGTCCCATAATGTACCATGCACCTTGATAGTGTATTAAGTGAATTCTCTTTTCTCTGCACATGGATAAACACCAAATCGCGACACAAACCTCAAATAATAAGTGATTTTAGTTACACAAGATACATAAAGGAACACTCCAGAGTTAACACACTGATATATACATTTCCCTACAGTCCTCAATATATAAAACAAAGCAGCAAATTGCTGTCTCTCTAAATATGGATCTTAAATTCACGTTTACTGACCGTATACTTAATCAAGCCTTACCTTGTTAGACAGGCTATCATAGAACTTAAAAACCATAAAGACTTGCAGCTCCTGAGCGCAAGCCATACACATATTTCGATTGCTCAATCCCTCTCTTACACTAAAAATCTTCCAATATAAATCTGTGGGATTAAATCTCTGCCCACCAAGTTTAGAATCACAGAAAACTCCAGTCAAACGGCTCAATTTTCCCCATACCGTTTTTTGGCGTATTACAAGAGTTACGCCCATTTTTTCTGGCTCCGACTACTCCAAAAAAAAAATTTGCAAGTTTCTCCGTTCTATTTTTTTCAAATTGGTGTCGCGCAGCCTGTCCTTTAGCTTCAGGGGGTGGAATGTAATATCTGCGCATGCGCGAAAAAAAATATTTTTTTTTTTAAGTGACTGCTATGGACGTGCATGCCCAGTACAGCTCCCAGTCTGCATTTGCCCATTTTTAAAGAGCCAGTTGGGTGTGAGAACTTCAATTCTCACTGGAAAAATCGGAGCTGCAATACAGTATGCAACGCGGCTCAAGGAACAAGAATTTCTCTCAGAACGAAGTAGAGGCCCTGGTTCCTGTAATTGAGGCCAGATGGCACGAGCTGGACACCAGCAGAGGTCACATAAAAGTTTCACCAAAAGAAATGAAGAAACACTGGAACCAACTTGCAGACAATTACTGTGCAATGGTGACCACCCCGAGGTCTGGAGGCCAGTGCAAAAGGAAGTGGCAGGACCTTGGTCAAGTAATTAGTGTAAGTAATATTTTCATTTATTCACTGGAATTGCAATTGTAAATGTGACCATCTGTATGCCCCACCAAGCAGAAAGAAACCCTCTCTAAAAGATTATATTTTCAACTTTGCAGAAGAAGATGGCACACAACAAAAGGGAAAGAACTCAAACAGAAGGAGGCCCGGCAAATCTGCACCCACTGACACACTTGGAAGACAGGGTAGCTGTTTTGATGGGTCCTGCCTGGAGAAAAGCAACCACCACTGCACAAGCTGGGCTCACACTCGAGGGAGAGGGTAAGTCCTGCAAATTCCACAGTTTGGCTTTGCTAAATATTAAGTACAGCGCGGGCTAGCCATGCTTCGATTCATGGGGATGTCTCCGTCTGCTACGCTTCGGTTGATGCAATGTGCTATCATTCATTGTGGTCCTTCAAACAAGCCGACTATCTGCGCTGTGTGAGCCTACTCATGCCACACTGCCCCTTCTCTGCTGCTAACCATTTGTCTGTTCTGTTATATTTTGCAGATCTGGAAACATAGAAAACAGGTGCAGGAGTAGGCCATTCGGTCCTTCGAGCCTGCACCACCATTCAAAAAGATCATGGCTGATCATTCACCTCAGTACCCCTTTCCTGTTTACTCTCCATACCCCTTGATCCCTTTAGCCGAAGGGGCCATATCTAACTTCCTCTTGAATATATCCAATCAACTGGCATCAATAACTCTCTGCGGTAGAGAATTCGACAGGTTAACAACTCTCTGAGTGAAGAAGTTTTGCCTCATCTCGGTCCTAAATGGCTTACCCCTTATCCTTAGATTGTGACCCCTGGTTCTGGACTTCCCCAACATTGGGAACATTCTTCCTGCATCCCATCAGAATTTTATATGTTTCTATGAGATCCCCTCTCATTCTTCTAAATTCCAGTGAATACAGGCCCAGTCGATCCAGTCTCTCCTCATATGTCGGTCCTGCCATCCCGGGAATCAGTCTGGTGAACCTTCGCTGCACTCCCTCAATAGCAAGAACGTCCTTCCTCAGATTAGGAAACCAAAACTGAACACAATATTCCAGGTGAGGTCTCACCAAGGCCCTGTACAACTGCAGTAAGACCTCCCTGCTCCTATACTCAAATCCCCTAGCTATAAAGGCCAACATGCCATTTGCCTTCTTCACTGCCCGCTGTCCCTGCATGCCAACTTTCAATGACTGATGTACCATGGCACCCAGGTCTCGTTGCCCCTCCCCTTTTCCTAATCTGCCGCCATTCAGATAATAACCTGCCTTCCTGTTTTTGTCACCAAAGTGGATAACCTCACATTTACCCACATTATACTGCATCTGCCATGCATTTGCCCACTCATCTAACCTGTCCATTCACCCTGCAGGCTCTTAGCATCCTCCTCACAGCTCACACCGCCACCCAGCTTAGTGTCATCTGCGAACTTGGAGATAACGCACTCAATTCCTTCATCTAAATCATTGATGCATGTTGTAAATAGCTGGGGTTCCAGTACTGAGCCCTGTGGCACCCCAATAGTCACTGCCTGCCATTCTGAAAAGGACCCATTTATCCCGACTCTCTGCTTCCTGTTTGCCAACGAGTTCTCTATCCACGTCAATACATTACCCCCAATACCACGTACTTTAATTGTGCACCCCAATCTCTTGTGTGGGACCTTGTCAAAAGCCTTTTGAAAATCCAAATACACCACATCCACTGGTTCTCCCTTGTCCACTCTACTAGTTACATCCTCAAAAATTTCTAGAAGATTTGTCAAGCATGATTTCCCTTTCATAAATCCATGCTGACTTGGACCGATCCTGTCATTGCTTTCCAAATGCGCTGCTATTTCATCTTAATAATTGATTCCAACATTTTCCCCACTACTGATATCAGGCTATAATTCCCGGTTTTCTCTCTCCCTCCTTTAAGAAGTGAGGTTACATTAGCTACCCTCCAGTCCACAGTAACTTATCCAGACTGTTGGAAAATAATCATCAATGCATCCACTATTTCTAGGGTCACTTCCCTAAGTACTCTGGGATGCAGACTATCAAGCTCTGGGGATTTATTGGCCTTCAATCACATCAATTTCTCTAACACAATTTCCTGACTAATAAGGATTTCCTTCAGTTCCTCCTTCTCACTAGACCCTCAGTCCCTGTGTATTTCCGGAAGGTTATTTGTGTCTTCCTTTGTGAAGACAGAACCAAAGTGTTTGTTCAATTGGTCTGCCATTTCTTTGTTCCCCATTATAAATTCACCTGATTCTGACTGCAAGGGACCTACATTTGTCTTCACTAACCTTTTTCTCTTCACATATCTATAGAAGCTTTTGCAGTCAGCTTTTTTGTTCCCAGCAAACTTCCTCTCATACTCGATTTTCCCCCTCCTAATTAAACCCTTTGTCCTCCTCTGCAGAATTCTAAATTTCTCCCAGTCCTCAGGTTTGCTGCTTTTTCTGGCCAATTTATATGCCTCTTCCTTGGATTTAACACTATCCTTAATTTCCCTTGTTAGCCACGGTTGAGCCACCTTCCCTGTTTTATTTTTACTCCAGACAGGAATGTACAATTGTTGAAGTTCATCCATGTGATCTTTAAATGTTTGCCATTGCCGATCCACCGTCAACCCTTTAAGTATCAATCGCCAGTCTATTTTAGCCAATTCATGTCTCATACCATCGAAGTTACCTTTCCTTAAGTTCAGGTCCCTAGTCTCTGAATTAACTGTGTCACTCTCCATCTTAATGAAGAATTCTACCATATTATGGTCACTTTTCCCCAAGGGGCCTCGCACAACAAGATTGCTAATTAGTCCTTTCTCATTACACATCACCCAGTCTAGGATGGCCAGCCCTCTGGTTGGTTCCTCGACATATTGGTCTAGAAAATCATCTCTAATACACTCCAGGAAATCCTCCTCCACTGTATTGCTACCAGTTTGGTTCGCCCAATCAATATGTAGATTAAAGTCGCCCATGATAACTGCTGTACCTTTATGGCACACATCTCTAATTTCTTGTTTGATGCTGTCCCCAACCTCACTACTACTGTTTGGTGGTCTGTACACAACTCCCACTAGCATTTTCTGCCCTTTGGAGTTCTGCAGCTCCATCCATACCGATTCCACATCATCCAAGCTAACGTCCTTCCTTACTATTGCATTAATTTCCTCTTTAACCAGGAATGCTACCCCACCTCCTTTTCCTTTCTGTCGATCCTTCCTGAATGTTGAATACCCCTGGATGTTGAGTTCCCAGCCTTGGTCACCCTGGAGCCATGTCTCCGTAATCCCAATTATATCATATTCGTTAATAGCTGCTTGCGCAGTTAATTCGTCCACCTTATTACGAATACTTCTCGCATTGAGGCACAGAGCCTTCAAGCTTGTCTTTTTAAATACACTTTGTCCCTTTAGAATTTTGCTGTAATGTGATTCATTTTGATTTGGAGGCCAACCCTGGCGAGGTTGAAGCCGATGCAGAAGAAGATTCAGACGTGGATGAGCCTTAAGAGAACATCTTCCCATCCCACCTTCCAGACCCTGTGAGTGTGGGGAAGGGGGAGGGGAGGATGAAGACCCCACTGTTATCCTCACTATGGAAGAGGTGCACGTGGCGCCCATTGAGGTGCCAGCCCCTTTCCTGAGTGCTTTCTCACAGTCCGAGGCTGGGAATTCCAGTGGGGTGCAGCGAGGCACACCCACAGCCCCACTGTCCGAGGATGCGGGTCCCAGTGGGACGCAGCGAGGCACACTCAGGGCCCCACCGTCCGAGACTGTGGGTCCCAGTGGGATGCAGCGAGCCACACCCAGGGTGAGCAGGGGAAGGAGAGCTCGACAGCGCTCTCCTGAGGTGCAGGATCTAACTGTCAGTGAACATGAGGGAGGGAATGCTGCAGGTAGTTGAGACTCTGTCAGGGCACATGAGGGAGGGAATGTCGGAGTTAGCTACTGCAATAAGGGAACACGCCCAGACCCCGCGGCCATTGACAGAAACAACTGCCACTGCCACTCCAATCGCCAGACCAGCTTCTGAAGAGGCCCAAGCCGGGCCCTCCACATTACTGCCTGCCCGCACGCCCCATCAAGAAGTGCGCATTACTCGAAAGAACCCGAGAAACGCTGGAGTCACCAAGACCAAGCGCAGCGGGCAGTCTTAGAATAAGGTGGAGGAGAGATGGGTGCAGCCATTCTTTGCTGTTGCTGCTGCTGTTGGTGTTGCTGCTCTTGTAACTGTTCCCAAATTAAACATTGTTTGTAAGTGATGTAAATTTACAAGTTTAAAAGTTTTTAAGTGATCTTAAAGTTTGTAAGTGAGCATAAAGTTTGCAAGTGATCTTAACTGAAAACTTTAAAGTTTGATGCAAGAATATTTTTGTTAAAGTGACGTGAAGTACAAACAAGTGTTTGTTAAACTTTTGAATAAAATATATTTCAAATTATAACTGAATCATTTCCATTATTTGTTCCATTATTAACACAACTTTTTGAACTAAAGAAGAATCATTTCCATTATTTGTTCCATTAACACAACACATTACGGAACAGGTCCAAACAGTAAATATGGTCCATTTGGAATAGTTGCCGCTGAGCCTTCAGGCAGCAAAGCGTTTGCAGATGAGCTGCTGGCGCAAGGCTCGAGCAAGCGTTAAAGGGGCATGACGGCCCGCCCACCTCTGCCGTCGTGCTCCGGGTTCAGGTAGTTGCATGGCTTCCTCGTCCTCCTCCTCCTCATCATCAGCCACTCTCACCTTCTACTACCAGCTGCTGCTGCCTCATGATGGCTAAGTTATGCAGCATGCAGCACGCAACAGTGAACTGACCGATAATCTCAGGGGAGTATTACAAGTAGCCTCCAGAATGTTCCATCGGAAACGATGTTTCAAGATGCCAATGATCCTCTCTATTATGCTGCACGTCGCAATGAGCAGCATGTTGTATTCCTGGTCAGCTTCCATCTGGCTTATGCGTAGGGGTGTTATGAACCAAGTGGCGAGGCCGTACCCTTTGTCTCGCTGCTGCTGAAACATGGCAGATAAGGCGCTCTTGCGTAGGATGAACGCATCATGGGTGGTCCCAGGGTATCTCGCATCAACTGACATGAAGCAATGCATGTCGTCACAGACAAGCTGCACATTAATGGAATGGAAGCCTTTTCTGTTCCTGTACATCTCAGAATCCTCCAAAGGTGCTCGCAAGGCGATGTGGGTACAATCAATGCAGTCCTGTAGCTTTGGGAAGCCAGCAATCCTGGAGAAGCCCACAGCCCTGTCATGCATTGCTTGGGCAGTAATGGGGAATTTTATGTCGTCATTCCTCCGGGCATATAGTGCAGCAGTCACCTGCCGAATGCAGATATGTGTTGCATGTTGAGAAATGGCGCACACATCCCCAGTTGTGGCCTGGAATGATCCAGATGCATAAAATGAAAGTGCAACTGTAACCTTCACTTCAACTGACAAGGCAGTCCTCCTGATGCTTCTAGGTTACAGGTCCACTTTTACTAACTCGGTTACAACTTCTTTGCAGAAACACAGCCTTCTCACACAGTGCTCTGAGGTTCCTCATGTGATTATGTCTAATCAATCGTCTCCTCCGCAGCACCATCATGCAAAAGGCTTGCACGAGGTATGGCATTGTCAATATTGCCCCCTTAATTAAATTGTAGGTTTGCAAGAAGCTCAAAACAGCGGGACAAAGGGCTTAAAGCTTCTTTACTCTCTCTCGCTCCCCAAGGTCGATACCCTAGTATGGACTACACCCTGGTCTGTGCATGCGCAATAGGCTTGCTTAGAACGGAAAGCTAGGCGTTCAATGAAGACATTTGGGGCAACAAAGTCAAATGCAATTCTTTAATTTTAGATTTTTTTCAAAGTACCACCCCATCACCGACTGAACGTCTCCTCACCTGGCTCAAGGGTCAGCCGGCAGAATCGCTCCCTCGCCCGGACACAGGGGCTCGGTATCCACCCCCTCCATTCCCCCCCCACCCTCCCCCGCACTCCCGAGGCTTCATTTGATGCTGCTGCTGCAGCAGAGTCCAAGCATTCTCATCCCTTCAGTTTGGCTTACACCCCACCCCACTTCCACCACCCCCGGGCTTCTTTTGAAGCCAAGCCCCAAGCTCCTGTGTCCGGGCAAGGGAGCTTTTCTGCCGGCCGATGCACCGACCCTCGAGCCTGATGAGGAGACATTTGGTTGATGGTGGGGTGGTACTTTGAAATAAATCAAAAATTAAAGAATTGCATTAGACTTCCATTTTCTCCCTTTTGACTTTGAAAAAAATTAAGCTTCATGATGCATATTCTTTGTCTTCTTGACTCCCTCCAAAACTTTGCCGAAAAACAATGGTGTCTTTCTGCGGCAATTTTTTAATGTGCGTTGGTTTTTCTTAAGCACCCTGAAGGATTTTTGGGATTGGCCACATATGCCGGTCTCGGAAAAATGTAAGTTGGCCAAACTTGCGTCAATGTGAAAAACTGGCGCAGACATCAGGTTACCAAAAAATACTAAGCTAAAAAAAATCGTAATTGAGTTACGCTGGCGCAGAAACTTTGGGGAAACTTGGATATTTTAATTTATGCCAAAAAAAGCGGAGTGCGCCAAAAGAACGGCGCAGATAACTGGGGAAAATTGAGCCCAAAGGCTCCGCCCTCTTTGCAAAGGATTCAGAAATAATTAAGTAAAGATGAGGGCCTATTATTGGATGTGACCCCCACAGTCTTCGCATAGTGAGCCATGAATGTTAATTGGTTAACATTCCATTTCCTGCTGTATGGCCTTACACCTCGATGAAACCAAATGCAGACACTGATAGTTTCTATTGACAAGATACTTGTGATGCATTGTGAACCAAGCCCTTACATGTTGATTCTAGCACTATCAAAATGCAAGTTTAAAAAAAACCAGATCCTAACTGATCTTGCCATTATAATTTAGGATTTATCCACTAATGAGGGAAAAAGTACTAAATCTTCAAGTCCACGAAATTTAAAGAGAACAAACCAGGAAATAAGAAATAAAAGTGGAAATAGAACTGATCTTCGAGGCTTCATTGGCTATATTTCCAGGAATGTGGCCTCACCTCGCCCTGGAGCCACAGTTGAAAGTTGGGGACGGAAACCCATAAGCAGCTTCCCTGGCATTGTATAATTTCTTTGCTGATATGGTTTCATAAATATTTTTGCATTGTTTTGTGGAGCACAGTGCAAATCCACTGCAGCCAGCCATTAATGAGTTGATGCACCGAGATGTTATCATCAAAGACACATCCCTTCAGCGTGTCCACTCGCCGAAGCAGGGTACGTTCTCTGCTGGCCTCTGAAACCCACTGTGGATTAGTTCTCAGATCATTTTCCAGTCATGGCTTAGAATTAGCTAATACAAGACTACATTCAGGATAAGTACTGGTAAACATATACTTTCAGAAACAAACCTCTCGATATTATAGGCCAGAAATAATTTACCTGCAATTCCATAGATTGGAATTTGGTCGCGAGGGCAAAAGTAAATTTACATTCCATGTGTAGGATTTTGTTTTTATTTTAAAAATGTTTTTTTCTCCTGGTTCAGAATGAATTTAAAAAAGAAGTGTGTTCAGCAAACAAAATACTCAAAGATGTTCACCACACTATAGGTAGCACAACTATAGAAATGGTCTGTGAATTAAATAAAAGGTATCCAGGCAGCCATGGACAAAGCAAATGCAAACATCTCCGAAGGAGAAGCTAAGTATTGTGAAAATTGATATGGTCAGATTATTGGGATGGAATGAAGCTGTGATCTAAACAGATGTGTGATCTTGTCATTTTTTAACCACCATGAGTGTTTTAAGTTTGTCACATAAAAATAATGTCAAATGCACAATTTTGTTTTGCTAATCTCACAAATAAATATATGGATTTTATCTGCACACTCGTATTTCAAGAGGGAAACTCTTCAGGTATTTATTCTTACATGGAATGAATTACATTATGAGGCCATCTACTGCTGACTCCTTGGGCCCAAGGTTCCCTAATAAAAAAATAATGGCGCTCACTCAGCACTGAAAATAAAAATCCTAAGTTTTCTCCCACCATGTGCACCTTCTGGCGCCGGCGTTACCCGAGCGGATCTCGCAGGGCGGGGCTTCCAGTGTGCATCTGAACTGCACAGTGCATGCGCTCAAAAAACCCCCAATTTTGTGTGTAGACCTTCGGCCTGGGATAGTAACGGGCTGCCATGGGTGGAGGACCTTTGGCCTGGGATAGCAATGGCTGCAGTCGACGTCGAGGAGAATCGGGAGAAGGCTGTACTGGATGGCAAAAGACTCTGATTTGCCTGCTGCTTTTTCAAACTTGGAGATTTTAAAAGGTTTCCCAGCACTTTTTAGATGATTTTGGGCAGTGAGAAAAAGGTAAAGATTTTTTCTTTTTTTTGCCAGCATTCATTTATCATCACAGGAGCATCAGTATTGGTAAGTTTATATTGACTTTTATTTTTATACCTGCATATTGTTAGCATTCGCTTTTAAAATTACCTAAAAGTTTATTTATAAGAGACAGGGTTAGGAGTAGGCCAAAAGTAAGGGTTTTTCCTACGGTGCTTTGAGGGTCTGTGCGTCGATTTTAGAAAATGTTGTTGCTGGAGAAAGTTGGCCTTATGCACAGAAATGGTGCAGAAGTTTCTTGTACAGGTACACCAGAGTCAGAAGGTATGGCGCCAAACATTCTGGCGCTGGTAGTAGACGCTGGTGCCCGACACTGGGGAATCTTTGAACTGGGCTTAGGTGCCAAAAAACTCACTGAGCGCCGAAAAAACAGCACCCAGTGATGGGCAAACTTGGGGCCTTTATTTCTCATTTCAGTAAAGTGCAATAAATCACCCTTTGGCTTGAACGAGAAACAAATTTACTTTGACAGCATATGTCTGACAGATTAATTTACCAGCTGTCAATTGTCAGCAAAAGGACAGCTTGAAAGGCTTCTAATACATTGCTGTAATTTCTTCAGTCAAAGAATTGTGGGAAGATCTAACAAATCTGCTGGTACTGTAGTGTTAGCAAGCAGAGAGCAGTGAACAAGACATAAAATGACAAAATCCATAGCGATGGCCTCCTACAAAGGACGTGAGGCTTTCTTTGTTAAAATATGTAAACTTTCTGCTGTAAGCTCAGAAGCAGCAAAAACACAAGGGCATTCGACCTCATCATAGGCGGTCCCTCGAACGAGGATGACTTGCTTCCACCTGAGTTCACAGATGTTTCAATGAAGGACCCGATGTTCCAGTCCTGAATTCCAGTTGAAGGGGTGGAAGATGCCGGTGAGTGGATTTTTTTAACATGTGGTGACCATTGCACATCTGCCACCACACGGGCTTGATAAGAGCTAGGCCTTTATCCAGTGGCAAGGGTTAACCAGGACGACTGGAGACCTGCTCTGCTGCACAGACCTAGTGCGCACACATATCGCAGTGTGGGCTGGCCCGTACTGCCGCTGGGCCCTCGGCTCTTCTGGGCCCCGTCATTCAACCTAAAAGGAGTGTGATATTTTAAAGGTGCCTGCATCACTTTACTGCTGCCCAACGGTGGCCAATAAAGCCAAGTGAACAACAACAAAACAGCTCCGTGAAAAATCCAATTTCGGGATTAAGCCAATCCTTTACTGAATCACTGATCAACAGACTCTATCCTGTTGCTGGGTTCTGACAAGATTTTTTTTAAATCTGAAGATGATTTAGCTCCTGGTTAGCATCAGGGCCTGATAGCCACACACTGTGGGATAAATCACTATGGTAAATATTGTGTTCCGAACACTGATGAGGCTGCACACAGGGAGGTTAAAGTAACAGTGACTGACCTCAGTCTTTAATAAGACACTCCAGAGTGAGGAACAGGCCTTAGGGGCCAGCTTATATACAGTGTTCCCAAGGGATGCTGGTATCCCTTGGGACTTCAGGGGATGAGCTCCCTGGTGGCGGAACATGGGAGTGCATGCTTTACAGATACATAACATCACTCCCCCACCAAATTCAAAGTGAAAACTATTTACAAGGTGAGGTGGTCGGGAGCCTTTCTTTCCCTGGTGAATGGCCTCGGTACAAATGTCTGTTCTGGTGTGTTGGCTGTGCCCTCACTGGATTGGCGTGTTGTTGGACCTGCAGGGCTGCTCGGTGAGCCTGGCCTTGCTGGGCGAGCCTAGCCTTGCTAGGCTGTTGGGCGTGATAGGTTCGATTTCCTGGTCTGGCATGGTGTCGTTGATCCTTTGGATGTGTGTTGTGGGCTCGAAAAAGGTGGTGTCTGCTGTGGGTTGTTCAGGGCAGTCTGTGAACCACAGCCTCGTTTGGTCCAGGTGCTTTCTGCAAATTTGTCCATTGTCTAGGTTGACTACAAACACCCTACTCCTTTCTTTAGCGATCACCGTGTCCGCGATCCACTTGGGACCATGTCCAGAGTTTAGCACATACACAGAGTCATTCATATCAATTTCCCGTGACACAGTGGCGCGACCATCGTTTACATTTTGTTGCTGCCGCCTGCTCTCTACCTGATCATGCAGGTTGGGGTGAACCAGCGAGAGTCTGGTTTTAAATGTCCTTTTCATCAGTAGCTCAGCCGGGGGCACCCCTGTGAGCGAGTGGGGTCTCGTGCGGTAGCGGAGCAGTACTCGAGACAGGCGGGTTTGGAGTGAGCCTTCTGTGACTCGTTTAAGGCTCTGTTTGATGGTTTGTACTGCCCGCTCTGCCTGCCCATTAGAGGCTGGTTTAAACAGTGCCGAGGTGACATGTTTGATCCCATTGCGGGTTATGAATTCTTTAAATTCGGCACTGGTGAAACATGGCCCGTTGTCACTGACCAGTATGTCAGGCAGGCCGTGGGTGGCAAACATGGCCCTCAGGCTTTCAATGGTGGCAGTGGCGGTGCTTCCCGACAATATTTCACATTCAATCCATTTTCAAAACGCATCCACCACCACCAGGAACATTTTACCGAGAAACGGGCCCGCATAGTTGACATGGATCCTCGACCATGGTCTGGAGGGCCAGGACCACAAACTTAGTGGTGCCTCTCTGGGCGCGTTGCTCAACTGAGCACATACGCTGCATTGCCGTACACAGGACTCTGAGTCAGAGTCGATACCGGACCACCACATGTGGGATCTGGCTATCGCTTTCATCATTACTATACCCGGGTGTGCGCTGTGGAGATCCGAGATGAATGTCTCCCTGCCCTTTTTTGGTAGCACTACGCGGTTACCCCACAACAGGCAGTCTTGCCTGAATGGACAGCTTGTCCTTTCGCCGCTGGAACGGCTTGATTAGCTCTTGCATTTCAACGGGGATGCTTGCCCAGCTCCCATGCAGTACACAGTTTTTTTTTACTAGGGACAGCAGAGGATCTTGGCTGGTCCAAGTCCTAATCTGGCGAGCAGTGACTGGTGATTTATCATTTTCAAATGCTTCCATGACCATCAACAAGTCTGCGGGCTGCGCCACCATCAACAAGTTTGCAGGCTGCGCCATTTCCACCCCCGTGGTGGGCAATGGTAGCCGACTGAGAGCATCCGCACAGTTCTCAGTGCCTGGCCTGTGGCGGATGGTATAGTTATACGCTGATAGCGTGAGTGCCCACCTTTGTATGCGGGCTGAGGCATTAGTATTTATCCCCTTGTTTTCAGCGAACAGGGATGTGAGGGGCATGTGATCGGTTTGCAGCTCAAATTTGAGACCAAACAGGTACTGATGCATTTTCTTTACCCCAAACACACACGCTAATGCCTCTTTCTCAATCATGCTGCAGGCTCTCTTGGCCTTAGACAAGCTCCTGGAAGCATAGGCGACAGGTTGCAACTTCCCCGCAACGTTAGCTTGTTGTAATACACACCCAACTCCATACGACGACGTGTCACGTGCTAGCACAAGTCTTTTACACGGGTTACACAATTCAAGCAGCTTGTTTCTGGCTATCTCAAAAGCAATTACTTGTTTTTTTTCCCCAGTATCCAGTTCTCACCTTTGCGCATTAACACATGTAGGGGCTCTAAGAGGGTGCTAACCCCGGTAAGAAGTTAGCAAAATAGTTGAGGAGTCCCAGGAACGACCGCAGCTCCGTGACGTTATGTGGCCTGGGCGCAGTCCTGATAGCCTCTGTCTTGGCGTCTGTGGGCTGAATGCCGTCCGCCGTGATCTTTCTCCCCAAAAACTCCACTTCTGTTGCCATGAAGACGCATTTCGACCTCTTCAGCCGCAGCCCTACGCGATCCAGTCGCTGGAGGACCTCCTCCAGGTTTTGTAGGTGCTCGGCGGTGTCCCGACCAATATGTCATCCTAAAAGACCACCGTGTGTGGTACCAACTTGAGTAGGCTCTCCATGTTTCTCTGGAAGATCGCTGCAGCCGACCAAATTGCAAACGGGCCGTGTTATAGATGAACAGTCCCTTGTGCGCGTTGATGCAGTTGAGGCCCTTCGAAGACTCCTCCAGCTCCTGCGTCATGTAGGCCGAAGTCAGGTCGAGCTTGGTGACTGTCTTGCCCCCTGCCAGCGTCGCAAATAGGTCGTCTGCCTCAGGTAGCGGGTATTGGTCCTGTAGAGAGAAACGATTAATAGTTACTTTATGATCGCCGCAAATCCTGACCGTGCCATCACTTTCGAGTACTGGAACAATCGGGCTAGCCCACTCCCTGAATTCCACTGGGGAGATGATGCCCTCGCGTTGCAGCCTGTCCAGCTCAATCTCCACTCTCTTCCTCATCATGTGAGGTACCGCTTGCGCCTTGTGGTGAATGGGTCATGCCTCTGGGACCAAGTGGATCCGCACCTTCGCCCCGAAAAAGTTTCCAATGCCTGGCTCAAAAAGGGAAGGAAATTTGTTAAGAACCTGGGTACATGTGGCCTCATTGACATGTGATAGCACTCGGATGTCATCCCAGTTCCAGCGGATTTTGCCCAGCCAGCTCCTTCCAAGCAGTGTGCGGCCATTGCCCGGGACAATCCAGAGTAGCAGTTCGTGTACCGTGCCCTCGTAGGTGACCTTGACCATGGCGCTGTCCAGGACAGTGATAAGCTCTTTGGTGTATATTCTCAGTTTCGTGTGGATGGGGCTCAGGGCTGGTCTGAATGCCTTGTTGCACCACAGTCTCTCAAACATCTTTTTACTCATGATGATTGGCTAGCGCCGGTGTCCAGTTCCATGGCTCAAAATTGCTTTGATCCACCATGGACCGATCTTCCTCTGCCATGTGGTGATTAGCAGATTTTGCAGGGCTTGCAGCTCATTTGCAAGCTCGTTGGAGGTGCCCCATTGTTCCACAGCTCTTGCAAACATACCCTTTGAAGCGGCATGAATAGGCTGAATGGAAGCCTCCACAACGCCAACAAAGTGTGAATTGTCTTGCATTCATCCTTTGTTGGGGACTCTGAGTCATTTGGGTCACCTGAGGCCTGCTGGCAGTTGCAGACTCATGGGTTCTGTCCTGTACATTTCTGCTCGCAAACACAGTTCCAGTTAATTTATGAACATTGCTCGCACTTGTGTGCTGAGAGATTTGTTTGGTGTTATCACTGGTGGACATAAACTCCTGTGCTATCGCAATGGCCTTACTGAGTGTCGGTGTCTCTACAGTCAAAAGCTTTTGTAGGATGGTCTCGTGGCCAATGCCCAGTACAAAAAAGTCTGTGAGCATTTGCTCCAGGTAGCCATCAAACTCACATTGTCCTGCAAGTCGCCTTAGCTCGGCGACGTAGCTCACTACTTCCTGACCTGGCGCGTGCAGAGGCGATACCTCGCCATCAGCAGACTCTGCCTCGGGTTAAGATGCTCCCGAACCAGGGTACACAGCTCCTCATACGACTTATCTGTGGGTTTCACTGGAGCCAAAAGATTCTTCATGAGGTTGTAGGTCGGTGCCCCGCAGACTGTGAGGAGGACCGCTCTCCTTTTTGCAGCGCTTCCTTCTCTGTCCAGCTCGTGGGCTACAAAGTATTGGTCTAGCCATTCGACATAGGCTTCCCAGTCCTTACCCTCCGAGAACTTCTCCAGGATGCCCACAGTTTGCTGCATCTTTGCATTGGATTCGTATTCTCGTCGCCTGTTCTTGTGTTCCGAACACAGATGAGGCTGTACACAGGGCTGTTAAAGTAACAGTGACCTCAGTCTTCAATAAGACACTCTCGAGTGAGGAACAAGCCTTAGGGGCCGGACTTCAGGAGATGAGCTCCCTGGTGGCGGAACATGGGAGTGCATGCTTTACAGATGCACAACAGTAAACATGTTGGTGTAAGATACCTAACCAATGTAATTTTGTTTCTGGTGTTACTGAAACTTTGATTTAACAATACAGGTACAACGTCTGAAATCCGGAATCCTTGGGACCGAGTCCGTGCCGGTTTGGGGTTTTTCCGGATTTCAGACAAGAAAATAAATAATCTGAAATCTGGAATGCTCGACCGAATCCGAGCAGTAAACTCCGAAATGCGGCAAAACGCGAAATCCGGCACGGATTTGGTCGAGGATTCCAGATTTCAGACTATTTATGTTCTTGTCTGAAATCCGGAATCCTTGGCTGAGTCCGTGCCGGATTTCGGGTCTTGCTGCTCTTTGCGCCCACCGCGACCGCGACCGCGACCCCCCCCCCCCACCGGCGCAACGCTTTTTACTGGCAAGTAGCCTCCTTATTCCTCCTACCAAACTGAACAACCCCCTGTTGGCTGCCTCAAAAATGTCTGGTTTTCGGACAATAATTCCGGACAACTCCATCAGCAATGCGCAAAATGTCCGGTTTACGGATAATTCCTGTTTTCGGAGTTCTGGATTCGGGACATTGCACCTGTATTTAACACATTTTAACCAGAATAGGAATTTCCTACCTTGTAAGTAACAATTTTTGTTGCAACAAATGATGTCTGGATGGTTGAAGGCGATGATCTGAACTCCATTGGCTGGTAATAGAGCTAGGATTTCAAAAATAAAATACACTTTAGAAATATATAAAAGAATTGTGAAATGCGAATTTATAAATCTTTTTAGACTCAGAAAAGATGTTGATCAAAGGAAAGCTGCCTATGACAGTATCTTTTTCGAAGATATAATTTACAATCACAATAGACCTTTTCTGGTATCAAGTGTTCATTCTTTGGGGCACAACATTAGAACCTTTTTAAAATGGAGAAAATAGCGGTACATTTTCTTCCAGTCATTACCGCTCTCAGGAGAGTTCACGCCTACAGTGTACAGACATCACAATCTCGACTATTTGTGCAAAGAGAGAGGGACCTGTTCCAGTCCATTATCCACCGGACTCAGGAGCATGTGTGGGAGCGAGGGTTTTGACTGCATTGATTATCAGCTGAAAATGTTGGCACACTGCTCCCAAAATGGCTGACTGAGAGTTTGCATGTGTGAGGGACTTTCTCCACTTTCTTAAAATTACTGGGAAATGAAAAGTGCATTTACTGTTGTCAAGAGAACATACGGAGTAAAGAAAAACTTTTAGAAAAGGATGATTAGAAAAATGTTAAACTGCAGAACAAAAGAAACCATTCCCACATATTTTGGTGTCCTAAATAAGCAGAGGGTACAATAAACATGTGTGGAAAAACTTATCATGTTTAGGAAACACAAAAAGGCTGGAGCCTCATGGAACAACTCACAGGGAGAACAGCACTTCCAGGCTGTTGAATATACCTTTACTTGAAGAATGATGAACTGTTGCACTTGCAAGTGAATCATCTGCCTTTGTATTTATTATTTGCTGTGCTCCACATACTTTTGATTTATCTCCCCAGGTACTTCCTCACAAGAAGAGGCAGAGGAGATGAAACAACTCCTGCTAGAAAGGTTCCCTCCAAACATGTTGACATAGCCCAGATACCCCAATCGGGGTTGAGAGCCATCGCTAGGCTCTTCTGAAGCCAGCTCCTTGGATACACTATTAATTTTATGGCCAAGGGTTTGCAGCCCTTACCAGAGACATTGCGCTGGGGGAAAGAGTAATCCGTTGTTCCTACATTCATGAGGGAAGGTGAGAAATGTAAGCACCCGCTCATCGACCAGATTCAGGGCGGGGCTTATTTCATTAGATTTCTTTCAAAAGTTATTCAAGTTAAAATTTAGATCTCAGAACCAGTGGAGGCCAACAAGATACATGGAAAAGTCACAGTGCTTTTAAACTGGGATCTGTATGTGTTCCAGAATCTACCTTCATATGGAAAAAGACAAAGGGGCTGAGACTCTTGGCAAACAGCTTTCCATGTTTACAATCTGTATAGGGACCATTACATCAGTTTTGTATCCTGATATTCACATCCATTACAAATTCAACCTCAGTGCTACTATATCACGTATCTTCTTGGTATAAAAATAGGAATAAAAAAAGCTATCCCACCCATCCATCCATCTCACTCCATCGTCAAGCGTCACTGGCAGTATTTCTTTCTCTTTGATAGCAGAGCAGCTTCAAAATAAAAACCACAATGATTATGATTTCCCTATCTTTAGATTTTCACCTTGGAGAGGGAGCAGAGGTGATTTATGAGAATGATACCTGGGAGGAGTGTCTTCAGTTATGTGGAGCGAAGAGAGATGCTGGGATTGTTCTCCTTAGGACAGAGAAGGTTAAGCGGAGATTTAATAGAGTGTTCAAAAGTATGAGAGGTTTTGATCGAGAAGATCGGGAGAAATTGTTTCCACTGACAGGAGAGTCCGAAACCAGATAACACAGATTTAAGGTAACTGGCAAAAGAACCAGAGGGGTGACGAGAGTTTTTTTTACGCAACGAGTTGTATATATATATATACCTGAAGGGGCAAGAACTGCGTAGCTATGGAAAGATAGCAGGGCAGTGGGACTAATTGGATAGTTCTTTCACAGATACCATGGGCCGTAATGCCTCCTTCTGTACGGTAAGATTCTAGGATTCTAACAGTTCACCAAGGTGCACAACGTGCTATTCTCAAGAAATTAACTAAACACATTCACAGGCTCAATTGGATCCAGTCTTTTCATGCTACGTAAACAAAAGCAGTTACCTTCACAAAATGGGGATGAAAACGGAAAATTATGGTAAAACGCAGCAGGTTGATCAACATTTGAAAGAGAAACAGATCGGTTTGCATTTCAATTGTGACACTTCATCAAAATTAATGAGAGCTCACACTCAAATGTTTACCTATCTTGTTCTTTCCGATACAGATCAGCCTGCTGAGCATTTCCTGCACTATTGTTTCAGATTGCAAGCATGTGTCATTTTATCCATACCTGCATAGAATTTACGTTGCAAAGAATTAACATACACTGATTTGAACCTTTAAAAAAAATTAAAATGACCAATTATACCATATAATCTTTGACGAAGTTGGGGAAGAGGACGAGGAGGGGAAGTGTATTGTGGTAGTTGTAGGTGATTCTAGAATTAGAGGGACAGAGAGCATCCTTTGCAAGCAAGATCGAGAGTCCCACATGATATGTTGCCCACCTGGTGCCAGGATGAGGGACATCTCGAACCGGCTTGAAAGGATATTAGAGAGGGAGGGGGAGGATGCAGTCGTTATGGTCCATGTTGGGACCAACGACATAGGGAAGAGTAGGCAAGAGGTCCTGCTTGGGAAGTACCAGGAACGAGGAGCTAAATTAAAGAACAGGACCTCAAAGGTTATAATCTCTGGATTATTACCTGAGCCACTTGTAAATGGGCATAGGGATAAGCAAATTAGGGAGGTGAACACGTGGTGTGAGAAAGAGGGGTACCATTTCATGGGGCACTGGCACCAGTATTGAGACAAGAAGAAACTGTACCATTAGGACGGGCTCCACCTGAATTAAGGATTAAATCACTTCAACAATAAGCGAGGATATAACGAGAGCTAAGCAGGCAGTGGAGATTTTATGGGTAGAATTAAGAAACATGTAAGGATTTGAGACTTTAGTGGTAGCAGCTGTGAAGTGCCAGATTGTATAAATGCAGAGATCAGACAAGCATGTAGTAAGGCAGAGTGGTTTTAATGGGGAATTTTAATTTTTCATATAGATTGGAATAAGTCGACTAGCACATGTCAGAAGCGAATTTTGAGTGTGTCCAAGATAGTTTTCTGAACAATATGTCCCAGAACCAACAAGGAGTAATGAACCAGATTTGGTTAACAGCCTAATGGTGAGTAAACATTTAGCTAATAGTGATCACAACATGATCGAGTTCAACCTTGTGCTTGAAAGGGAGAAGCACGAAACAGCCACTAATATTCTAGGTTTGAGTAAGGCCAACTGCAACGAGAGGAGACAGAGATAGTCCACAGTACACTGGGCAAATCGGTTAATGGGGAAAACGACAGAAGATCAGTGGGAGGTGTCCAAAAAGTAATTTAATGTGATACAGAACCAGTTTATACCCCTGAGGGGTATGAGCTCTACTTGCTAAAAAAAAAACAGCCATGGACGACTAAAGAAGTAAGGGACAGCATAAAACTAAAAGATAAAGCATACAAAAATGCAATAAATAGCACAGATTCTGGCGAATGGGAAAGATACAAATAACAGCAAATGGTCACAAAACAGATACAGCACCTAAACGTGGCCGTTCCGGATTCTGGACTTTTCCGGACTTTCGATTTGCTTTCTGACATCACGAATCCGGAAACATCCGAGCCCAGGTTCAGGTATTTCCGGATTTCAGAACATCAGAAAGGGGAGGGGGGATTCCCGCCAAGGAGCTGTTCGGGTCATCTGGCCACGCCGAGGTCGTCGGGCAGGGCCCTGCCGAGGTGTTCGGGCCGGCCGGCCGGCCCCGGCAAGGAGGTCGTCGGGCGGGCCAGCGAAGAGGCCCCGAGGTAAGGGCAGCGGTGGTGAGACGAGCTGCAGCAAGGCAAGGCACGAGGTCAGCAGCGTCAGTGAGTCCGGATTCCGGAACATTTTATGGATTCCGGACGACCCTACCACCGATAGTCCCAGAGTCCAGATCATTCCGGAACTCCAGATTCTCGACGCTGCATCTGTAGCAAGAGCTACAAACAGGGAGTACGAAAAGAAATTTGCAACAGTTGCAACATAAAATGTTTTTACTAATAGATTAGGAAAAAGAGGATGGTCCAGACCAATGCTGGCCCCTTAAAATCTGAAAGTGGTGATATTGTCAAACATAGAAACATAGAAAATAGGTGCAGGAGTAGGCCATTTGGCCCTTCTAGCCTGCACCGCCATTCAATGAGTTCATGTCTGAACATGCAACTTCAGTACCCGATTCCTGCTTTCTCACCATACCCCTTGATCCCCCGAGTAGTAAGGACTTCATCAAACTCCCTTTTGAATATATTTAGTGAATTGGTCTCAACAACTTTTTGTGGTAGAGAATTCCACAGGTTCACCACTCTCTGGGTGAAGAAATTCCTCCTCATCTCGGTCCTAAATGGCTTACCCCTTATCCTTAGACTGTGTCCCCTGGTTCTGGACTTCCCCAACATTGGGAACATTCTTCCTGCATCTAACCTGTCTAAACCCGTCAGAATTTTAAACGTTTCTATGAGGTCCCCTCTCATTCTTCTGAACTCCAGTGAATACAAGCCCAGTTGATCCAGTCTTTCTTGATAGGTCAGTCCCGCCATCCCGGGAATCAGTCTGGTGAACCTTCGCTGCACTCCCTCAATAGCAAGAATGTCCTTCCTCAGGTTAGGAGACCAAAACTGTACACAATACTCCAGGTGTGGCCTCACCAAGGCCCTGTACAACTGTAGCAACACCTGCCTGCCCCTGTACTCAAATCCCCTCGCTATGAAGGCCAACATGCCATTTGCTTTCTTAACCGCCTGCTGTACCTGCATGCCAACCTTCAATGACTGATGTACCATGACACCCAGGTCTCTTTGCACCTCCCCTTTTCCTAATCTGTCACCATTCAGATAATAGTCTGTCTCTCTGTTTTTACCACCAAAGTGGATAACCTCACATTTATCCACATTATACTTCATCTGCCATGCATTTGCCCACTCACCTAACCTATCCAAGTCGCTCTGCAGCCTCACAGCATCCTCCTCGCAGCTCACACTGCCACCCAACTTAGTGTCATTCGCAAATTTGGAGATACTACATTTAATCCCCTCATCTAAATCATTAATGTACAGTGTAAACAGCTGGGGCCCCAGCACAGAACCTTGCGGTACCCCACTAGTCACTGCCTGCCATTCTGAAAAGTACCCATTTACTCCTACTCTTTGCTTCCTGTCTGACAACCAGTTCTCAATCCATATCAGCACACTACCCCCAATCCCATGTGCTTTAACTTTGCACATTAATCTCTTGTGTGGGACCTTGTCGAAAGCCTTCTGAAAGTCCAAATATACCACATCAACTGGTTCTCCCTTGTCCACTTTACTGGAAACATTCTCAAAAAATTCCAGAAGATTTGTCAAGCATGATTTCCCTTTCACAAATCCATGCTGACTTGGACCTATCATGTCACCTCTTTCCAAATGCGCTGCTATGACATCCTTAATAATTGATTCCATCATTTTACCCACTACCGATGTCAGGCTGACCGGTCTATAATTCCCGGTTATCTCGCTCCCTCCTTTTTTAAAAAGTGGGGTTACATTGGCTACCCTCCACTCCATAGGAACTGATCCAGAGTCAATGGAATGTTGCAAAATGACTGTCAATGCATCCACTATTTCCCTCAGTTCCTCCTCCTTACTAGACCCTCCGACCCCTTTTATATCCGGAAGGTTGTTTGTGTCCACCTCAGTGAATACCGAACCAAAGTACCATTTCTTTGTTCCCCGTTATGACTTCCCCTGATTCTGACTGCAGGGGATCTACATTTGTCTTTACTAACCTTTTTCTCTTTACATATCTATAGAAACTTTTGCAATCCGTCTTAATGTTCCCTGCAAGCTTCTTCTCGTACTCCATTTTCCCTGCCCTAATCAAACCCTTTGTCCTCCTCTGCTGAGTTCTAAATTTCTCCCAGTCCCCGGGTTCGCTGCTATTTCTGGCCAATTTGTATGCCACTTCCTTGGCTTTAATACTATCCCTGATTTCCCTTGATAGCCACGGTTGAGCCACCTTCCCTTTTTTATTTTTACGCCAGACAGGAATGTACAATTGTTGTAATTCATCCATGCGGTCTCTAAATATCTGCCATTGCCCATCCACAGTCAACCCCTTAAGTATCATTCGCCAATCTATCCTAGCCAATTCACTCCTTATACCTTCAAAGTTACCCTTCTTTAAGTTCTGGACCATGGTCTCTGAATTAACTGTTTCATTCTCCATCCTAATGCAGAATTCCACCATATTATGGTCACTCTTCCCCAAGGGGCCTCACACAATGAGATTGCTAATTAATCCTCTCTCATTACACAACACCCAGTCTAAGATGGCCTCCCCCCTATTTGGTTCCTCGACATATTGGTCTAAAAAACCATCCCTTATGCACTCCAGGAAATCCTCCTCTACCGTATTGCTTCCAGTTTGGTTAACCCAATCTATGTGCATATTAAAGTCACCCATTATAACTGCTGCACCTTTATTGCACGCACCCCTAATTTCATGTTTGATGCCCTCCCCAACATCACTACTACTGCTTGGAGGTCTGTACACAATTCCCACTAACGTTTTTTGCCCTTTGGTATTCTGCAGCTCGACCCATATAGATTCCACATCATCCAAGCTAATGTATCCGAACTATTGCCTTAATTTCCTCCTTAACCAGCAATGCTACCCCACCTCCTTTTCCTTTTATTCTATCTTTCCTGAATGTTGAATACCCCTGAATGTTGAGTTCCCAGCCCTCATCATCCTGGAGCCACGTCTCCGTAATCCCAATCACATCATATTTGTTAACATCTATTTGCACAGTTAATTAATTCACCTTATTGCGGATACTCCTTGCATTAAGACACAAAGCCTTCAGGCTTGTTTTTTTAACACCCTTTGTCCTTTTAGAATTTTGCTGTACAATGGCCCTTTTTGTTCTTTGCCTTGGGTTTCTCTGCCCTCCACTTTTCCTCATCTCCTTTCTGTCTTTTGCTTTTGCCTCCTTTTTGTTTCCCTCTGTCTCCCTGCATTGGTTCCCATCCCCCTGCCATATTCGTTTAAATCCTCCCCAACAGCACTAGCAAACACTCCCCCTAGGACATTGGTTCCGGTCCTGCCCAGGTGCAGACCGTCCGGTTTGTACTGGTCCCACCTCCCCCAGAACCGGTTCCAATGCCCCAGGAATTTGAATCCCTCCCTGCTGCACCACTGCTCAAGCCACGTATTCATCTGCGCTATCCTGCGATTCCTACTCTGACTAGCACGTGGCACTGGTAGCAATCCCGAGATTACTACTTTTGAGGTCCTACTTTTTAATTTAGCTCCTAGCTCCTTAAATTCGTTTCGTAGGACCTCATCCCTTTTTTTAACCTATGTCGTTGGTACCAATGTGCACCACGACAACTGGCTGATCTCCCTCCCTTTTTAGAATGTCCTGCACCTGCTCCGAGACATCCTTGACCCTTGCACCAGGGAGGCAACATACCATCCTGGAGTCTCGGTTGCGGCCGCAGAAACGCCTATCTATTCCCCTTACAATTGAATCCCCTATCACTATCGCTCTCCCACTCTTTTTCCTGCCCTCCTGTGCAACAGAGCCAGCCACGGTGACATGAACTTGGCTGCTGCTGCCCTCCCCTGATGAGTCATCCCCCTCAACAGTACCCAAAGCAGTGTATCTGTTTTGCAGGGAGATGACCACAGGGGACTCCTGCACTACCTTCCTTGCACTGCTCTTCCTGTTGGTCTTCCATTCCCTATCTGGCTGTGGACCCTTTCCCTGCGGTACGACCAACTCGCTACACGTGATACTCACGTCATTCTCAGCATCGTGGATGCTCCAGGGTGAATCCACCCTCAGCTCCAACTCCGCAACGCGGACCGACAGGAGCTGGAGGCGGATACACTTCCCACACACGTAGGATAATAAGGAAATGGCAGACATGTTGAATAATTACTTTGCGTCAGTATTTATAGTATTTACAACAAGCCGGAAATCCCAAAGAAATTAATATTGATTCAGGGTCAGGGACTCAATAAAATTAATGTCAATACAATAACAGGAATGAAGAAAATAACGGCACTAAAGGGTGTCAAACCCCCAGGGCCAGATCGTTTCCATCCCAGGGCTTTATAGGAAGTAGGTGAGCACATTGCAGATGCCCTAACTATAATTTATCAAAGTTCTCTCGATTCTGGAACCGTTCCTTCAGATTGGAAAATTGCACATGTCACTCCGCTATTTAAGAAAGGTGAGAGAGGGAAGCCAGGGAATTATAGACCAATTAGCCTAATGTCTGTTGTTGGGAAATTACTAGAGACTATAATTAGGGATAGGGTGACTGAACACCTTTTTTCAGCTGAATAGAGAGAGCCAGCATGGATTTTTGAAAGGTAGGTCATGCCTGAAAAATCTGATTGAAATTTTTGAGGAGGTGACTAAAGTAGTGGACGGGAATGTATATGGATATAATTTATGTGGACTTCCAGAAGGCATTTGATAAAATTCCTCATAAGAGACCGTTATCCAAGGTGGAAACCCATGGAAGTGAAGGCAAATTATTGACCTGGCTAGAAAATTTGCTGAGCGGCAGGAGACAGAGAGTAGGGATAATGGATAGGTACTCAAATTGGCAGGTATGTGACTAGCGGTGTTCCACAGGGACCTGTGTTAGGGCTTCAACTATTCACCGTATTTATTAACAACTTAGATGACAGCATAGAAAGCAACATATCCACATTTTCCAATGACACAAAGATAGACAGCATTGTAGACAGTGTAGATGAAAGCATAACATGACAGAAGGATATTGATAAGATTCAGTGAATGGCCAAATCCTTGGTGAATGAATTTCAATGTAGACAAATATGAGGCCATCCACTTTGGACCTAAAAAGGACAGAATAGGGTACTCTCTAAATGGTGAAAAGCTAAAAACAGTCGATGTCCAAAGAGACTTGCCCTCAGCCCCGTTTGGGGCGGATAATTCGAAATAAATGATGATTTACCTCCAGTACAGATGGGGTGGGGATTGGAAGGAACTTTGGTCGTTTTATGTTCAAAAATAAACGGGGCAGTGTTTGGGGCAGCAGAGGGGCGGGAGAGAGTCGGGAGTGCGGCGGATGGAGGGCGGTGTCATTTAGCGCCACGCTGATGCATAGCAACGTCCCTCCCATTCACTTAAAGGAGAGGGACACTGCGAGGCCTCCTTGGCACGCACTGGGCCATCAGAGAAGCCTTCGGCCAGGTCAACAGCCCAGCACCCAAGAGGGGGTGCCAGGCTGCTTGTTGGTCGCCCGGCCAAACCAGCGGCCGCCATCGTCAGGCCAACAGCAGAGTCGGCCGACAATTAAACCAAAATGGCCCAGCCACCGCCGCGCCAAGAGGTGGGGGGCACCGACCAGCGGCGGCTGCACTCCCGCGGGGCAATTTCCCCCACTGGGCGGAAAAGGGATCGGCGAGCGGCCGACAACAGGTCTGAGCGCCGGGTGGAAACACAGGGCGCAGCGGAAACCCGTTTCTGACACCCCCAATCTGGGAGCAATTCCGGATGGGTCACACCATCTGCCTGCCCCCAGTCAGAAAGGCCTTCCCGCCCCTTACTGCCGAGGCGGTACCGGGCCTTATAAAAAAAGGGACAATTTCAGCCCTTGGAGTCCAGGTACATAGAGTGAAATGTCATGAAGAGGTACAGAAAATAATCAAAAAGGCTAATGGAATGGTGGCCTTTATATCTAGAGGACTAGAATACATGGGGGTAGAAGTTATGTTGCAGCTGTACAAAACCCTGGTTAGACCACACCTGCAATTTACCAGAATGATGCCCGGACTCCAAGGGTTAAATTACGAGGAGAGATTACACAAATCAGGGTTATATTCCTTGGAATTTACAAAGTTAAGGAGTGATTTGATTGAAGTTTTCAAGATATTAAGGGGAACAGATAGGGTAGATCGAGAGAAACTATTTCCGCTGGTTGGAGAGTATGGGGCTGGGGGGCAGAGTTAAAAATTAGAGCCAGACCTTTCAGAAGTGAAGTCAGGAAACACTTCTACACACAAAGGATGGTAGAAGTTTAGAACTCACTTCTGCAAATGGCAATTGATGCTAGATCAATTGTTAATTTTAAATCTGAGATTGATAGATTTTTGTTAGCCAAAGGTATTAAGGGTTATGGGCCAAAGGTGGGTATATGGAGTTAGGTCACAGATCAGCCATGATCTCATGAATGGTGGAACAGGCTCGAGGGGTTAAATGGCTGTTCCTATGTTCCTACATTATGCCCCATTTTTAGGGTTTTTTTCTACATGTACCAGACGGTGTCAGCCGTGGCTCAGTAGGTAGCACTCTCGCCTCCGAATCCTGAGGGAGTGCTTCACTGTCGGAAGTGCTGTCTTTCATATGAGACATTAAACCGAGGCTTCATCTGCCCTGTCACATGTCACTATATTGAAGAAGAGCAGGGGAGTTATCCCCAGTGTCCTGGCTAATATTTATCCCTCAATCGACATCACTACAACAAATTATTTGGTCATTCTTACATTGCTGTTTATGGGAGGTTGCTGGGCGCAAATTGGCTGTCGCATTTCCTACATTACAACAGTGACTGCACTTCAAAAGTACTTCATTGGCTGTAAAGCACTTTGGGATGTCCTGAAGTCATGAATAGCGCTATATAAATACACGTATTTCCTTTTAAAAGAGGAAGGAAAATACTGTGGCGGATTTCAGTGCAAGTTAGGAACTCAAATAAAGCCTGAATATTGAGAGAAGTGCTCAGTGACGATCATTAACTTTTACTGTGATAATTAAAGAGACATCAATCCACACTGTCTATTCTTACTCGAAACATTCACTCTGAGCCACAGTAGTAAACTGCTGGCATTAATAGCTGATAATTTACAGTCATAGAACGGCATTTTATAGCTGAAATAAATACAAGTCACCATTTTACTGCAGCTTCAAATTTACATAATCTGCATCACAGCCAACAGTTTTGCCGAGATTAATAAAAACTCCCAAGAAGTCAGTGTGATTACATTAAACGAATCCCCAATTTCCTGTCCATTGATTTTTGAAATTATAGTTAAGGAGGAAGCCACACGTATAAGTAGAGTAACTAGATTCACAGGGATGGGTGACCCAGCCTGTGAAACATCTAACTGTGGTAAATAACAAGATCGATCCTCGGAGAAAATTAGCACGTTATCTTATATCTGGTAAGATATATAAATGAGATATGGTCCGTTATAGTTCAGCCACTTGTACTGGATTTGCACAAATACTGTCACTTTTACAAATTGCATGTTTGTCCCTTGTACTTTTTATTTTGCATTCCAGTGGTTGAGCAACATGTGGTACATCAACAAAGCACATGGAATGGCTTCCTTATAGAGAACCCCACAATACAACCTGGAGGATCAAACATTCCCCGCAAACAATGGACAACCATCAACCGCCTCAGAACCGATAGATGCTGCCACCTTTTCCATGGGTGGAAGATTAAAGCATCCCCTGTGACTGTGGAGCTCCTAATCAGACCCTGGAGTACATCACTGAGCACTGCCCTCAGAGGGAATTTGCAGGCAGCCTACAAGATAGCCATGCTGTTACACCGGAAGCTTTGGCCTGGATATTTGACTTGGATATTGACGTTTGATTTGCTTTGCTACTACCATACAAAAGAAGGAGGATGTCTTACTACAGTTATACAGGGCCTTGGTGAGACCACACCTGAAGCATGGTGTGCAGTTTTGGTCTCCTTACCCAAGGAAGGATGTACTTGCCATAGAGGGAGTGCAACGAAGGTTCCCCAGACTGATTCCTGAGATGGCAGGACTGTCGTATGAGGAGAGATTGGGTCGACTAGGCCTGTATTCACTAGAGTTTAGAAAGATGAGAGGGGATCTCATTGCAACGTATAAAATTCTGACTGGGTTGGATAGGCTGGATGCGGGGAGGGTGTTTCCCCTGGCTGGGAAGTCTAGATCAAGGGTCACAGTCTCAGGATACGGGGTAGGAAATTTAGGACCGCGATGAGGAGAAATTTTTTCACTCAGAGAGTGGTGAACCTGTGGAATTCTCTACCACAGAAGGCTGTGGAGGCCAAGTCACTGAATATAGTTAGGAGGGAGATAGCTAGATTTCTAGACACAAAAGACATCAAGGGATATGGGGAAAAAGCAGGAAAATGGTATTGAGATAGAGGATCAGCCATGATCATATTGAATGGTGGTGCAGACTCGAAGGGCCGAATGGCCTACTACTGCTCCTATCTTCTATGCTTCTAAACTAGCAAGGACATCGGCAGAAAGTCAATTCTAATAATTGCAAAAATATCACTTGTAATGTAAATTCTCTTTTAACGTGCAAAGGGTATAATCTTTCACTTGCGACACTGATGTGCAATCTGGACTCTGATGTATTGAGCCAAATCCTGGGTGCCAATTAAGCTAAAAAGTTCAATTATGGTACAACACACAGGTGACTGTTGCTCATAATTGGTTCAGAATGAGTAGTTGATTTGCCAGAGTTGTCACTATGACAAAGTCCACGTTTGTCTCTACTTCCAGTATTTTGTTATAATTCTAAGTATAAATACATTGGATAGTTCCTACACCTGTGATCACATAAGAGAACTCCAACAACAGTCAGTATAAGCCCTACATCTTCTGAATGAATGTCATCATTATAGGCAGTCCCTCGAAATCGAGGAAGACTTGCTTCCACTCTAAAAATGAGTACAGTCCAATATGAGAATTACAGTCTCTGTCACAGGTGGGACAGACAGTGGTTGATGGAAGGGATGGGAGGGACTGGTTTGCCGCACACTCCGTCTGCTGTCTACGTTTGGTTTGTGCATCTCTCGGTGACAAGACTCAAGGTGCTCAGCGTCCACCTGGATGCGCATCCTCCACTTAGGGCGGACTTGGGCCAGGGACTCCCAGGTACTGGTGGGGATGTTGCACTTTATCAAGGAGGCTTTGAGGGTGGGTGTCCTTGAAGTGTTTCCTCTGCCCATCTGGGGCTCGCTTGCCGTGTAGGAGTTCTGAGTAGAGCGCTTGCTTTGGGAGTCTCGTGTCGGGCATGCAGACGATGTGGTCCGCCCAACGGAGCTGGTTGAGTGTGGTCAATGCTTCGATGCTGGGGATGTTGTAGCACCAGCGCTGCCTCCGCAAGATCCTGCAAATCCACTGGGAGGATAGACGCAACAACGTCAGTGTTCTTGATCAGGCCAACAACCCCAGCAGCGAAGCACTGACCACACGGATGAATGTGGAAGTCTGAAGAATACACTCATAAAATAATAGCATTCTTTCTGCACAGCAGGAGGCCATTTGGCCCATCAGAAAGGAAGACTGTGCTCAACAAACCTACTGTAGTTCTGTGAGGTGGTGACAGATATGGTGGTTGGGGGAAAGGCAGTAGATGTGATGTAAGTGGACTTTCACAAAACCTTTGGCAAGATGCCACACATGAAAACTATCGGAGAACTTAGGGGTATGGAATTAGGGCAAGGGCAGTCATTTGGATTAAAAACTGGTTAGAATTGAAGAAACAAGAGAGTAGGCGTCAAAGGCAGTTTGTCAGGATGGATTGAAATGAGTTCTGTTCTGGGACCACTTCTATCCACTGTGTATTTCAACGACTTGGATGTAGGACTAGAGGAAGTGATGTCCAAATTTGCAGATAATACTAAAATAGGAGACACAGTAAATAATTTTGAAGATCAAAGTAAGCTGCAATGGGGATATTGATCCGGTGTGGAAAGGGTAAAAAAATTACTGTGTGTGAGCCGATGCATTTGGATTTAAAAAAATTATAATTATAATTTGAACGAGGGGCAGATAGGTGATGTTGAACATCAGAGGGAATTGTGAATTCAGTATCGCAAGTAGATAAGCCCATTAAAAGCTGATGGAAAAGGGTTGGGTTTTCGGCTCATTGCTGCTTTTGTTTTCGCCCCAGAGGGACAGCAATTGCTACGGTAAGCTCTTCCAGCACCCCGCCGGGATATCCGGTGCCGGTTTCGACGGGGCACGGAGCATTAACACCTGGAAGAGGTGAGCCGGTGTCCAACGGCCCTGGTTGCGAAACCGGCTCGATTTTTGGCTGCCGCCCAGCCTGTAACACTTCATATTGTCCCCTGCTGGGACTGCCTGTGAAAGCGGGCGGTCCGAGCTGTAGAGGCTGCAGTGAGGTAAGTAATGTCCACCTCAAGTATTGCGAGTTATGTTGTGGTGGCGCAAGTTATTCATTGGGAATGTTTTGGGGTTTTTGTTTCAGGTTTTCTTTCTCCTCAGAGTGCTCGCGGGCCAGCTGTTTTGCTCAGGATTTTTGCATGCTCAGCTGGCCGAGTGCCCCAAGACAGTGCCTCCCATAGTGCTCCGCCCACACTCAGGGCCCAGCTGCCCAATTTTGCTGACTGAGGAGCAAACGGTTCCCGGGCGCAAACTTTACCGCCCCGCCACCATTACCGCCCTGAAATGAGCAGAACCGAAAATTCAGTCCTATAGAATATAAAGGTGGAGATTAAATGGTGAATCTATATAAAACCTTAGTAAGACCACAGATGGAGTACTGTGCAGAGTTTTGGGTTCCATTCAATAGGAAAGATGTTCAGGCAATATAGAAGGTACAGCACAGATCCACAAGGATGCTGCCTGGTACGAGGAAAAACAAATTTGACGAAAAACTTGAAAAATTGGGCTTCTCTTTGTTACAAGAGATTACAGGGTTATTTGATAAAGGGGCTTAAAGTAATGAAGGGATGGAACACGGTAGACAGAAGACGACTATCCTTGGTAGTGGGATGTCTTCTACCTGTGTCTTTTTGTTAAAAAAGACACAGGTAGAAGACATTCCTTCACTATTGTTGGGTCGAGATCCAAGAACATTACCTTTGGGAGTACCTTCACTACACAGACTGCAGCAGTTCAAGAAGGTGGTCCACCAGCTTCTACTCAAAGGCAACTAGGGATTGGCAATAATGCCAGTCTAGCCATATAAAAACAAGTTTATACGTAAAAGATTTAGGACAGAGAGTTGTAAAAAAAATGTTGGTTTTAAAAAAAAAAGCTGATTAAAGCAAAGACCATGTCAAGATGTAAGAATAGGTTGCATGCGTGGTTGAAGGAAATGGGTATAAAGTGATATGGGAACACAGCGGATGTGTGACATGAGGACTACTGCTCATCTGGAGGGGAAACACGAACATGGGCTGGTTGGACCAAATGGCATGATTCCATGTTGCAATTTCAATGTGATTCTACGTAATTTCCCTGCTCTTTCCCTGTAAAGAAAGAGCTGAATTTCTGTCGAGCTTTTCACGTTGTTAGGATATCCCCAAATAACTTCACAACCAATGAAGTATTTTGAAGTGTAGTCCTGTTAGAAATGCGGCAGCCAATTTATGTGCAGCAAGGCAGCACAAAAAGCACTGTGATAATGATCACATAATCTGTTTGTGATGTTCATCAAAAGGATAAATATTGGCCAGGACTCCTCCTGTTCTTACATAGAAAATAGGTGCAGAGTAGGCCATTCGGCCCTTCGAGCCTCACCACCATTCAATATGACCATTGCTGATCATGCTACTTCAGTACCCCATTCCTGCTTTCTCTCCATACCCCTTGATCCCTTTAGCCGTAAGGGCCACATCTAATTCCCTTTTGAATATATCTAATGAACTGGCATCAACAACCTTCTGTGGTAGAGAATTCCAAATGCTCACAACTCTGAGTGAAGAAGTTTCTCCTCACCTCGGTCCTAAATGGCTTACTCCTTATCCTTAGATTGTGAGCCTTGGTTCTGGACTTCCCCAATATCGGGAACATTCTTCCTGCATTTAACCTGTCTAATCCGGTCAGAATTTTATATGTTTCTATGAGATCCCTTCTCATTCTTCTAAATTCCAGTGAATATAAGCCTAGTCGATCCAGTCTTTCTTCATATGTCAGTCCTGCCATCCCGTGAATCAGTCTGGTGAACCTTCGCTGTACTTCCTCAATAGCAAGAATGTCCTTCCTCAGATTAGGAGACCAAAACTGTACACAATATTCAAGATGTGGCCTCACCAAGGCCCTATACAACTGCAGTAAGACCTCACTGCTCCTATACTCAAATCCTCTCGCTGTGAAGGCCAACATGCCATTTGCCTTCTTTACCACCTGCTGTACCTGTATGCCAACTTTCAATGACTGATGTACCATGACACCCAGGTCTCGTTGCACCTCCCCTTTTCCTAATCTGTCACCATTCAGATAATAATCTGCCTTTCCACCTCACATTTATCTGCATTATACTGCATCTGCTTGTATTTGCCCACTCACCTAACCTGTCCAAGTCACCCTGCAGCCTCTTAGCATCCTCCTCACAGCTCACACTGCCACCCAGCTTACTGTCACCTGCAAACTTGGAGATATTACATTCAATTCCTTCGTCTAAATCATTAATGTATATTGTAAATAGCTGGGGTCCCAGCACTGAATCTTGCAGTACCCCACTTGTCACTGCCTGCCATTCTGAAAAGGACCCGTTTATTCCTACTCTTTGCTTCCTGTCTGTCAACCAGCTCTCTATCCACGTCAGTATATTATCCCCAATACCATGTGCTTTAATTTTGCACACTAATCTCTTGTGTGGAACCTTGTCAAAAGCCTTTTGAAAGTCTAAATACACCACATCCACTGGCTCCCCCTTGTCCACTCTACTAGTTACATCCTCAAAAAATTCTAGAAGATTTGTCAAGCAGATTTCCCTTTCATAAATCCATGCTGACTTGGACCAATCCTGTCACTGCTTTCCAAATTCGGTGCTATTACATCTTTAATAATTGATTCCAACATTTCTTCCACCATCGATGTCAGGCTGACCGGTCTATAATTACCCATTTTCTCTCTCCCTCCTTTTTTAAAAAGTGTGGTTACATTAGCTACCCTCCAGTCCATAGGAACTGATCCAGAGTGTACAGAATGTTGGAAAATGACCACCAATGCATCCACTATTTCTAGGGCCACTTCCTTAAATACTCTGGGATGCAGACTATCAGGCCCTGGGAATTTATCGGCCTTAAATCCCATCAATTTTCCTCACACAATTTGTTAATAAGGATTTCATTTAGTTTCTCCTTCTCGTTAGACCCTCGGTCCCCTAGTATTTCCGGAAGGTTATTTGTGTCTTCCTTTGTGAAGACAGAACCAAAGTATTTGTTCAATTGGTCTGTCATTTCTTTGTTCTCCATTTTAAATTCGCCCGATTCTGACTGTAAGGGACCTACGTTTGTCTTCACTAATCTTTTTCTCTTCACGTATCTGTAGAAGCTTTTGCAGGCAGTTTTTATGTTCCCTGCAAGCTTGCTCTCATATTCTATTTTCCCCCTCCTAATTAAATCCTTTGTCCTCCTCTGCTGAATTCTAAATTTCTCCCAGTCCTCAGGTTTGCTGCTTTTTTTGGCCACTCTATATGCCTCTTCCTTGGATTTAACACCATCCCTAATTTCCCTTGTAAGCCACAGTTGAGCCACCTTCCCCGTTTTATTTTTATGCCAGACAGGGATGTACAATTGTTGAAGTTCATCCATGTGATCTTTAAATGTCTGCTATTGCCTATCCACCGTCAACCCTTTAAGTATCATTCGCCAATTCACGTCTCATACCATCGAAGTTACCTTTCTTTAAGTTCAGGACTCTAGTCTCTGAATTAGCTGTGTCACTCTCCATCTTAATGAAGAATTCTACCATATTATGGTCACTCTTCTCCAAGGGGCCTCGCACAACAAGAGTGCTAATTAATCCTCTCTCATTACACAACACCCAGTCTAGGATGGCCAGCTCTCTAGTTGGTTCCTTGACATATTGGTCTAGAAAACCATCCCTTATGCACTCCAGCAAATCCTCCTCCACCGTGTTGCTACCAGTTTGTTTAGCCCAATCTATATGTAGATTAAAGTCACCCATGATAACTGCTGTACCTTTATTGCACTCATCCCTAATTTCCTGTTTGATGCCATCCCCAACCTCACTATGGTTGTTTGGCGGTCTGTACACAACTCCCACTAGCGTTTTCTGCCCTTTGGTGTTTCGCAGCTCTACCCATACAGATTCCACATCATCCAAGCTAATGTCCTTCCTTACTATTGCTCTTTATTAATCTCCTCTTTAACCAGCAACCCCACTTCGAACAGTGCCACAGGATTTTTACAGAACAGACGGGGCTTCGGTTTAACGTCTCATCTGAAAGACGAATGTACTCTAATACTTGGTGTTCTAGTATTTTTCTTCTCCAACTGTTTATCCTATTCCCTCTTAAATATCACGATTAACAACCAAATGTGTTAATAACCCTTTGCATGAAACAAAATGCTTCCAAATGACCATTTTATGTTTCTAGCCATAATCCTAAATTTATACTGCCTTGTCACCAATTCACCCACTGGGAAAATAATCTTTCACTTATCATCTCAATCTATTGTAATACTTTGTACACTTGGATTAGATTCATTTATTAATGGTGCTGCTGTAGTGAATACAGCCCCAGGTTTTCAACCTAGTGAAAATATGGTTCCGATATCCTTTCCACCTTGAGGTGCACAAAACAGCACATAGTACTTTAATTGTAGCCTAACCACTGTCCTCTATAGATTTATCATCTTCCCTTGTTTTTTGTATTCAATGTCACCATATACAAAACTCCGAATCCAATTTGTCCTGTTTATGGAGGCACTAACTAATTGTTTTAACAGAATTGAATTATAACAGCCCTTGGGGAATCAAGCATATTGCACATTATCACAAGGTGTATCTCTTAGTGAATAGTCCACAATGTAGAATGAAATGGATAATGAAAGCTAGAAACAAAATGTCAGGTGCCAGAGTCCAATAGACTCGTACAGTTTACTTAATTACATCACAGACCAATGAGGACAAAGACAGAGAAGTGGAATATAAATCTACCATAGCCCAGCAATTATTATAGCCATAAAATGAAAGATCCCCGTAACGAAGATAGTAACTGGAACTATGATAATATGATGAAAAGTAAAGGGCTGGATTTTCGGCTTTGCTGATTTCGAGTCAATAATGGCGACGGGGCGGTAAAGTTTGCGCCCGGGAACAGTCTGCGCCTCATTCAGCAAAATTGGGCAGCTGGGCCCTGAGTGTGGGGCGGAGCGCTAAGGGAGGCGTTCCACACCTCTCTTAGGGCGCTAGGCCGACTGAGCATGCGAAAATCTCGAACTAAACAGCCAACCTCGGAGTGCTCTGAGAGAGGCCTGGGAGAAAAAAGAAAACCTGAAAAAAAACCACCAAAAACATTCCCAATAAATAACTCACGTTACAACATAAATCACAAAAAAAACAATCACGTTTACCTGAGGACGGCATTACTTACCTCACTGCAGATGCTACAGCTAGGATCGCCCGCTTTCACAGGAGGTCCCAGCACGGCACGCTGCGGATCGTTCGGGAGCTGTGCACCGCCGAAACCAGCCCCGAAAACCCGGTAAGCTCTTACGGGCGGGGAAGCTGTCCGCCCGCCTGGAAGAGCTTACCGCCGCCATTGCTGCCCCTCCGGGGCGAAAACAAACTCAGCAACAAGTGGAAAATCCAGCCCAAAATCTGGAAATCTGATATCAAAACTGAAAATGCAGTGGCATAGTCAGTATTTGAAAGAGAAAGTCAGAGACAGAGTACTCTGCGATAAGTGGTTCAACTCCTCACTCTTCAAAGCCTCTCCACCATCTTCCATTCGTGTAACTGCAGCAATACTCAAGAAGCTCGATTCAGGTTGAACCTCCTTTATCCAGCACTCCCTTATCTAGCACCACCCCTCGTCAGGCACCATTCCCGGCCGCTCCGACATGAACAAATTGAAGTCCTTCCTCGCTGCCGGCTCTCGCAATCGCTGGCCTGACCCCCGCGATCCTTCCCCCACCCCAAACGATCTCTCTGCCGCACTCTCAGACCAGCCCCGATATCCCCTTGTTCAGTACCTGTACCATCCAATTTAACGTGACCTGCCCTCATCCGGCAAAATCCCTTATCCGGTGCCAGATAATAGAGGTTCAACTTGCATCATTCAGGATAGAGTTCGCTTGATCAGTCTCCCTGCCATTGGGCTCAATAGCCCCCCTCTGCCTCCAATGCATTGTGGCTGCAGTGAATCAAGATAAAATCTGATCACAGTGTGTGTACATAATAATAGTTTTCAATGGTGGCAGGGAGGAACTTAACTTACAACTGTCTACAGATCCTGGGCATGGAACAAAATGCTGAGGGTTGCCAACTTCACCATTCTGATCTTAAAAGGTAAGCAATTGAACACCTGTCATCCTGATGTTCCTGTGCTCCAGCTGGCCAGTATTGGTATTCAGCATTTTGTGCACTGACCTGACAGTTTGCCACCTGTGTTTTTTCCTCTCTCTTGTTTTTCCTGTACATTATTACTGTCTTCATGTGCGTCAACTATGGTAATCCTTCGATCACTGCGCACTCCGTTAACTGCACGGTGTGATAAGTAGCCCATCACATGAACACAATAAACATCTAATCCAGCTGCTTAGAGGAAAGGAGATGAGTCTAATTTTTGGAGCCAAGTGTACTTGTGTAATATCAAAATAAATTACCATCTCTGAATAAACAGCAAATTTTAAAGAATTAAGCAACACATATCCATGGGGACTTTTTAAGAAAAACTATCGTTAATTCTTCCCAATTCCTGTCTTTTGACACATAGCACAGTGACATCTGGAACCTGTACCTGCATAAGCAACACAGATTAAAGCTCAGAGTAAATGGAAGTAAATTGTTTTTGTAAGATATTCAACTTTAAAAATGTTATCGCCTTGGGATGTTTTACTACGTTAAAGGCACTATATAAATGCAAGTTGTTGGTGTTGTTTAGGATGTCAAATGTCAGTTGCAGGCGTGATGGGGAAGGGGGAATCAAGGTGGTGCAGCGTGTTCGGAGACTATTCTTTAACTGCTAAAGCCAGACTGGTGGATTGGCAGTATCCTCTCCTTGCTGGCTGTAAGTTTATATCAAATAAGGTGTGGCAATATCAACCTGGTTCCTAGAGTGTGAGACATGGCACGAAATTAGTCCTAATCTAGCATTACATTGGTTTCATCCAGAGAGACCATTAAGTGTGAAAAATGGAGAAGAAAAAATACACTGGTGCAGTCAGGGCTATTCTTCTCAAGGCAAAGAGTTAGGGTGGGATGTTAGGAGTTTGGAGTTTTTACCTGCAATTGACTGTGCTGTACATGATCAGTGAAAGCTTGGTGGTGACATTAGTGCAAAAAGTGTTGCACTCTGCAGCACGGACATTAGTAATCTTGATCAGTGCAAAACTCAATCAAAATGGAAGATAGCGCACAGTTGTTGGTACAGGCATCGGTATCACATCGGTACCATTTTTGGAATACTGCGAGCAGACTGGAGTTTTACTATTGTTTGCCCTGCTCTCAAATCAGAGAAATCAAATCTTCGCATACACATACTTCGACCTACATATACAGCTCTGTTCAGCAGCCTCCAACTGCTGGCAACATTTTTTTAAGTTAGAAAAGAGCCGAGGAGATTTAACATTACGTTTTGTACCTTTAGAATTGCACTCTGATGCAATACCACTTTGGCCTGGCTCGGCGAAAATACAGTGGAATCAGTGCAAGTTTAGCATGGTTATATTGCAGTTACACTGTCTGCCTCGTGTCAGTGCAATGCTAAAATTAAAATTAACTGTCATATCCACATCCAAACCGTTGTGTCCTCTCAGAAATCACTGAGACCATCTAAGAAATTGTTGCTGGTTAGCGATTTCAAGTTAACATTTTTTCAGAGAATCGGCCACTGGTAGCAAGGTCTGCTGGGGCACAAACAACTATGAAAGATACAAAAGATATAGGGCCAGAAATTGCGGTCGGAGGCTTCCCACTAGCAGATGCCTAAAACCTGAAAAATATCTACGAACTTACGGGAGGTTCAGAGACTTGCAATCCCGGGCCTCTACGCGAAGGCCTGTGTAGAAGCCCACGTATCACAGGGACATAGGCACTTCGCACACATCCCTGGGATCACGTGGGCCGGCCCAACCAATCAAAGTAGGGGTATTTCCATTGATACTTGTGGTGAGTTCCATATATGCGGAATCACCACAAGTATGAATGGGATTACCCCAAAAAGTACACACACTTAAATTTTAAAAAACATCACATAGTTAAAATCAAAATGGAATTTAATCAATTATTGAAAACAAAAATTAAATTTTTTGAAAAATAAATTTCCATTTTTTAAAGGGTCGAAAAATAAACGTACCTTATTTCACAGGTTTCTAAATGTTTAAATTATTGATAAAAAAGGAATTTTTCTGTCCTTTAAAAGTCTTACACTGATAAAAGCAGGCCTTACGCCAGTTTTCATCAATGGTAAGAATTTCACGGCCATTTGCTGGGCAAGTAGCCCAACTCTCCGCCCGCGGAGGCCCTTTACTTCTGAATGCAGTGGATGTGTTGAGAGGATTCTGGACAGATCGCAAGTTCCGGGTTTAGGCACATGCACAGCACATGCCTAAACCCAGAACTTGCGGAGCCCCTATGGGCACATGTGCACCTCGCACGCGCCCGTAGAGGCCATAATAACATAGCATAGGGTGAATTCAACCTGGCTGGAGATGGTCTGACTTGACTAGAATCAGTATTTTCTGTAGTTCTTTGCTGTACAGTATCACCACAGCGTCCAAGGCCCTTTACGAGATGTTGTAGTTTCAGCAGATAATAGGATTAGTCAACGAGAAAACAAGCTGATGACACATCACTTAATAAATCTTTATGAATGAATACACCTGCAGTGCTCATACTATTATCCGCGCAGCTGCAATTTAACACAATTATCTAATCAACTTGCCATACAGAATCAACGAATTTACAAACCAGTCCTTGCTGGACCCACATAAAGCATGGCAATGATCATCCCTAGAGATTTTTGTGAGGGGGGGGGGGTGCGGAGGAGCATATGGTGTGTCCAATTTCTTTGAAGCTTCTAAATTATGTATCATTCAATAGAGATACAGGGATTTGTGTTCAAGCATTATTGACCAATCAAGCTAGTCTTATTTTTGTGCCTAAGGGCCTTTTGTGTGTCCTGCTGATTTATATACCCTCCCTACCCCTATCCAGTCCGTTGCCACTAGCATTATTTTCTGTGTTGTCCTTTTAACTCACTTGTCTGTGACAATATTCAAAATCTTTTAATTATTGCCACCTCCTGTGCCCCTGTTTAGAATCAGCAAGACAAAGAAAAGCATAACTGAATATCGTGGTCCAGAATTCTTTGGTCTATTTTTTTCCCACAAAAAAGGCATGGACATGGACATGAGCAATGTTCGAAAAGAAAGACTTGCATTTAAAAAGTGCCTTTCCCAACCTCAGGACGTCCCAAAGCACTTTACAGCCAATGAAGTACTTTGGACGTGTAGGAAATGCGGCAGCCAATTTGCACACAGCAAGCTCCCACAAACAGCAATGTGATAATAATTAGATAATCTGTTGACTGAGTGATGAATATCAGCCAGCACACTGGGGAGAACTCTTCTTTGAAGTGTCATGGGATATTTTACGTCCACCCTCAGTACATGGTATTGAGGGTAATGTATTGACGTGGATAGAGAACTGGTTGGCAGCTAGGAAGCGACGAGTAGGAATAAACGGGTCCTTTTCAGAATGGCAGGCAGTGATTAGTGGGGTATCACAAGGTTCAATGCTGGGACCCTAGCTATTTACAATATGCATTAATGATTTAGACAAAGGAATTGAATGTAATATTTCCAAGTTTGCAGATGACAGTGTGCTGGGTGGCAGTGTGAGCTGTGAGGAGGATGCTAAGAGGCTGCAGGGTGACTTGGACAGGTTCGGTAAGTGGGCAAATGCATGGCAGATGCAGTATAATGTAGATAAATATGAGGTTATCCACTTTGGTGGCAAAAACAGGGAGGCAGAATATTATCTGAATGGTGACAGATTAGAAAAAGGGGAGGAGCAACAAGACCTGGGTGTCATGGTACATCAATCATTGACAGTTGGCATGCAGGTACAGAAGGCGGTGAAGAAGGCAAATGGCATATTGGCCTTCATAGCTAGCGGATTTGAGTATAGGAGCAGGGAGGTCTTACTGCAGTTGTACAGGGCCTCGGTGAGGCCACACTTTGAATATTGTGTACAATTTTGGTCTCCTAACCTGAGGAAGAACATTCTTGCTATTGAGGGAGTGCAGCGAAGGTTCACCAGACTGATTCCCAGGATGGCAGGACTGACATATGAAGAAAGACTGGATCGATTAGGCATATACTCACTGGAATTTAGAAGAATGAGAGGGGATCGCTTAGAAACATATAAAATTCTGACCGGATTGGACAGGTTAGATGCAGGAAGAATGTTCCCGATGTTGGGGAAGTCCAGAACCAGGGGTCACAGTCTAAGGATAAGGGGTAAGCCATTTAGGACCAAGATGAGGAGAAACTGCTTCACCCAGAGAATTGTGAACCTGTGGAATTCTCTACCACAGAAAGTTGTTGAGGCCAGTTCGTTAGATATATTCAAAAGGGAGTTAGATGTGGCCCTTATGGCTAAAGGGATCAAGGGGTATAGAGAGAAAGCAGGAATGGGGTACTGAAGTTGCATGATCAGCCATGATCATATTGAATGGTGGTGCAGGCTCAAAGGGCCGAATGGCCTACTCCTGCACCTATTTTCTATGTTTCACCCGAGAGGTTTAATGACTCATCCGACAAATGGCACCTCCGACAGTGCAGCATACCCTCAGTACTGCATTGGAGTGTCAGCCTAAATTTTGTGCTCAAGTCTCTGGAGTGGGGCTTGAACCCACAACCTTTTGACTCAGAGGTAAGAGTACTACCACTAAGCCACAACTGACACTAAGATGGGAGAAGCAGAAGGGTTAGGTTGTGGAGTAGTCAGCAGATAAATGATAATTACACTACAGGAATGGAAGCTCTCAGAGACTCAAATGCTTTAATCTCCGGAGAGGCTGTTGAGAGAGGTATTTAAAAACAAGAATGCAGATACCAAGGTTGTCATTTTAACCTAACTTGCTGGCTGGAAAATCCACGGTATTGGGTGGATCGTCAGTTTTACACCCCTCCCAACATTACTCTCAACTAAATTCAATGGAGAGTAAAACTGGACGCGGTATAAAACGAGCCTTGTACCCAACCTCGTCATTTTCCCGATAGGCGAGTTTGATTAGAATTGACCCCTAAGAGTGAGGTGAACAACTAAAGGCTGTGAAAGCAGTGAACCGCTGTTCTGGGTGGTAAAACAGGGTAGAGTTAGACATACAGGAGCAGGCTAGCATACGTGTGTTCTTTATTTCTGTAATCGTACATGAACAGAAGTTATTTTGACCAAGCTTTCAGTCACCAGTCTTAATAACTACCTCCTTATGTCGTTCATGATTAAGCTCCTGTGAAGCGCCTTGGGACGTTTTACTACATTAAAAGTGCTATATAAATGCAAGTTGTTGTTATACTGATTACCCCGAATGTCTCAGCAAGCACGCGTTCTGTATGTTTTGCCCAATGTGGAATAAATCAATGTGGAACGAATCAAACTGAATGCCATCTCGTCTACTGTTAACTCGATCCACCTTTGAAAACATGTGTGTAAGACATGGATATCTGGGCAAGAACACAGTGGTGTTTCATTGCTAGATCCTGGGTCCCACTATTCCACTGGTAGAAATAGGGCAGTGATAGGGAGTCAAATTTCCCAAGAAGCTGCTGATCACTGAAGGGAGCGAGCGACATGCACCACTGAACCCGAGTAGATGCCTCAGCAGACCCAAATTTGTAGCACAGATACAGAGAGAGTAATGCAGACAAAACAGTATCTCCCTCTTTATAGTTTTTGGGATACCACTTTGTACATGCAAAGCCATTGACTTTTATGCAATCTCAGGGAGCATGCTACCATCCTAGCTGTAGAACAACTCTTGATAGCTACAGATCTATTCATTCTCAATGTGTTTGGATCTGTCAGAGATTTTTTGATCTGCTTATATCCCTTCCAGTTCCCCTTTGTGCACCACTAACTTCAGAGTTTCTATCAACAAATCGTGCCCATTATACAAAATCTCGTCTCCAGTTGCAGTTAACCTGCAGACTGGTCTAACAAAAGTAGTTTGGGTTCCAGCCAGGGGAACCCTATTTATACTACTTGGCTCCTGCCTGGCTGGAACTTTTAACTTGTGTTTAGAAGCGAGCCCAGCAGTATGGCGAGCATTTTCAGAGCAGTCTCAGAGCTTAGAACTTTAAACGGTTTAGGGAGTGGAGAGGAGAGAATCCCAACTTTCTAAAGACGTAAATTAAGATCATGTAGGTTTTCAAAGCATCCATGGGGTTCAAGAGACCCCAATCACTTTGCACATCAAGTTTGAGATTGCACTGCATTTGCACTCCGCTGAGTCAGGTCAAAGTGAGCTGAGATTAACGCCTGTAGGGAGGGTCTCTTTACTTCTTCCAAAGTCAAGCTGGCCTGAAATCACTTTTCACATGCTGTGTAGATATATCCTAAAGTGGAAGTGTAATGAATTGAAGATAGAAAATGCTGAACAGCATACTGCATTTATAGGCAATACAAAAATACATCAATGGGGTATCTAATAATTTTTTTAAATTAGGACATATTGGGGGTTATAAATTGGCTAACCTCAAAAATAGGTGTGGGGATAGTGGTACGCGATTTTCCCACGCCCTTTCATTGCGATGCAGGCAGAACATTAAATTTGCCCTACCTGCTGCTTTAAATTATTGTTGCGCAGTCAGCGCTACCCATGCTGTTCATTGGCTGCAAGAGTCAGCAGGGGCCCGATATCGCGAGTGGCTAACGCTAGGAGCATTGTGCTTGCAAGAAGTGGCGGGAATCATTTGATAAGTGAATCTGTGCTGAGATACTTTGAGGAATGGCTGAACATGCGAGAGAGCGAGCACCAAGATGTTCTGACTGGACTAGAGGTCTTGGTGCAAGACGTGGAATGAAGGAGACACATATTGGGGCCAAAGTTCAGGTACACGAGAAAGCTGGCACACCTATGTGTTTCCTACCTGCTTTTACCGCTGGGATCCATGAGGCGGCCGGATGATCGATTTTCAGGACATAGTGGGAGTGGGAGATCGACAGGAAGGGGACTCCACCACTGTCAATCAGCGGTGGAGTTGTGGTGACATCACAATGCATGTGCATCACCACGCGCTCTCCCCTTCATTAAAGGGGAGAGAATCTGTAACTTTTCTATCTTCGACCACTGGGACCCAAGACCCAAGAGGGGGTACCAGGCGGCCCGGCCAAACCCGTGGGCACTATCTTGCCGGCCGTCAAAAATAAATACATGGAGGCCGCGGCAGTGGGCCCTCCCCTTGAAGGGCCGCCGCGCTGCACTCACTCCAGATAAGGTGCACCGACAGAAAATACTGTCGGGGGCACCGCACGGTGGGCGATCGATTTTCTTTGGTTAATTTCAGGCGATTTATTTTACAGGTGAGAGAAAATGACAGTGTGCGTTCTGATGACGCGCTTGCAGCGGTCAACAACATCGCGGCGGAATCGGATCCAGGCCAAAAAATCCCCAACCTGAATTTGGGTCAGGGCAGCCATTTGATGACAAAGCGGCAACCAGGGGATTCCGCCGCTTGGCCGCTGCAAACGGACAATAACAGGTCTTTCTGAAAGCCTGAATTTTGGCCCCACTGTATCTGCAGGGGGACAGGAGGCCCTCCAGATATGCTCAGGAGGTAGTGAGAAGTAGTAGTGGCAGAGGTCAATACCAGGAGTGAAGCTCCAAGAACATGGGGGCAGTACAGGAAGAAGTTGAATGACCTGACGTGAGTTTTCAAGGTCAGTGAGTTCAGCTTCAAGTGGCATATCCTATCAACTGCACCACTAGCCTCATCCACTGCTCAATTCACTACACCACCATCACTGACCTACCAACAGTCTGCAACAATCAGTACTCAATCCTTCAATTCATGTGTTTTACTTCACCCTTAGTTGGCTATGGTTTTTATTCTGTCTGGTTTTGGTGCCCCCAGAAGTTAACATTACTAGTGGTTGGAGAGGATGCTACACAGGGTTGTGTCATCTAAAATATATATGATGCACCTGATGGTCTTCTCTTGCCTTCTTTACATAGGTTTATAAAGCAAAATTCTAGTTTACAGCTAAACACTCCGTTTTTCTTGCTTATTTAATTTAGCAGTTCCATTTGCTGCATTTTTTATTTTTGCAAAGCAGTTATTAAATCACCACAATATAGTGACATTCCTAGTTAGAAATTATGCATCCATGATTGATAGTCAGAAAACAATAAATGCTAGTAAGATATAATGCAGTATATATATTTGAGGACGAATTCACCTTCAACCTAAGCGCTAGCTGCAACAACAATCTGCATTTACATAGCGCATTTTAATGTAGAAAAATATCCCAAGGCGCATCACAGAAGGGTAATCAACACCAAGCCAAAGGAAATATTAGATGGGATGACTAAAAGTTTGTTCAAAGAGGTGGATTTTGAGGATCGTAAAGTCGAATCATAGAATTATAGAAATTTACAGCACAGAAGGAGGCCATTTCGGCCCATCGTTTCCATGCCGGCCAACCAAGAGCTATATCCAGCCTTATCCCACTTTCCAGCTCTTGGTCCATTGCCTTGTAGGTTATGGCACATCCAAGTCCTTTTTAAGTGTGATGACGGTTTTTGCCTCTACCACTCTTTCAGGCAGTGAGTTCCACAGCCCACCACCCTCTGGCAGGTGGAGAAATGGAGAGGTTTAGGGAGAGAATTCCAGAGCCGAGGGCCTAGACGCCTGAAGGCACGGTCGCCAATGCTGGGATGAATGGAATTGGCTGGGGGGGGGGGGGGGTGGGGGGAGAGAAAGAAATGTGTAAGAGGCCAGTGGAGGAACACAAAGTTCTCAGAGAGTTGTATGGTTGGAGGCTGTTTCAGAGATAGAGAGGACAAGGCCATAAAGGGATTTCAGCAAAAAGATGTAGATCCGTGAGCACAGGGGTATAGGTGAGCAGGACTTAGTGGGAGGTAGGGCAACAGAGTTTTGGATGAGCTAAAGTTAATGCAAGGTGGAGAATGGGAGGCTGGAATAGTTGCATCAGAAGGTGACAAAGACAGGGATGAGAGTTTCATCAGCAGATGAACTGAATTAGGAGCAGAGACCGGCAATGTTGCGGAGGTGAAAGTAAATGATACACAAGAACATAAGAAATAGCAGGAGTAGGCCATTTGGCCCCTTGAGCCTGCTCTGCCATTTAATAAGATCATGGCTGATCTGATCATGGACTCAGCTCTACTTCCCCGCCCGCTCCCCCACCCCTTTATTCCCTTATCGCTCAAAAATCTGACTATCTCCACCTTAAATATATTCAATGACCCAGCCTCCACAGCTCTCTGGAGCAGAGAATTCCACAGATTTACACCCCTGAGAGAAGAAATTCCTCCTCATCTCAGTTTTAAACGGGCGGGCCCTTATTCTGAGACTACGTCCCCAAGTTTTAATTTCCCCTACGAGTGGAAATATCCTCTCTGCATCCACCTTGTCGAGCCCCCTCATTAGCTTATATGTTTCGATAAGATCACCTCTCATTCTTCTGAACTGCAATGCATATAGGCCCAATCTACTCAACATATGTTCATAAGTCAACCCCCTCATCTCCGGAATCAACCTAATGAACCTTCTCTGAACAGCCTCCAATGCAAGTATATCCTTCCTTAAATACAGAGACCAAAACTGTACGCAGTACTCTAGGTGTGGCCTCACCAATACCCTGTACAGTTGTAGCAGGACTTCTCTGCTTTTATACTCCATCCCCCTTGCAATAAAGGCCAACATTCCATTTGCCTTCCTGATTACTTGCTGTACCTGCACACTCACTTTGTGTTTCATGCACAAAGACCCCCAGGTCCCTCTGTACTGCAGCACTTTGCAATTTTTCTCCATTTAAATTATAATTTGCTTTTCTATTTTTTCTGCCAAAGTGGATAACCTCACATGTTCCCACATTATACTCCATCTGCCAAATGTTTGCCCACTCACTTAGCCTGTCTATATCACTTTGCAGATTTTTTGTGTCCTCCTCACAATTTGCTTTCCCACCCATCTTTGTATCAGCAGCAAATTTGGCTACATTACACTTGGTCCCTTCATCCAAATCATTAATATAGATTGTAAGTAGTTGAGGCCCCAGCACCGATCCCTGCGGCACCCCACCAGTTACTGTTTGCCAACTGGAAAATTACCCATTTACCCCAACTTTCTATTTTTTGTTAGTTAGCCAATACACTATCCATGCTAATGTATTACCCCCCAACCCCGTAAACTTTTATCTTGTGCAGTAACCTTTACTGTGGCACCTTATCGAATGCCTTCTGGAAATCTAAATACACCACATCCACTCTGCTCATTACATCCTCAAAGAGCTCCAGCAAATTTGTCAAACAGGATTTCCCTTTCATAAAACCAATCTGACTCTGCTTGATTGAATTGTGCTTTTCCAAAAGTCCTGCTGCTGCTTCCTTAATAATGGACTCCAGCATTTTCCCAATGACAGATGTTAGGCTAACTGGTCAATGGTTTCCTGCTTTCTGTCTGCCTCCTTTTTTAAATAGGGGCGTTACATTTACGGTTTTCCAATCCGCTGGGATCTCCCCAGAATCCAGGGAATTTTGGTAGATTACAACCAATGCATCCACTATCTCTGCAGCCACTTCTTTTAAGACCCTAGGATGCAAGCCATCAGGTTCAGGGGACTTGTCCGCCTTTAGTCTCATTATTTTACCGAGTACTACTTCTTTAGTGATAGTGATTGTTCCTTCCTCCCTATAGTCCCCTGATTATCCACTATTGGGATGTTTTTAGTGTCTTCTACCATGAAGACGGATACAATATATTTGTTCAAAGTCTCTGCCATTTCTCTGTTCCCCATTATTAATTCCCCAGTCTCATCCTCTGAGGGACCAACATTTACTTTAGCCACTCTTTTCCTTTTTATGTACCTGTAGAAACTCTTACTATCTGTACACCTGTAACCTATAAATGATCTATGTGACAGAGAGGATAAGGGGTCGGAAGTTCAGCTTGGGGTCAAACAAGACGTCCAAGACTGCAAACAGTCAGCTTCAACCTGAGAGAGTCTGGTGATGGTGATGGAATCAATGGCGAGGGTACAGACTTTATGGCGGGGGCTGGATGTCAAACAAGTAGTCAAACAACACAGAAACAGTGGAGAGATAAAGCTGGGTATTGTAAGCATATGTGTGATACCTGACTTCATGTCTTTGAATGATGTCACTGAGGGGCAGCATGTGAATGAGGAAGAGGAGGGGGCCAAGGATCAATAGTGCAGTGGCAGGAAGCGAAGCTATTAAGGTGTATGTTCTAGCTATGATTGGATAGGTAAAAGCAGCACCAAACTAGGGCAATTCTACTGAGATGGACAATGGAGGAGAGACATTGGAGGAGGATGGCACGATCCACCATGTCAACGGCTGCAGAGAGGTTAAGATGGATGAGGAGGATAGTATACCAAGAACACAGTCACAGAGTGACTTTGATTAGGACCGCTACAGTGCTATGGCAAGGCGGAAACCTGAATAGAGAGATTCAAATACGGAGTTGCAGAAAAGGTGGGCAAAGATTTAGGAAGTGACAACATGTTCAAAACTTTGGAGAGGAAAGGTAATTTGTGTGGTAGGTTGCAAGGTCAGAGAGATCAATGGTGGATTTTTTGAGGGGGGTTATGACTGCAGTTTCGATAGGGGTGATAGTGTGGGCGGGGGGGGGGGGGGTGTGGGGAGGTGGGAGTACTTGAGGAGAAAGTACCATTTATAATGTCAGCTAGCTCTAATGTCAATCAGTGTAATACATCATGAACTTTTATTTTAAAGAGGTGTGTGTAATATACTTTACCTTCATCAATAATAGGTTTTTTCAGTTTTTTTGTTAGATAAACACACATTTGCCAAATTTGGATACTCATTACTTTTCAGTCAGTTGCTCTTCTGTTATCTTTTAAGATTCTTAAACAAAACACAAAGCTATTAACAGTCTTCTCATACATAATCCTCTTCATTTTTAAATCTTTAAAACGCTGCCAAAATAATGAAAAAGGATAAGTAAATCTGAAGTAAAAATGTGGACTGGTTCAGTGCACCAATATTTAGAAATACATTTCATTTTTTAAAAATCACAGAAGGATCCACTGAATGCTAAATATATTGAAGTTTGAAGTATTACGGTCTTTTTAAAACCATCACTTTTTAGAATAGGTAGCTATTAACTAGAAGATCAACCATCGATCAGGATGCATGTGCCCCATTGAGAGAGAGAGGGGTTGGTAGAAAGACTCTATTGATCAAGTACAAAGTGCATTTAATAGTAGTGCCATACTGGGGCTCTGCCAACTGAAATAATTGGCACCCACAATAGATTCATGCAGTCCACGAAAGGTTAGCCCTGAAAGAACGTGAAGGAGTTGCATTATTATAACACATACAATATCCTCTGTAAGTATATCTCTCTAACCGTAACTTTCTAAGTTACAAAAGTCAGGCTTTATGCTCACCAATGCCCTTGATATTGATTTCTTTGCAGTCGGGGATGAGACAACCATACTTTGAAAATGGCTCCTCATTGCTCACTGATTTTTAGTGAGGTCTCAGAAGACTCAATACCATGCGCCTGCCTGTAATTGAGACTGACAACAGCTCAAAAAGCTCACTTGCGAGTGCACTTCTGCGAAACTTTACAATTAATAGAAGCAAAATATTGAGTTCAATTTCAGCCAACCTTTTTTTTTAAAAAAAAAGCATCAGCATCGACTATATCCGATTTTGTGAATCCCAGGTATAACAGGAATTACGCCTCATTATTAAATAGCATCAAACCAGCTTGTACTCCAAGTTCAGTTAAGAGGTCATTTACGTTTAATGTGTTTGCAATGCTCAGTAAAGAATGCTATAGGTTTTTTTATTTTTGCCCTGCAGTAGAACAAATTCAAAATACAAAACTAGCTGTTACTGGTACCTTGACATACACCTCTATTCTAAGCACTATTTCCACATAGTTGAATATCACATCTCATGTCAGTGACTTGTTCTGCAAGAATCACAACAGTCCACTTCTTATAGGAGCTACTTTTTTTTGCAAAGTCCTATCCTAGGGTGTGAAATCTCAATCTCACATTTCATACAGCCTATGAATAAGAGCTTTACCAAATGTCCTGTCCTTGGGTTTGTAATAAAATATGACCTGAGCTGATTATCCATAGTTATGACGTTCGAGGAAGGTTCTGACCTGAATCATTAGATTCTACATGCTGGCTCCTGGAGCAACCACATATATTTTGGTCGTGCTCAGCCTACCCAAATACTCTTTCCCCAAGGCCAAAGAATCTTGCTTATTCTAGAATGACTGATTTTATTAAATCAGATTTCATATCTCATGTTGGTGTTACCAATATTGGATATTTTGTAATTGCAGCTGTCATCGCTATTTTGTTATTGTTTTAGGACGACCAAACCTTTACTTTTGCCGTTACAAGTATCTTTAAATAAAAAGTTTTTCCATAAAATGGGCTTTGCACAAGGGGAATGGAAGTGATGGGTTTATCAGAAGGGTGTTTCCAATGACAATGACGTTTGGTAAAAGCGTTTTCTAGTATTGACAGCACAATAATAATTTTTTATAAAAAGTTTCTAACCGTAAGCACTAGCCCTAACCCAAAAGTCTAAAGCTAACCACTAATCCTAACCACTAATCCTAAATTGTGCAGTATCAAAAATGCAATGTGAATATACGAACATTGATGGACAGGTAAAGACCATCTGGTCCATTGAGCCTGTCCCACACAATTGTGATACCTTGTGTATCACAACATATACACTCCACCCCACCCCAAACCATGGGCTCTCCTGGGAGAGGCAAACAAACAGTTAAAAACCCAGGCCAATTTGGGGAACAAAATCTGGAAAATTCCTCTCTGACCCATCTAGGCCATCGAAAGTATTCCAGATCATTCTGGCCAATAAATTCCCTGCAGTACCTACCTTCTGTAGGTGATTTCTGCCACAGCCAGAAACAAATCCAGCTTTCACTTGAAGGTAATGCAATCGATGATGCAATCGGTCACATTGTCAATAGTTACTCCCTGTTACAAAGATGGATCCCGGGGTTGGATTGCAGTCCCTGTCAGAATGCAGGACTGATATGGCACAGTGCCACACTTCCTTGTGCAGTTCAGTTGCTCCTTGCTGTAGCTCTTGACTCAACTGTATTTCTACTGATAGTTTCAAGCTAAGTAAAATATTTGAAGAGCAGCTTGGACAACCAGATCCCTTAAAATCAAATACAAAATCAAAATAGTTGCATCCTTTTTTACTCACAAACACTTCATAAATTCTGGGTCAAATGCAGTATGTTCAGATTCAAAGTCCTGGTTCACCTTCGGAGAATTCCATTGGAGCAGCAACATCGAGAACGTGGATAGCTGCAGCTGAAGCTTTACTGCTTCCCTTTTTGATAAAACATACATTTACCATCAGGGCAAGCAAAATACCCAGGGGTGGAAACCAATGGTAATGGCAGACAATCACACCGTGGTGCCACAATAATTATTTGACCTCGCTAATGTATTAAATTTGCAAGCTTCTTATTTGGGCATCACCATTCTGTCATGCCTCTAGGTGATGGGGCCGAAATTCAGTGTTCCCGGGAGGGACCATAACCACAGGTTTCCAGCAGCCAATCTGAAAAATCGATTGGCTGACACGTTGTGCTCTATTGGCCCCCCCCCCCCCGATGCATATTCAGCTCGGGGGGGTTCCAGCAGTGAGGACATCCGCCGGAATCGGACGTCCGAAGCAGCGGTAAAGGTGTTGAGGTTGCGGTGACGTAATCAGGGTGCGTATCGCTACTACTCGGCCACACCACCCATTTTCAGCAATAAAAAGGCAGGGTTTTTTTGAGCAGTACCCCCGCCAGGTTTTTGTGTCGGTATACTTTGCCATGATACGCGACACCGCTGGAGGAAGTCAACGCAGTATTCTTGCAATTGGGGTATTTTTTCAGAAAAGTTTTGTTGAAGTTTTTTACATTTCATTTAACCGGCCGAGTGCTGTTTGCAGCTTTTGAGAGTTGTGAGGACTCTCAGCTCTCACATGTTAGTGGAGGCCTGTAGGCCTCAAGCTGAGCTCAAGAGGCCTGCTGGTCAGGGTGCAGCCTCAAACAGAATGGGATCAGTGTTGGCAGGGGAACGCCTGGTACACCTAATGAGACGCAGGGCGGCAGGCTAGAGAAGAGGTCGCCATCAGCAACGTGTGGAGAGGCAGCGGGCAAGGGAGGCAGCAGCCATGACTGCCCAACATCCACAAGGGCCTGCAGACGTGCACAGACCTGCACGTACAGAGGGTGTCCAGGAGGGAGATGGCGTCGGGGGAGGAACAGGCGGGCTGACCACCTCCGCCCATCCCACAACATACTGGGCCAGGCGCCTGACTATGAGGAGGACCAAGGAAAAGGCCATCATCCAGCTGCCAAAGGAGGTGGCCAACACAGACCTAAGGGAAGGAGGCCCTACCCTCAAAAGGTCTACAGACTCAGTTCTCCTTCTTCCAGCTCAGTGATGAGCTATGCCTGCGAAGGCTGAGATTCAGAAAGGAGGTACTGACAGAGCTCTGCAATGTGATGCGGCAAGATCTCGAGCCTCACACAAGGCACAGGACCGCTCTGACGATTGAGACCAATGTCACCATAGCTTTGAACTTCTATGGGCCCAAGTTTCAGGCCGCGCCTAGAACGGCGCAGCCCCGACCTGGACACCTGTTTTTCGCGCCACAAAGTGCGCCTAAAAAAAACTTACAGATTCTCCGGCTCCCTGCTGGTCCTCTTGAGACGGGCGCGGCGCAGCACGAGCTGTGGGGGGCGGAGCTAGGTCCAAGCGCTGAAAACAGTGCCGGGACCTCTGCACATGCGCGCTACAGTGGGCGCGCATGTGCAGTAGCTCCAGGCGCCCAAAGCTGTATGGGAGGGGTCCAAAGCACGCAGCCCCTAGCCCTGGCCGAATGGCCTCACTGGGGCTGCGTGCATAAGGCTGCCTCCCACGCCCAGCTCCTGCTTCCTCCCGACCCGACCCGACTCCCGCTTCCCCCATCTCCCCCCCCCCCCCCACCCCAGACTGGACCCGACCCGTGCTCCCCCCCCCCCCACCCGACCTGACCTCCCTCCACCCGACCCGAACCGAACCAACCTCCCTCCCACCACCCCCCCCGACCCGCGCTCCCGACCCCCCCCCCACCCCCGGACTGGACCTGACCCCGACCCGAATCCCGCTTCCCCCCCCCCCGCCCCCCGATCCAGATTCGACCCCCGCTCCTCACCACCGCCCCCGCCCCCGGACCGGACCCGACTCCCGCTTCCCCGCCCCCGGACCGGACTCTCCCTCTCCACCCCCCCCTCCCCCCGCCCCCACCCGACCTCCCTCTCTCTCCCCTCCCCACCCTCCCACCCACCCTCTCCCCCCCCGACCCAACCTGACCTTCCTCCCCGACCTGAACCGAACCGACCTCCCTCCGCCCTCCTGACCCGACACGCGCTCCCGACCCACGCTCCCGACCCCGACCCGACGCCACCGCCACCTACCTGTGAATCTGGTGCTGGGGCCCGGGCCCTGCCCGAAGTCTTGGGCCCGGCCGGGCCCTGCCCGAAGTCTTGGGCCTGGCCGGGCCGGGCCGGGTCCGTTCAGCCTCCACCCCCCTTCTCCTTCCCCCCCTCTCCTTCCCCTTCACCCCCCCTCCTTCCCCTTCTCCCCTCTTCCCCTCCTTTCCCCTTCTCCTAACCCCCTTTCCCCTTCCCCTTCTCCTCCTACCCCCCCTCCTTCCCCTTCTCCTAACCCCCTTCTCCTACCCCCCTTTCCCCTTCCCCTTCTCCTCCCCCCTCCCCTTCCCCTTCCCCTTCTCCTCCCCCCTCCCCTTCCCCTTCCCCTCTTCTCCTTCTCCTCCTCTCCCCGCTTCTCCTCCTCTCCACTTCCCCTCCTCCCCCTCTGCCTGCCTCCCTCCCTCCCCTCCCCCTGCCCCCCCCTCTCGTCCTCTACCCCCCTCCTCCCCTCGCTGTCAGAAACACAGACATTGACAGACAGAGAGTGAGAGACACCGACAGACAGACAGACAGAGAGATAGAGACACTGACAGAGACACACTGGGGGGGGGCATCCCAGCACGCTTTTGGAGGGCTCCCGGTGCTGCAGTCGGTAAGTAGAAAATGTTTTATTTATTGATTTAAAAAAAAATTATTCCTTATTAATTTTTTTTGATTGATTTATTGGTTGATTTATTGATGTTTTTATCATTTATTATTGATGATGGCTCTTTATTTGTAAAACTGAAGTGTTTAATGTTTGTAAACTTCCCTTTAAACCCCCCCGCATCCCCCATTCCCTACGCCTGATTTGTAACCTACGCTTGATTTTCTAAAGTGTAGACAAGGTTTTTTCGAGCGTACAAAAATCTTCACTTACTCCATTCTAAGTTAGTTTGGAGTAAGTGTTCACTGCCGAAACTTTGAAAACAGGCACAGGTGGCCGGACACGCCCCCTTTTGAAAAAAAAATTCTGTTCCAAAGTGAAACTGTTCTAACTGACTAGAACTGGAGCAAACTAAATGCCAAGAATTTGAATTTCTAAGATACTCCGTTCTACACCAGTTGCTCCAAAAAATCAGGAGCAACTGAGGCCGAAACTTGGGGCCCTAAGCCACGGGGATTTTTCAGTCTGCCACTGCAGACATCGGAAACATTTTGCAGTTTTCTGCACACCGCTGCATCCTGCGGGTGACGGATGCACTCTATAGGAGAAGGGTGGAATACATATCATTCCCCATGACAATCAGGTGGAGCGGCAGGCCAGATTTGTCCGAATTGCAGGGTTCCCGAGTGCACAGGGTGTGATTGACTTCATACACTTGGGCTGAGGGTATCACATCACCCCGAGGTCTTTGTGAATCGCAAGGGGATCCACTCGTTGAATGTTCGGCCTGTGTGTGACCACCAGCGTCGGATCCGGTCGGTTGATGCGAGGTACCCAGGCAGCTGCCATGATTCGTTCATTCTGCGCCAAACCAGTGTGCCCGCCCTCTTCACCGGCCCAAATCAGGATTGTGGTTGGCTGCTTGGCGACAAGGGATATCCCCTGTCCACTTGGCTGCTCACTCCACTGCTGAACCCCAGGACAGCGGCAGAGCATGCATACAATGTTGCTCATTTTGGCACCAGGTGCATCATCGAGCACTGCATTGGGATCCCCAAGCAGAGGTTTCGTTGCCGGGACCGGGCTGGTGGCGCCTTGCAGTACCCTCCTGAACGGGTCTCCACATTCGTGGTGGTCTGCTGCGTGCTGCACAACCTGGCCCTCATGAGGGGACAGCCGCTGGACAGTCGAGCCAGCAGTGCCACCTGATGAGGAGGCGGCGCAGGAGGAGGAGGATCCCCGTCACCACCCAGCCAGGAGGCGTCGTCGTCGCCATCGCAACCCTGCAAGGGAGGTGCAGCTACATCTGATAGCTGCTCGATTCACAAAATCTCATCCACACACGACCCTTCAGCTCCCACTTTCCATGGCCATCCTTACACAGAATTGCCCACTCCCAAATGAAACACCTGGCTAAATATATGTGCCAAAAATAAAGATTTATAATATGATCAAAGTCAGTGCAAAAACACAACAGAAAGAAAAATACAACCCTAAACTAACACAAATGATCATGTTTTTACTCCTGTGCATCTCTTTTTAACACCTCTTACACATGCCTATCCTAACACTACGCCCTGTGGCTGCATCATGGGTCCGGAAAGGCTGCTGTGGTTGTTGTGTGGAAGTTACAGATGTCCTTATAGGACGCCCTCGACCACCTTTGGGCCTGGAAGGGCCAGGTGCAAACTAGCCACCACCCTCCTGGGAGGGTTCAGTCTCGGATGGCTCGGGCAAGGCCATGCATGGAGGCACTGGCTGAGTGGCAGGTCTGGGGCCAGGAATGTTGCGATCCTGAGAGAGCACATCATCAGGATCCTGGTCCGAGGAGCCTGAGTCACTCCATGGGAGCGGCACATTACTACCACCACCACCAAGCTGAGGGAGGTCAGGTCGGTGTGTGGCGCAAAACCGGAAGGTCCCCTGTGGCCCGTGTTGGACCCAACCGCGAACGCAACACTGAGGTATCATGTGGCATCGAACGGAGACTGCCTGAGAGCAGCCAGAGTCTCAAAGCCAGCAGACATGGCAGCAGTTTGACGTTCCGTGGCCTGTTGCCCAGAGTGCATAAGAGCATTCTGAGCTTCCAGGGCCGCGGCCATCCTCTCCAAACCAGCACCGATACGCTCGTTCCTTCGCGCCTGTGCTGAAATGGCAGCTGCCACCTTACCTGCAGGTTGCAGTATCACAGTCACTCTGGGAGTCCACCATCGCCTGCACACTGGTAATGATGGGCTCCATGGAGTGCGCAGAGCTATCGACTATGCAGGAGGTGGACTCCTCCACACTCCTCACCACTTCTGACAGTCTCTCTGGCACCCTCGTCAGTGCCCCCAACATCTGGGAATGCATGGCCTCCACCTTTCTTTCGTAAGCTGCAACATCTGAGTCTTCATCGGCAGAACTCCGTTGTGGACTTGACCCCCCTGGAGAGATGGCACATGAGGTTGCCCAGCCCCGTCACCATGCTGTAGCCCACTAGTCCCCGATGCAATACCCATTGCAAACCCCTGTACTACCTCAACTACAGCAGACCGCACACTCCCAGAATCTGAGCTGGCACATTTCGGTGGAAGCAATGACTCGTTGTTGCCATCAGTGTCCTCCTCTTCCTCCTCAGTGGAACCCCCAAACGCCAGAGTGCTGTGGATATGCGCAGCAGGGCTTGAACCCGCAATTTCCTCAGTACTACTGCTTGAAATTGGAGGGCTTCTGTCAACATGGCTGTGATGCAGGCCTCCACCTGCTCTCCAATGTCTGTCATGACTGGCGACTGTGCTGCCACTCGGGGGAAGGTGGGGGATGAAGGCATGGAGGATCCAACTAGCAGACTTCCACTGGGAGGAAAGGAATAGTAGGCACTGGCGCATTCAAGGAGAGAGCATTAAAGAGCCTTCACTTACCCACATTGGCGTCAGCAGTACCCTAGCCCACATGTCCACCCATGAGCGCCTCAACCCTCTCCTCCAAAGGTGTGAGGACCTGGATGTCTGCCTTGCCACCACCAGTCCTCCTTTTCTCTATTCTATTGTGAGCCAGTTTGGACTGCAAAAGAAAGAATGGTTGATGGGTACCACTGTGACTAAATAGTGAGGATGGGAAATAAGAGAATGTTGAAGGAGAAGCTTGCAGATGCAAGGTCAGCAGTTGGTGGAAGAGGTACTCACCTTCATAAGACGGATGATGTCACGGAACCTTTTCCTGCACTGTACGATGGATGGAAGTGGCCGAGACCTCCCCTGCTATCTCCCTCCATGTATTATTGAGGATTTCCTTTGTTGGTCTCCCCATGTCCGGATACAGGAGTCTTCTCCTGTCCTCCACACCTTGCATCAGGGTGTCCAGCTCCGCATCCGTGAAGTGGCTTGCCCTCCTTGCTCGTCTCAGAGCAGCCATGGTCAAACTCAACTCCTTCCCCTGCTCAGGGCCTAGCTGCAAACTCTGGCCTTTTAAGGCGGCCAGGGAGCAGCTGGTTCATTAGCAACACATTACCAGCAGGCTGAATTTCTCCGTGGGAATTCCGCTGGAATTAACACAGCCACATCACTGGGAAAAAGAACTTTGGAAGGGCTCCTTAACGCTGGAGCTTATTTTTCCATTTTTTTTAGGTGAAAATCGATCGGTAATGGCCAGCTTTCTTGCGCAAATTAATTTCGGCTCCGATATCGCAACACGATTTTCCCATTCTAAGGCAACCGGTCACCCAATAACGCCTGTAGCGGCACACATCCACCACAAGCTGGGGCTTCACAAGTTCCAGAAGCTGTAGATGTTCATACCTTTAGCTTCAGCAGCACTATGCAAAAAAAAAGCCCTCAAGACACAGCCAACATTTCCAATCTTCCTCCTCGACCACAGTAACAATTACTGAGCATTTTCTTCTTCCCTTGCTTCAATTTCCCCCCTTCTGTGTTTTAAGTGAACAACTTATGAAACTTTTGAGTTTTTTTCCCCTCAGATATCAATTCTGCAAGTTGTTCTCACCACCTTCCCCACTCCCACCAGACTTTCTTTTTGTCTGACTGCCTGCTAGAATGCTTTCCTTGCTTTTTTTTTTACAGCTTTTACCACTGTTGCTGACTCTTGTTTGTCAGTCTGCCAGGTTTGTCTCTCTGACAGATTGATTCTGTAGGTTATTCCTGCCAGACTGGGCCTATTTTCCTTCCACCAGGTCCTCCTGCAGTCTTTGTGTGGGTAGTTTTCATCTGAACGTTTTGTTTGGCTCGAAACTCCAGCTCCTGTTTCACAGCTCTTGCATGCTGCTTGATGCTGCGGGGGTTATATTCTCGCCTCGTACGCCTACCCTCGCTTTTCTTTTGTCAGTCTGTCGGGTACACAGTTGGCATCTATTATCGTTTCCAACAGGCAATCTCAGGGAAATTCACTTTATCCTGACTCACTGTAGATAACACCACAGAAGATCCAGTAGTCAAAGGATAAACTGACAGGAAAATAATTTCAATATAAATTACAGGACACTTAAATTATAAGGGTATCACTTTAAGGGTGCATTTACATTGCAAGTTTGGTGCAAAATGATTTAAGCATCACACCGACACTAAACTTACCAGTGTAACTCCAAAGTGAGTGCTTGACCTGACTCCAGGGTAAGAGACTCTGCAGGGAGTAATGTTGCACCACTTCGGTCTGATACCACATGTAAGTCAATCCAATGCAATGTCAAATCAAAGCACAATCTGGATGCTGTGTATACCCCCTAACCTTAAATTAATTGTTTAGAGACAGGGTTCTCCTCTCTCCCTTCTCTAAACATGTAAACCTCTATATTATGGGAGACAGCTTTGCACTTGCATGTATCAAGGCCTGCACAGAGCTCGCTCCTAAACAGGACGATTACATTTCCAGCCAGGCAGGAGCCAAGCAATGTCAACGAGGTTCTCTGCCTGGCTGGACATCAAACTGAAGCCATCAGTCTTGGATGGCTGACAGGGATTACGAACAGTAATCAATGAGTTTAGCAGATCCGATTTCAGAAACTGGGGACACAAAGCTTCAGCTGCATCTCAAGGTGACAGCATCCAAAAGCTGAATTGCTGCACAAAACGCAATCGTTCTTTTTGTTATTAAACTTATCTCTAAAATAAAGCTTGAAGAGATTTATTTTCAGAACACCCCATGACTTTCAGTATTGTAGTAACTTTAAAAATACAAATATGAAATGTATTTTTTTGTCATTGCTAGACTTTTGGTACCCTTGAACGAATGACCCTTGGGGCGGAATTTCCGGATCCTCTACGCTCCGTTTTTCACCCTGGAGCTGCAGCAATGGCGGGGGTGAGGTGTTCTGGCCAGGCGGTCAGCCTCCAGCACCCCGCAGCGATCCTGGGGTCCGGTTTACCGGCGGCGCGGAGCAGCATGGCCCGGAAGCTGCGCCGGTGAGCAACACCCCTGGTTGCGACACCGGCCGAGTTTGGGCTCTTGTCCGACCCGTCCGCCCCACAGCGCACCTTGCTGTGACCGCCCGGGAAATCAGGCAGTGCAACTATACCGACTGCAGAGGGTAAGTAATGCAGTCCTAAGGTCAATGTGATTGTTTTTTCGTTTAATTTTTTTTGCGATTTATGTTGTGATGGTGTGGGCAATGTCTTGGTGGTTTATTGGGGGGTTTCCCCCAGGTGTGTCTCGGAGTGCTCCCAGCCCGGCTCTTTAGCTCGAGAGTTTCCCATCCTAGCGCCCAAGAAAGGTGTACAACCCCTCCCTTAGCGCTGCGCCCCGACTCAGGGCCCAGCTGCCCAATGTTATTTACTGAGGCGCAAACTGTTCCCGGGCGCTAGCTTTACCGCTCGCCGCCATTACCACCCCAAAAACATCAAAGCCAAAAATCCAGCCCTTAGCCTCTACAAGCCATACGGTAGCTGTGGTAAATAGTGAAGACATGTAACCTACTCCCAGGCCCCTGCTAATATTGCTCTGAAACCAGCCGCTACAAAATGCACAGGAGCAGTTATGACTGGATGGAGCTGAAAAATGGGTTGTGGAGTATAGTGAGCTTCAAGAGGTCCATGCATAATATGCCACGTCATTTCAAAGGAGCAGAACTTAGTGAAGCAATAAACAAGGATGAAAGACCATACAAAGCCAAAGTACAACAATGGGAATCTTATTGTTACATGGAATTTACAGCATAGAAACAGGCCATTCGGCCCAACTGGTCTATGCCGGTGTTTATGCTCCACGCAAGTCTCCTCCCACCCTATTTCATCTAACCCTATCAACATATTCTTCTTTGATTCATGGAGAAGTCTGCTGATAGGTTAGTAAATTTCTGAGTAAATCTGATTGCAACTGGTAGAACTGTGAGTTTTTCCAAAAGGATTAGGGTAGTCCTGTCATCATTTTAAACGATGTGAGCACATTTTGCACAAATGATGTCCAAACCATGTCGCTGTTTTCATTCTGAGCATAAAATTGTTGTTATTTCGTGTAGTAACACTGATCAAAGTTAGGCCAGTGATACTCACAATGAGATAAAGCATCTGCCCCATCTGGTTCACTTATGTCCTTTAGGGAAGGAAATCTCCCGTCCTTACCTGATCTGGCCGACATATGACTCCAGACCCACAGCAATGTGGTTGACTCTTAACTGCCCTTTGGAATGGCCTAGCAAGCCAATCAGTTGTAACAAACCACTACAGAAAATAATGATAAGAATAAAACCGGACGGACCAACCAGCATCGACCTCAGCATCAGCTTTGGACACAACAATGGCACACCCAGCCCAGTCGAACCTGCAAAGTCCTCCTCACTAACATCTGGGGAACTGTGTCAGAATTAGGAGAGCTGTCACACAGACTAGTCAAGGAACAGCCTGGCATAGTCATACAAAATCATATATTTCAGCCAATATCCCAGACTCTTCCATCTCCATCCCTGGGTATTATCTTGTCCCCCCGCCAGGACAGACCCACCAGGGGTGGCAGCACAGTGGTATACAGTCAGGAGCGAGTGGCCCTGGGAGTCCTCAACATTGACTCCGGACCCCTTGAAGTTTCATGCATTCAGGTCAAGCATGGGCAAGGAAACCTCCTGCTGAATACCACCTAACACCCTCCTTCAGCTCATGGATTGGTCCAAGTCAGCATGGATTTATGAAAGGGAAATCATGCTTGACAAATCTTCTAGAAATTTTTGAGGATGTAACTAGTAGAGTGGACAAGGGAGAACCAGTGGATGTGGTGTATTTAGAATTTCAAAAGGCTTTTGACAAGATCCCACACAAGAGATTGGTGTGCAAAATTAAAGCACATGGTATTGGGGGTAATGTATTGACGTGGATAGAGAACTGGTTGGCAGACAGGAAGCAGAGAGTCAGGATAAACGGGTCCTTTTCAGAATGGCAGGCAGTGACTAGTGGGGTGCCGCAGGGCTCAGTGCTGGGACCCCAGCTATTTACAATATGCATTAATGATTTATATGAAGGAATTGAGTGTAATATCTCTAAGTTTGCAGATGACACTAAGCTGGGTGGCAGTGTGAGCTGTGAGGAGGATGCCAAGAGGCTGCAGGGTGACTTGGACAGGTTAGGTGAGTGGGCATATGCATGGCAGATGCAGTATAATGTGGATAAATGTGAGGTTATCCACTTTGGGGGCAAAAACACGAAGGTAGAATATTATCTGAATGGCGGCAGATTAGGAAAAGGGAAGGTGCAACAAGACCTGGGTGTCATGGTACATCAGTCATTGAAAGTTGGCATGCAGGTACAGCAGGCGGTGAAGGCAGAAAATGGCATGTTGGCCTTCAGAGTATAGGAGCAGGGAGGTCTTACTGCAGTTGTACAGAGCCTTGGTGAGGCCTCACCTGGAATATTGTGTTCAGTTTTGGTCTCCTAATCTGAGGAGGGACATTCTTGCTATTGAGGGAGTGCAGCGAAGGTTCATCAAATTGATTCCCGGGATGGCAGGACTGACATATGAGGAGAGACTGGATCGACTGGGCCTGTATTCACTGGAGTTTAGAGAATGAGAGGGGATCTCGTAGAAACATATAAAATTCTGACGGGACTGGACAGGTTAGATGCAGGAAGAATGTTCCCAATGTTGGGGAAGTTCAGAACCAGGGGTCACAGACTAAGGATAAGAGGTAAACCATTTAGGACCGAGATGAGGAGAAACTTCTTCACTCAGAGCATTGTTAACCTGTGGAATTCTCTACCGCAGAGAGTTGTTGATGCCAGTTCATTGGATATATTCAGAGGGAGTTAGATATGGCCCTTACGGGTAAAGGGATCAAAGGGTATGGAGAGAAAGCAGGAAAGGGGTACTGAGGTGAATGATCAGCCATGATCTTACTGAATGGCGGTGCAGGCTCGAAGGACCGAATGGCCTACTCCTGCACCTAGTTTCTATGTTTCTACTCCTCCATGTCGAACACCGCTTGGAAGAAGCATTGAGGGTAGCAAGGGCACAGAATGTACTCTGGGTGAGTGGCTCAGTAGCACCACTACTGACCGAGCAGGCCAAGTCCTGAAGGACATAGCTGCCAGACTGGGCCTGCGGCAGGTGGAGTGAGGGAAAAACCTACTTGACTTCGTCCTTACCAATCTGTCGCAGATGCATCTGTCCATGACAGCATTGGTAGCAGTCACCACCACACAGTCCTTATAGAGATGAAGTCCCATCTTCCCATTGAGGACACCCTCCATTGAGTTTTTGTGGCACTACCACCGTGCTAAATGGGATAGATTCAGAACAGATCGAGCAGCGTAAAACTGAGTATCCATGAGGCGCTGTGGGCAATCAGCAGCAGCAGTATTGTACTCCACCACAATCTGTATCTTCATGGTCTGGCATATCCCTCACTCTACCATTACCATCAAGCCAGGGTACCAACCCTGGTTTAATGAGGGGTTCAGAAGAGCATGCTAGAAACAGCACCTGGTGTACCTAAAAATGAGATGCAAACCTGGGGAAGCTGCAACACAGGACTACATGCATGCTAACCAGCGAAAGCAGCATGCTATAAAAGGAATTAAGCAATCCCACAATCAACGGATTAGATCAACGTTCTGCAGTCCAGCCACATCTATCGTGAATGGTGGTGGACAATTAAAAAACTAACTGGAGGAGGAGGCTCCATGAATATCCCCATCCTCAATGAGGTTGTTGGATGTCAAATATCTCAACCCTAGGACATCAACATCCTGGGGGTCACTACTGACCAGAAACTTAACTGGACCAGCCATATATATATATACTGTGCCGCAAGAGCAGGTCAGCAACTGGGTATTCTGCGGCGAGTGTCTCACCTCCCAATTCCCCAAACCCTTTCCACCATCTACAAGGCACAAGTCAGGAGTGTGATGGAATAATCTCCACTTGCCTGGATGAGTGCAGCTCCAACAACATTAAGAATCTCGACATCAACCACGACAAAGCAGTCCGTTTGATTGGCACCCCATCCACCACCTTAAACATTCACTCGCTTCACCACTGGCGTACTGTGGCTGCAGTCTGTACCACCTACAAGATGCACTGCAGCAACTCGCCAGAACTTCCGCAACAGCACCTCCCAAAACCATGACTTCTATTGCCTAGAAGGACAAGGGCAGCAGGCGCATCACCTGCAAGTTCCCTTCCGAATTACACACCATCATGACTTGTAAATATATCGCTGTTTCTCCATCGTCGCTGGATCTAAATCCTGGAACTCTCTCCCTAACAGCACTGTGGGAGTACCTTCACCGCATGGAATGCAGCGGTTCAAGGAGGCAGTTCACCACCACCTTCTCAAGGGAAATTAGGGATGGGCAATAAATGCTGGCATTGCCAGTGATGCCCACATCTCAGGAATTAATTTTTTTTAAACACAGTGTTAGTAAATAAGTAAAGGACATATGCCCAAGCCTGGTGCTAAGAGTCCAGATTCAGGGTTTCATTTCTGGAGTGGGGGGGGGGGGGCGAGGAGGGGAGCTAACCTGCAACTCTCTCAGACAACACACATTTGTTTTATTCCTTGCTTTCTTGATATGTTCTTCCATGACCACATTCTACTTAGCAAGGAACCAAGGGATGGCAAATATATAATGTACAACAAAAGGTTTCATAGAAACATAGAAAATAGGTGGAGTAGGCCATTCGGCCCTTCGAGCCTGCACCACCATTCAATATGATCATGGCTGATCATGCAACTTCAGTACCCCATTCCTGCTTTCTCTCCATACCTCTGATCCTTTTAGCCGTAAGGGCCATATCTAACTCCCTTTTGAATATATCTAACGAACCGACCTCAACAACTTTCTGTGGTAGAGAATTCCACAGGTTCACAATTCTCTGAGTGAAGAAGTTTCTCGTTGTTTCAGTCCTAAATGGCTTACCCCTTATCCTTAGACTGTGACCCCTGGTTCTGGACTTCCCCAATATCGGGAACATTCTTCCTGTATCTAACCTGTCCAATCCCGTCAGAATTTTATATGTTTCTATGAGATCTCCTCTCATTCTTCTAAATTCCAGTGAATATAAGCCTAGTCGATCCAGTCTTTCTTTATATGTCAGTCCTGCCATCCCAGGAATCAGTCTGGTGAACCTTCACTGCACTCCTTCAATAGCAAGAATGTCCTTCCTCAGATTAGGAGACCAAAACTGTACACAATATTCAAGGTGTGGTCTCACCAAGGCCCTGTACAACTGCAGTAAGACCTCCCTGCTCCTATACTCAAATCCTCTTGCTATGAAGGCCAACATGCCATTTGCCTTCTTCACCGCCTGCTATACTTGCATGCCAACTTTCAATGACTGATGTACCATGACACGCAGGTCTCGTTGCACCTCCCCTTTTCCTAATCTGTCACCATTCAGATAATATTCTGCCTTCCTATTTTTGCCACCAAAGTGGATAAACTCACATTTATCCACATTATACTGCATCTGCCATGCATTTGCCCACTCACCTAACCTGTCCAAGTCACCCTGCAGCCTCTTAGCATCCTCCTCACAGTTCACACTGCCATCCAGCTTAGTGTCATCTGCAAACTTGGAGATATTACATTCAATTCCTTCATCAAAATCATTAATGTATATTGTAAATAGCTGGGGTCCCAGGACTGAACCTTGCGGTACCCCACTAATCACTGCCTGCCATTCTGAAAAGGACCCATTTATTCCTACTCTTTGCTTCCTGTCTGCCAACCAGTTCTCTATCCACGTCAATACATTTCTCCCAGTACCATGTGCTTTAATTTTGCAATGTGTTATAATGGCAGATATTTTTAAAGAAAGTATTTAAAATGTTCTTGTTAGTAAAATATTATTGATGAATAGCAGGGTTGCTTACGGTCCTTAGAGAGTTTGCAGTTTGTATGTGTGTGCACAAATATTTCTAACATTAAGTGGCAGATTCACCCGGACACCTCTTGAATCATTTGATGTTCATGTGCACTTCTTTGATTAATTCTCAGCCACGAAAGTAGCCAAAACAGAACTGCCCACGATATAAAATTATGTTTTTAACATTGTTTAAATATAGGTAACAATTGCATACACTCATCATTACTCTAAGTTAAGTTTCACTTGCCTATTTGAAAGTGCTGGCATGTATAATGCATTAGTAGGAAAGAACCATGCTTGTGGTACAGCTTAGATTATTGCGGTCTTTTCTACTATCTGCGCAGCTGATCTCTGAGATATGTTTGTAAGGGACACTTAACGTCGTTGGCTTCAGGGAAATGCAGGAATCGGTGGTTTTCTCTTTTGAATAAGGCCAAAAGCTTTTCCTGCAAGTTCACTGGGAATCAGAGCCACGTTAACATGCACACTGTTTTGGAGATAGTTTTGTGAGAACAAGATGTTATTGACATGCAGGAAATACAGGTTGAACCTCCCTCATCCGGAACCCTCGGGACCTGGCCTGCACCGGATAAAGGATTTTTCCGGGTGAGAGGTGGTCACGTTAAATTGGATGGTACAGATATTGAGCAAGGGGATATCGGGGCTGGCTGGCTTGGGGCTGGGAGTGCAGCAGAGAGATCATGGGGGGGTGGGGGCGGTGGATCGCGGGGTCAGGCCAGCGATTACGGGAGTCGGCAGCGAGGAAGGACATCAATTTGTTCGAGTTGGCGTTCTGCACATGCGCCACCCGATGGCCGGGAATGGTTCGGGACGAGGAGTGGTTCTGGAAAAGGGAGTTATAGATAAGGGAGGTTCAACCTGTAATATGCAGATAAAATTTTCCAAGGCGATCCATGTGCTGATGAAGTATGATGAATTGGCTTTGCTTAGCTGCCAACAACCGTCTGCTGTGTTCATATAATGGATCCTCAATGTTTCTGGCTCCAACAATAACAACTTGTATTTATATAGCGCCTTTAACATAGCAAAATGCCCCAAGATGTTTCACAGGAGTACTATGAGATCATTTTAAAAATTGACACCAAACCACACAAGTAAAAATTAGCACAGGTGACCAAGAGCTTGGTCAAAGAGGTAGGTTTTAAAAGCTGTCTTGAAGGAGGAAAGAGAGGTAGAGCGGCGAAGAGGTTTAGGCAGGGAGTTCCAGAGCTTAGGGTCGAGGCAACAGAAGGCACGGCCACCAATGATTGAGCGATTATAATCAGGGATGGGCAATAGGACCGAATTAGAAGAGCGCAGACATCTCGGGGGGGGGGGGAGTTGTGGGGCTGGAGGAGATTATAGAGCTAGGGAGGGGCGAGGACATGGAGGGATTTGGAAACAAGGATGAGAATTTTGAAAAAAAAAATTAACTCCCACTCCACGAAGTTCAAAACGTGCTGCCTCTACGCACATCACACATCCACAGATGCAGTAAACTACAAGTGTTATAGAGCTTGAATCAGTTGGAGGCAGAATCCCTGTTTAAGGAACCACCACTCAAACAGAGCCGACAGGGATCGAAAAAGTGAGTTGCCCTCTCTGAATGCAAACAGTTATCGAAAGTTTTGCTGGTTTCTCTCCAAACCACCTCCCACTCTTTCCTAAAGGCATGACCTTTGCTGGTTTATGGTTCCACAGGAGCCAGGCTCCCTACGGCAGCTCACCCCAGTAGCCATTCTTCATGTGCCGGTCTAGCGAGTGGTTTCAGCGGAATGAACAAGGCGTAGGCATCACAGTCAAGCTTGATTCTATGATCCATCTGACATTCACACACAGACACTTTTGAGTGGACATCTAAAAGAAGCAGAACTCTAGCTGCGATCTTCCACTCACCAGCCGAAAGGTGCCAGGCCATTACTGCCTCAGTCCAGATCAGCTGACAAACAGGCTGGAAATTGATTCTGGGACCTTCTGGTCTGCAGGGCTCAGCTAAATATTGCTATTGCCTAATGAGTCATCAGGAGAGCCCAAGGCAGCCCCCACCCCCGCAATTCTGTATCTTAATTACATTGATGCCAATTACTGTGCAAAATAATATTATCTTTTGCTGTATTCTCAGTGTCAACACCATTATTTGAAGGTACACTACTTCACTGTTTATAATCACAAAACTTTCAGAAACATAGAATTACATAGAGTATAAAGCACAGAAACAGTCCATGCCGGCGTTTATGCTCCACTCCAGCCTCACCCCGTCATTCCTCATCTATCTCTATCAGCATTGCCCTCTATTCCTCTCTCGCTCATTTGCTTATCTAGCCTCCCCTTAAACACAACTATCCTATTTGTCTCCACCACTCCCTGTGATAGCGAGTTCCACTGTTATACCAATCTCTGGGTAAAGAAGTTTCTTCTGAATTCCCTATTTCTTTTCATGTTTTGGTCACTTTTTTATATTGATGACCTCTGGTTTTGCTCTTCCCCACAAGTGCAAGCACTCGCTCTCTGTCCATTCTATCAAACACTTTCATAATTTTAAAGACCTCTATTAGGTCACCCCTCAGCCTTCTTCCTTTCAAGAGAAAAGACCCCCAGCCGATTCATCCTTCCCTGATAAGTATAACCTCACATTTCTGGTACCATCCTTGTAAATCTTTTTTGCACCCTCTCCAATGCCTGTGTAACCTTTTTATAACATGGCGACCAGAATAGGCTGCATCCTGAGGTCTCCATCATCATAGAAGTCAGTCTTCATCCAATCGATTCACTCCATGTGATATCAAGAAATGGCTGAGCACACTGGATACAGCAAAGGCTATGGGCCCCGTCAATATCCCAGCTATTGGCTGAAGACTTGTGCTCCAGAACTAGCCACGCCACTAGCCAAGCTGTTCCAGTACAGATACAACACTGGCATCTACCCGACAATATGGAAAACTGCCCAGGTATGTCCTGTCCACAAAGTATGAGCAAAGTGATGGAAGGTGTTGTCGACAATGCTATCAAGTGGCACTTACTCACCAAGAACCTCAATTTGGGTTCCACTAGGACAACTTGGCTCCAGACCTCATTACAGCCTTGGTCCAAACATGGACAAAAGAGCTGAATTCCAGAGGTGCGGTTTGAGTGACTGCCCTTGACATAGAAACATAGAAAATAGGTGCAGGAGTAGGCCATTCGGCCCTTCTAGCCTGCACCGCCATTCAATGAGTTCATGGCTGAACATGCAAATTCAGTACCCCATTCCTGCTTTCTCGCCATACCCCTTGATCCCCCTAGTAATAAGGACTTCATCTAACTCCCTTTTGAATATATTTAGTGAATTGACCTCAACTACTTTCTGTGGTAGAGAATTCCACAGGTTCACCACTCACTGGGTGAAGAAGTTTCTCCTCATCTTGGTCCTAAATGGCTTACCCCTTATCCTTAGACTGTGACCCCTGGTTCTGTACTTCCCCAACATTGGGAACATTCTTCCTGCATCCAACCTGTCTAAACCCGTCAGAATTTTAAACGTTTCTATGAGATCCCCTCTCATTCTTCTGAACTCCAGTGAATACAAGCCCAGTTGATCCAGTCTTTCTTGATAGGTCAGTCCCACCATCTCGGGAATCAGTCTGGTGAACCTTCGCTGCACTCCCTCAATAGCAAGAATGTCCTTCCTCAAGTTAGGAGACTAAAACTGGACACAATATTCCAGGTGTGGCATCACCAAGGCCCTGTACAACTGTAGCAACACCTTCCTGCCCCTGGGCAGGACCGGAACCAATGTCCCAGGGGGAGTGTTTGCTAGTGCTGTTGGGGAGGAGTTAAACTAACATGGCAGGGGGATGGGAACCAATGCAGGGAGACAGAGGGAGACAAAAGGGAGGCAGAGGCAGGAGACGGAGGGGAGATGGGGGGGGTGGGGGGCGGAGAGGCCCGGGGCGGGGAACAGGAAGGGCCACTGTGCGGCAGAATTCTAAAAGGACAAAGGGTGTTAACAAAACAAGCCTGAAGGCTTTGTGTCTTAATGCAAGGAGTATCCGTAATAAGGTGGATGAATTAACTGTGCAAATAGATGTTAACAAATATGATGTGATTGGGATTACGGAGACGTGGCTCCAGGATGATCAGGGCTGGGAACTCAACATCCAGGGGTATTCAACATTCAGGAAGGATAGAATAAAAGGAAAAGGAGGTGGGGTAGCATTGCTGGTTAAAGAGGAGATTAATGCAATAGTTAGGAAAGACATTAGCTTGGATGATGTGGAATCTATATGGGTAGAGCTGCAGAACACCAAAGGGCAAAAAACGTTAGTGGGAGTTGTGTACAGACCTCCAAACAGTAGTAGTGATGTTGGGGAGGGCATCAAACAGGAAATTAGGGGTGCATGCAATAAAGGTGCAGCAGTTATAATGGGTGACTTTAATATGCACATAGATTGGGCTAGCCAAACTGGAAGCAATACGGTGGAGGAGGATTTCCTGGAGTGTATAAGAGATGGTTTTCTAGACCAATATGTCGAGGAACCAACTAGGGGGGAGGCCATCTCCGGGTGTTGTGTAATGAGAGAGGACTAATTAGCAATCTCATTGTGCGAGGCCCCTTGGGGAAGAGTGACCATAATATGGTGGAATTCTGCATTAGGATGGAGAATGATACATAGAAACATAGAAAATAGGTGCAGGAGCAGGCCATTCAGCCCTTCTAACCTGCACCGCCATTCAATGAGTTCATGGCTGAACATGAAACTTCAGTACCCCCTTCCTGCTTTCTCGCCATACCCCTTGATCCCCCGAGTAGTAAGGACTTCATCTAACTCCCTTTTGAATATATTTAGTGAATTGGCCCCAACCACTTTCTGTGGCAGAGAATTCCACAGGTTCACCACTCTCTGGGTGAAGATGTCTCTCCTCATCTTGGTTCTAAATGGCTTAACCCTTATCCTTAGACTGTGACCCCTGGTTCTGGACTTCCCCAACGTTGGGAACATTCTTCCTGCATCTAACCTGTCTAAACCCGTCAGAATTTTAAACGTTTCTATGAGGTCCCCTCTCATTCTTCTGAACTCCAGTGAATACAAGCCCAGTTGATCCAGTCTTTCTTGATAGGTCAGTCCCACCATCCTGGGAATCAGTCTGGTGAATCTTCGCTGCACTCCCTCAATAGCAAGAATGTCCTTCCTCAAGTTAGGAGACCAAAATTGTACACAATACTCCAGGTGTGGCCTCACCAAGGCCCTGTACAACTGTAGTAACACCTCCCTGCCCTTGTACTCAAATCCCCTCGCTATGAAGGCCAACATGCCATTTGCTTTCTTAACCGCCTGCTGTACCTGCATGCCAACCTTCAATGACTGATGTACCATGACACCCAGGTCTCGCTGCACCTCCCCTTTTCCTAATCTGTCACCATTTAGATAATAGTCTGTCTCTCTGTTTTTACCACCAAAGTGGATAACCTCACATTTATCCACATTATACTTCATCTGCCATGCATTTGCCCACTCACCAAACCTATCCAAGTCACTCTGCAGCCTCATAGCATCCTTCTCGCAGCTCAACTTAGTGTCATCCGCAAATTTGGAGATACTACATTTAATCCCCTCGTCTAAATCATTAATTACAGTGTAAACAGCTGGGGCCCCAGCACAGAACCTTGTGGTACCCCACTAGTCACTGCCTGCCATTCTGAAAAGTACCCATTTACTCCTACTCTTTGCTTCCTATCTGACAACCAGTTCTCAATCCATGTCAACACACTACCCCCAATCCCATGTGCTTTAACTTTGCACATTAATCTCTTGTGTGGGACCTTGTCGAAAGCCTTCTGAAAGTCCAAATATACCACATCAACTGGTTCTCCCTTGTCCACTCTACTGGAAACATCCTCAAAAAATTCCAGAAGATTTGTCAAGCATGATTTCCCTTTCACAAATCCATGCTGACTTGGACCTATCATGTCACCTCTTTCCAAATGCGCTGCTATGACATCCTTAATAATTGATTCCATCATTTTACCCACTACTGAGGTCAGGCTGACCGGTCTATAATTCCCTGTTTTCTCTCTCCCTCCTTTTTTAAAAAGTGGGGTTACATTGGCTACCCACCACTCGATAGGAACTGATCCAGAGTCAATGGAATGTTGGAAAATGACTGTCAATGCATCCGCTATTTCCAAGGCCACCTCCTTAAGTACTCTGGGATGCAGTCCATCAGGCCCTGGGGATTTATCGGCCTTCAATCCCATCAATTTCCCCAACACAATTTCCCGACTAATAAGGATTTCCCTCAGTTCCTCCTCCTTACTAGACCCTCTGACCCCTTTTATATCCGGAAGGTTGTTTGTGTCCTCCTTAGTGAATACCGAACCAAAGTACTTGTTCAATTGGTCTGCCATTTCTTTGTTCCCCGTTATGACTTCCCCTGATTCTGACTGCAGGGGACCTACGTTTGTCTTTACTAACCTTTTTCTCTTTACATATCTATAGAAACTTTTGCAATCCGTCTTAATGTTCCCTGCAAGCTTCTTCTCGTACTCCATTTTCCCTGCCCTAATCAAACCCTTTGTCCTCCTCTGCTGAGTTCTAAATTTCTCCCAGTCCCCGGGTTCGCTGCTATTTCTGGGCAATTTGTATGCCACTTCCTTGGCTTTAATACTATCCCTGATTTCCCTTGATAGCCACAGTTGAGCCACCTTCCCTTTTTTATTTTTACGGCAGACAGGAATGTACAATTGTTGTAGTTCATCCATGCGGTCTCTAAATGTCTGCCATTGCCCATCCACAGTCAACCCCTTAAGTATCATTCGCCAATCTATCCTAGCCAATTCACGCCTCATACCTTCAAAGTTACCCTTCTTTAAGTTCTGGACCATGGTCTCTGAATTAACTGTTTCATTCTCCATCCTAATGCAGAATTCCACCATATTATGGTCACTCTTCCCCAAGGGGCCTCGCACAACGAGATTGCTAATTAATCCTCTCTCATTACACAACACCCAGTCTAAGATGGCCTCCCCCCTAGTTGGTTCCTCGACATATTGGTCGAGAAAACCATCCCTTATGCACTCCAGGAAATCCTCCTCTACCGTATTGCTTCCAGTTTGGTTAGCCCAATCTATGTGCATATTAAAGTCACCCATTATAACTGCTGCACCTTTATTGCATGCACCCCTAATTTCCTGTTTGATGCCCTCCCCAACATCACTACTACTGTTTGGAGGTCTGTACACAACTCCAACTAACGTTTTTTGCCCTTTGGTGTTCTGCAGCTCTACCCATATAGATTCCACATCATCCAAGCTAATGTCCTTCCTAACTATTGCATTAATCTTCTCTTTAACCAGCAATGCTACCCCACCTCCTTTTCCTTTTATTCTATCCCTCCTGAATGTTGAATACCCCTGGATGTTGAGTTCCCAGCCCTGATCATCCTGGAGCCACGTCTCTGTAATCCCAATCACATCATATTTGTTAACATCTATTTGCACAGTTAATTCATCCACCTTATTACGGATACTCCTTGCATTAAGACGCAAAGCCTTCAGGCTTGTTTTTTTAACACCCTTTGTCCTTTTAGAATTTTGCTGTACAGTGGCCCTTTTTGTTCTTTGCCTTGGGTTTCTCTGCCCTCCACTTTTCCTCATCTCCTTTCTGTCTTTTGCTTTTGTCTCCTTTTTGTTTCCCTCTGTCTCCCTGCATTGGTTCCCATCCCCCTGCCATATTAGTTTAACTCCTCCCCAACAGCACTAGCAAACACTCCCCCTAGGACATTGGTTCCGGTCCTGCCCAGGTGCAGACCGTCCGGTTTGTACTGGTCCCACCTCCCCCAGAACCGGTTCCAATGCCCCAGGAATTTGAATCCCTCCCTGCTGCACCACTGCTCAAGCCACGTATTCATCTGCGCTATCCTGCGATTCCTACTCTGACTAGCACGTGGCACTGGTAGCAATCCCGAGATTACTACTTTTGAGGTCCTACTTTTTAATTTAGTTCCTAGCTCCTTAAATTCGTTCTGTAGGACCTCATCCCTTTTTTTACCGATGTCGTTGGTACCAATGTGCACCACGACAACTGGCTGTTCTCCCTCCCTTTTTAGAATGTCCTGCACCCGCTCAGAGACATCCTTGACCCTTGCACCAGGGAGGCAACATACCATCCTGGAATCTCGGTTGCGGCCGCAGAAACGCCTATCTATTCCCCTCACAATTGAATCCCCTATCACTATCGCTCTTCCACTCTTTTTCCTGCCCTCCTGTGCAACAGAGCCAGCCACGGTGCCATGAACTTGGCTGCTGCTACCCTCCCCTGATGAGTCATCCCCCTCAACTGTACTCAAAACGGTGTATCTGTTTTGCAGGGGGATGACCGCAGGGGACCCCTGCACTACCTTCCTTGCACTGCTCTTCCTGCTGGTCTTCCATTCCCTATCTGGCTGTGGACCCTTCACCTGCGATAAGACCAACTCGCTACACGTGCTACTCACATCATTCTCAGCATCGTGGATGCTCCAGAGTGAATCCATCCTCAGCTCCAACTCCGCAATGCGGTCCGTCAGGAGCTTGAGGCGGATACACTTCCCGCAGATGTAGTCGTCAGGGACACTGGTGTCGTCCCTGAGTTCCCACATGGTACAGGAGGAGCATATCACGTGACCGAGCTCTCCTGCCATGACTTAACCCTTAGATACACTTAAATTGACAACAACAGCGTTAAAAGTTACTGACTGATATAAAAAAGAAAAAGAAAAGCTACTCACCAATCACCAGCCAATCACTTACCCCTTTGGCTGTGACGTCACCTTTTGATTTCTTTCTACTTCTTTTTTGCGTACTCTCTCAGCTGGAGCTGTACAAGCTCCGCCTCTCTCCCCGGACTGCCCGACTGCTGAGCCTTTATAGGCCGCTGCCTCTCGTCGACTCCCGCCTCTCTCGACGCTCCCCGGACTGCCCGACATCAAGGTAGTGTCTGACTGATTGTGGCATCAAGGAGCCCGAGTAAAATTGAAGTCAATGGGAATCAGGGGAAAAACTCTCCACTGGCTGGAGTCACAGCTAGCACAAAGGAAGATGGTTGTGGTTGTTGGAGGCCAGTCATCTCAAGCCCAGGGCATCGCTGTAGGAGTTCCTTAGGGCAGTGTCCCAAGCCCAACCATCTTCAGCTGCTTCATCAATGACCTTCCCTCCATCGTAAGATCAGAAGTGGGGATGTCCGCTGATGATTGCACAGTGTTCAGTTCCATTCGCAACTCCTCAGATAATGGAGCAGTCCATGCCCGCATGCAGCAAGACCTGGACGACATTCAGGCTTGGGCTGATAAGTGGTAAGTTACATTCGCACCACACAAGTGCCAGGCAATGACTCTCTAACAAGCGAGAGTCTAACCATCTCCCCTTGATATTCAATGGCACTACCATCGCTGAATCCCCCATCATCAATATCCTGGGGGGTCACCATTGACCAGAAGCCTAACTGGACCAGCCACATAAATACTGTGCTTACAAGAGCAGGCCAGAGGCTGGGTATTCTGCGGCGAGTGTCTCACCTCCTGGCATCCCAAAACCGCCCCACCATCTACAAGGCACAAGTCAGGAGTGTGATGGAATACTCACCATTTGCTTGGATGAGTGCAGCTCCAGCAAGACTCAAGAAGCTCAACACCATCCAGGACAAAGCAGTGTGGCTTGTTGGGCAACCAGCACCTTAAACATTCACTCCCTCCACCACCAGCGCACCATGGCTGCAATGTGTACCATCTACAAGATGCACTACAGCAACTCATCAAGGCTTCTTTGATTGCATCTCCCAAATCCACAACCTCTACCACCTATAAGGACAAGGGCAGCAGGCGCATGGGAACACCATCACCTCCAAGTTCCCCTCCAAGTCACACATCATCCTGACTTGGAAATATATCGCCATTCCTTTATAGTCGCTGGGTCAAAATCCTGGAACTCCCTCCCTAACAGCACTACAGCAGTTCAAGAAGGGGGTTCACCATTACTTTCTCAAAGGCAATTAGGGATGGGCAATAAATGCTGGCCTTGCCAGAGAAGCCCACATCCCAGGAACCAATAACAAAAAACAGTACTCTAAGTGTGGTCTAACCAATGTTCAGCACAAGTTTAGCAAAACTTCTGTACTTTTCAATTCTATCCCTCTAGAAATAAACCCTAATGCTCGGTTTGTTTTTTTATAGCTTTATTAACTTGCGTCACTACTTTTAGTGACGTGGTTTTCTAATCCAAAATCCTTTAGTCCCCGTAACCCTTTTAAATTCTTATTTTCCAAGTAATATGTGACCGCCTTAATTTTCATACCAAAATGTAATACCTCACACTTATCTGTGTTGAAATTCATTTGCCAATTACATGCCCTTTCTTCAAGTTTATTAATGTCTTCTTGTAATTTGTTGCAGTCCTCCTCAGTATCCACCCCAATTTGGTGTCCCCCGCAAATTTAGAAATTGTGTTTTTGATTCCAAAATCTAAATCGTTAATATAAATTGTGAGCAACAGTGAGTGGTTCCAGCACTGATTCTTGTGGGACCCCACTTTCTACCTTTTGCCACTCTGAACAGCTACCCTTTACCCTAGTCTCTGCTTACTGTCTTGAAAGCTAGCTATCCATTCTGCTACTTGTCTCCTGACTCCGCATGCGCTGACCTTATTCATTAATCTATTATGTGGCACCTTACAAAGTTCATTTGGAAATCTAGATAAATTTCATCTACTACATTACCCTTGTCTACTCTCTCTGTTACCTCTTCAGGGTATTCAATGAGGTTGGTCAAGCAAGACTTCCCTTTAGAAATCCATGCTGACTATTCAATATTATATTTTTAGGTTGTATATGTTTCGAGATTAACTTTCAGTTAATTGTTCATTATTATTTTAGCTCTGGCATTGAATGAAAACAGAAGAGATCTCTGGTGACTGCTCAAGAAGACTGCAGTTTGTCTGATGTGTGACAGCAGTTTAGGTTCCAATTGATTTGCCAACAGTTACTACCCCATAGGCTCCTGCATTTAAAAAATGCTATTTTAATTTAAAAGCAACCTTCTCCTACTCTCCATCTGATCTATCGACTATTAACTTTAAATCAGCTGGTCTCTAACCACTTCTGTTCTAAAATACGGTATCGATACTGTTATGTATGAATAAAGAGTCTGACTGGATACTGTGAGCTCAAAACAAAGTGTGACCATAGTCTTTTATTGCAGGTCTCCAGAGTGCCCCTCCAGCCTGTGAGACCTCCTTAAGTAGCTGTGCTCCCAAGGGATTATGGGATCCCTTGGAACTCCAGGGGATGAGCCCTCTGCTGGCTGTACAAGGTATATACAAGTTTACATATATAACACTTCCCCCCCCCCCCCAAAGTCAACAGTGTAACTATTTACAAGGCGAGTCGATCTGGGGCCCTTCTTGCCCTGGTTGATCGTCTTGGTGCAAATGCTGATATTGGTGAACCGTCTGTTAGGCCCTCGCTGGGCTGCTGTGCAGCTGGCCTTGCTGGGCTGCCTGCTGTGGTGAGCCCTGCGGGGCTGCTGTGGATGATGGGGTCTGCTTCGTGGACAACTGCGGTGTCGGTTGCCACTGGTGTGTATGTTGGGGGGTCAAAGAAGGTCGGGTCCAAAGTGGGTTGCTCAGGATAGTCTGTGAAGCGGAGTTTGATTTGGTTCAAGCGTTTCCGGTGAATGAGTCCATTTGAAAGTTTGACCCAAAACACCCTGCTCCCCTCTTTGGCCACAACAGTGCCAGGAAGCCACTTGGGACGTTGTCCATAATTCAATACAAATACAGGATCATTGATTTCAATTTTGCGTGACACATTTGCACTATCATATGTACTTTGTTGTAGCTGCCTGCTCTCTACCTGTTCATGTAGATCAGGGTGAACTAACCAGAGCTTTGTCTTAAGTGTCATTTTCATGAGCAGTTCAGCAGGTGGGATCCCAGTAAGTGAGTGGGGTCTCATGCGGTAGCTAAGCAGGACTTGGGATAGGCGAGTCTGCAGTGAGTCTTCAGTTACCCTCTTCAAGCCCTGCTTGATAGTTTGCACTGCTCTCTCTGCCTGATCATTGGATGCTGGTTTGAATGGGGCAGATGTGACATGTTTGATCCTGTTGCAGGTCATGAAATCTTTGAACTCGGCACTGGTAAAACATGGCCCATTGTCGCTCACAAGGACATCGGGTAGAACGTGCGTGGCAAACATGGCCCACAGGCATTCAGTGGTGGCCACGGATGTGCTTGCCGACATTATTTCACATTCAATCCATTTGGAGTACACATCTACAATCACAAGGAACATTTTACCCAAGAACGGGCCTGCATAGTCGACATGGACCCTAGACCACGATTTGGAGGGCCAAGACCATAAACTTAGTGGCGCCTCCCTGGGTGCATTGCTTAACTGCGAGCATGTGTTACATCTGTGCACACAGGACTCTAAGTCCACATCGATACCGGGCCACCACACATGGGATCTGGCTATCGCTTTCATCATTCCAATGCTAGGGTGGGTACTGTGGAGGTCACTGATGAAGGTGTCTCTGCCCTTCTTGGGAACCACTACCCAATTTCCCCACAGAAGGTAGTCTGCCTGTATAGACATTTCATCTTTGCACCGCTGGAACGGCTTTATCTCTTCCTGCATTTCCACTAGGACACTGGACCAGCTCCCGTGAAGCACAGAGTTTTTAACTAGGGACAGTAAGGAGTCCTGGCTCGTCCAGGTTCTAATCTGCCGGGCTGTGACGGGTGATTGCTCATTCTCAAATGCTTCCATAACCATGACTAAATCTGTGGGCTGCGCCATTTCCACCCCCGTGGTGAGCAATGGCAGCCTACTGAGTGCATCGGCACAGTTTTCGGTGCCTGGCCTGTGGCGGATGGCGTAGTTGTATGCGGACAACGTGAGCGCCCACCTCTGGATGCGGGCCGATGCATTAGTATTTTTCCCCTTACTCTTGGAAAACAGGGATATTCGTGGCTTATGGTCAGTTTCCAATTCAAATTTTAGCCCAAACAGATATTGATGCATTTTCTTTACCCCATAGACACATGCTAATGCTTCTTTTTCAATCATGCTGTAGGCCCTCTCAGCCTTAGACAGACTCCTGAATGTATAAGCAACCGGTTGCAATTTCCCCAAATCATTAACTTGTTGCAATACACACCCGATGCCATATGATGACACATCACATGCTAGTACCAAACGCTTACATGCATCATACAACACAAGCAATTTGTTTGAGCATAACAATTTTCTAGCTTTTACAAAGGCATTTTCTTGGCTTTTGCCCTATACCCATTCGTCTCCTTTACGCAGTAAGGCATGCAGTGGTTCTAACAGTGTGCTGAGACCAGGTAAGAAGTTACCAAAATAGTTCAGGAGTCCTAGAAACGACCGCAGCTCCGTCACATTCTGTAGCCTTGGTGCGTTCTCGATTGCCTCTGTCTTTGAATATGTGTGCCTGATGCCGTCCGCCGCGATTCTTCTCCCTAGGAACTCCACTTCAGGCGCCAGGAAAACGCACTTCGAACGCTTTAACCTGAGCTCCATGCGGTTGAATCGACTAAGAACCTCCTCCAGCTTCTGTAGATGCTCGTTTGTGTCCCAACCTGTAACCAAGATGTCGTCCTGGAATGCCACCGTGCGCAGGACTGACTTCAGTAAGCTTTCCATGTTTCTCTGGAATACCACCACTGCTGATCGAATTCCAAACGGGCATTTGTTATAAATGAAGAGACCTTTGTGTGTATGTTGATGCAGGTGAGGGCCTACTATGAATCCTCCAACTCCTGCATCATGTAGGTCGAGGTCAAGTCCAGCTTCGTGAACGTCTTTCCTCCCGCCAGTGTAGCAAAAAGGTCGCTGGCCTTTGGTAGTGGGTATTGATTCTGCAGGGCAAAACGATCGATAGTTACTTTGTAATCACCACAGATTCTGACGGTGCCGTCTCTCTTGAGGACAGGAATGATCGGACTGGGCCGCATTGAATTCGATCGGCAAAATGATGTCCTCTCTTTGCAGCTGGTCTAGCTCGATCTCTATCCTTTCTCTCATCATGTACGGTACTGCTCTCGCCTTGTGATGGATGGGTTGCGCCCCCAGAATTAGGTGGATCTGCACTTTTGCTCCTTGGACTTCCCTATACCTGGTTCGAACAGCGAAGGGAACTTGTTTAAAGACCTGGGCACACGAAGTGTCGTCAGCGGACGAGAGCGCCCGGACGCCGTCCCAGTTCTAGCTTATCTTTCCCAGCCAGCTCCTGCCGAGCAGCGTGGGACCATCGGCCGGTACCACCCAGAGTGGTAGCTTGTGCACCGCTCCATCGTAGGGGACTTTTACAGTAGTTCTGCCGATTACGGGAATCAGTTCATTTGTGTAAGTTCTCAGTTTTGTGCGAATCGGAATCAAGACTGGCCTTGAGGCCTTGCTGCACCACAATTTTTCGAGTCTTTTTGTTCATATGGGCTGGCTCACGCCCGTGTCCAGCTCCACTGACACCGGGAATCCATTTAGTTCAACCTTCAGCATTATCGGGGACACTTTGTGGTGAATGTGTGCACCACATCAACCTCTGCCTCCTCAGTCTGAGGCTCTGGTTCATCGTGATCCGCCTTGAATCTGTCCTCCTCTGCAACATGGTGGTTTGCAGGATTAACAGCTCGCCTGCACATACGTTGGAGGTGTCCCATTGTTCCACAGCCCTTGCAAACATACCCTTTGAAGCGGCAAGAATGGAAACGATGATCGCCCCCGCAGCGCCAACAAGGTGTTAATGGCCTTGCATTTATCACCCTTGATGGTGGACTCAGACATCTGCGACGTGCAGCTGCGGGCTTGTGGGGCATGCCCTGTATTTTGCGATTTGAAAACATCATCACTTTGTTCACAGTACTTGTAGCAGCACTCATGTTCTGAGAGATTAGCTTAGTATTGTCACTGGTGGCAATGAACGCCTGGGCTATCGCTGTGGCTTTACTCAAGGTTGGGGTCTCTACAGTTAAAAGTTTGCGAAGTATCATTTCATGGTCAATGCCAAGTACGAAAAAGTCTCTGAGCATGTGCTCCAAATGTCCTTCAAATTCTCAATGTCCTGCAAGGCGTCTTAGCTCGGCAACATAACTCACCACTTCCTGGCCTTCAGACCTTTTGTAGGTAGAACCGGTATCTCACCATCAGAACGCTTTCCTTCGGGTTCAGATGCTCCCAGACCAGTGTGCACAAATCATCGTACGATTTCTCTGTGGGTTTCACTGGAGCAAGCAGGTTTTTCATGTGCGCACACATTGGTGCCCCACAGACGGTGAGGAGAATCGCCCTTCGTTTGGCAACGTTCGCTTCTCCTTCCAGCTCGTTGGTCACGAAGTATTGGTCGAGTCGCTCCACGAAGGTTTCTCAATTATCTCCCTCCAAGAATTTCTCCAGGATGCCCACTGTTCTCTGCATTGTTGGGTTCGTCATTTGTATCTCGTCACCAGTTGTTATGTATGAATAAAGAGTCTGAGTGGATACTGTGAGCTCAATGTAAAGTGTGACTTTAGTCTTTTATTGCAGGTCTCCAGAGTGCCCCTCCACCTGTGAGGCCTCTTTGAATACCTGTGCTCCCAAGGGATTATGGGATCCCAGGGGATGAGCCCTCTAGTAGCTGTACAAGGTATACACAAGTTTACATATATAACAGATACCTATTGGAGCCAGTCAGTTATCCACCAATCCACCAATACTTTAATCATCTCTTGAACATACAACCTGCTAGAGGTTCAGTTACTGACACAATACTATCTGCTGGGGTCAGTAGGTAATAGTTATGGTTGTTTTGCCCACTGATGTCCCTAGTAACTCACTGTAGTAAATTTATAGTATTACATTTGCTATGAATGTCATGCATTCCTCATTTAGGCATCACCATTCTGTGACACACAGTCACGCCTCCATCTACCACTACATGATGCTTCATAAGCTCCAAAGCCACAGATCCCCACACTTACATCTACAGCATCAAAAATTAATTCTGAGGGAAACTCGCTTTGTCCTGACTTCCTGTGGGCAAAGCTACAGCAAATCCAACAACTAGTAAGTAAAAGTGAAAATAACTTTCAGGTCTTCCATTATAGTGCAGCCTGGCGAAATGCCCAGAAATACAAGATCTTGGCATTCATGAGCTTCAAACACATCAATCTAGAAAACTACCAAATGCAGATAAACAGTTTCACAAAAAACTGTTGACACAAAAGTTGTTGAAAACAAGACCCATAACATGTAAAAACTATTTGTTGCACTTAATCATTCACTTGCATGGTAGGGTAATGACTGTGGCATATGGTGAATCATTTCTCAAATATTTTTGAAGGAGCCTGCACATACTGGTGGTGAGAGATATAATGACTAATTTCTGACATGCCCCCCACCCCCCGAGATGTTTGACCACTTATATGGTGCATTTCCCAGTATACTGGAATCTACTGTAATTTAAAGTAATTGAAAGCAACTTAAAACTCAAAATAAATGAAACACTGATGCAGAAACCGTAATGGGCATACAGAATTAAATAGCCTACAGCAGCGGCTGTGTGACAATAATTGGAGACGGGACCTGTTCAAATTAAAAACTTCATCATGGACACTGTGCAGCCAGATATGATGAGCACAGTGTTAGTAAATGAGGGTCAGAGTTTCGGACAGGATCCGAGTTTCCCCGCATGCTGTGGAGTTATCCTTGACTGGTTCCCTGCCCGGAAGTCAGAACATAAGAAATAGGAACATTTGGCCCCTCGAGCCTGCTCCACCATTCAATAAGATCATGGCTGATCTGATCTTGGCCTCAACTCCACTTCCCTGCCCACATTCCCATAACCCTTGACTCCCTTATCGTTCAAAAATCTGTCTATCTCCACCTTAAATATATTCAATGACCCAGACTCCAGCTTGCTGGGATAGAGAATTCCAAAGATTCACGACCCTCTGATTGACGGGCTTGGCTTCCAGTCGGATGGGGAGGACACCGGAGCTGACCGCAAGAGCAGGTAGGTCAGATCCCTGCTCTCGGGGGGTGTTGGGGGTGCAATCGCTGACCCCGGGGGTCTTTGTATCGGGGGTGGAGTGGGGGAAGCATTCCTGCTCCTCCTGACCCACAAGCAGAGCTGCAAAGGCACTTACCTTCTCCCCAAAGCTGCCCCTGCCTCCCTTCAGCTGCCGGATTTCCTGAGGCTCAAGAGACCCGGCCACAGTTAAATCTGCAAAGCAGGTTAAATCAGAGGCTGCCAGCCACATTAAAATATTTAAATTGCCAACCCGCCTCCTGGGAGCTGGTTGGATTCCCGCCCCTTAGAATCATAGAAATTTACAGCATGGAAGGAGGCCAATCGGCCCATCGTGTTCATGCCGGCCGACAAAGAGCTATCTTACCTAATCCCACTTTCCAGCTCTTGGTCCGTAGCCCTGTAGGTTACAGCACTTCAAGTATACATCCAAGTACTTTTTAAATGAGGTGAGGTTTTCTGCCTCTACCACCCTTTCATAAGAAATAGGAGCAGGACTAAGCCATACGGCCCCTCGAGCCTGCTCTGCCATTCAATACGATCATGGCTGATCCGATCATGCACTCAGGTCCACTTCCCCACACGTTCCCATAACCCCTTATCGTTTAAGAAACGGTCTATTTCTGTCTAAAATTTATTCAATGTCCCAGCTTCCATAGCTCTCTGAGGCAGTGAATTCCACAGATCCACAACCCTCTGAGAAAAGAAATTTTTCCTCATCTCAGTTTTAAATGGGCGGCCCTTTATTCTAAAATGTTTCTCTCTAGTTCTAGTCTCCCCTATTAGTGGAAACATCCTCTCTGCATCCACCTTGTCAAGCCCCCTCATAACCTTATACGTTTCAATAAGATTACCTCTCATTCTTCTGAATTCCAATGAGTAGAGGCCCAACCTACTCAACCTCCCTCATCTCCGGAATCACCTTGTGAACCTTCTCTGAACTGCCTCCAAAGCAAGTATATCCTTTCATAAATATGGAAACCAAAACTGCACAGTATTCCAGGTGTGGCCGCACCAATACCCTGTACAACTGTAGCAAGATTTCCCTGCTTTTATACTCCATCCCCTTTGCAATAAAGGCCAAGATTCCATCCTTCCTGATTACTACTTGTACCTGCATACTAACCTTTTGTGTTTCTTGCACAAGTACCCCCAGGTCCCGCTGTACTGTAGCACTTTGCAATCTCTCTCCATTTAAATAATAACTTGCTCTTTGATTTTTTTCTACCAAAGTGCATGGCCTCACACTTTCCAACATTATACTCCATCTGCCAAATTTTTGCCCACTCACTTAGCCTATGTCCTTTTGCAGATTTTGTGTGTCCTCCTCATCTTTCCTCCCATCCTTGTATCGTCAGCAAACTTGGCTACGTTACACTCGGTCCCTTCTTCCAAGTTATTAATATAGATTGTAAATAGTTGGGGCCCCGTGAACTTTTATCTTGTGCAGTAACCTTTTATGTGGCACCTTGTCAAGTGCTTTCTGGAAGTCCAAATACACCACATTCCACTGGTTCCACTTTATCCACCCTGCTCGTTACATCCTCAAAGAATTCCAGCAAATTTGTCAAACATGACTTCCCCTTCATAAATCCATGCTGACTCTGCCTGACCGAATTTTGCTTTTCCAAATGTCCTGCTACTGCTTCTTTAATAATGGACTCCAACATTTTCCCAAACGCAGATGTTAGGCTAACTGGTCTATAGTTTCCTGCTTTTTGTCTGCCTCCTTTTTTAAATAGGGGTGCTACATTTGCAGTTTTCCAATCTGCTGGGACCTCCCCAAATTCCAGGGAATTTTGGTAAATTACAACCAATGTATCCATTATCCCTTTCAGGCAGTGAATTCCCCTCAAATCATCTCTAAACCTTCTACCAATTACTTTAAGTCTATGCCCCTTGGTTGTTGACCCCTCTGCTAACATCAACAACTTTTATTTATATAGCACTTTTAACGTAGCAAAATGTCCCAAGGCGCTTCACAGCAGTGTTATAAAAAAACAGATACATTTAACACCGAGCCACATAAGAAGAAATTACGGCCGAAAGCTTGATCAAAGAGGTAGGTTTTAAGGAGCGTCTTAAAGAAGGAAAGAGAGGTAGCGAGACGGAGAGGTTTAGGAAGGGAGTTCCAGAGCTTGGGGCCCAGGCAGCTGAAGGCACAGTGGTTGAGCAGTAATAATCAGGGATGCTTGAGGAGCACAGACATCTCGGGGGGTTGTGATGCTGAAAGAGATTACAGAGATAGGGAGGGCTGAGGCCATGGAGGGATTTGTAAACAAGGATGAGAATTTTGAAATCGAGGCGTTGCTTAACCTTGCTAAACGAGGAAATGAGCGGGTTTGGAGGCGTGTTTGAGATTTAAATATTTTTGGGTGTTAAAATTTATCTCAATATGTATCTATGTGAGAGCCTTTCTTCTCCCTGCATTTCCGTAATTTACTATCTTTCTCATGACCTCTTCCTGAAGTTTTTCTCCCCCGGCTCTTCCTGTCCCACCAAGCATGGGAACCATGAGTGGCACCAGAGGGCAGGAAGTTTGAATGGCTCAGCACTCATCAACAAATACACATGAAATGGCCAATGCAGCTAAACGCTGATTGTCTGCACCAGATGCAAACTGTTGGTATTTGTGCCCAGTGCTCCTGGTATTCAACCCTAATTTGTCCAGTTTTAACGGCTGCAAATCCAAAGGTTCTCAAAGCTGTTCACCTATCCTCACCTTCTGCTCAGGATAACTCCTTAGGCGAATTTTGCAAATGGTCGATTGCATATTGAGAAAAATCTGCATTTCATCCACTCTCAACTCCTGTCCTACCCCAGTTCATAGTGGGCATGGGACCTGCACACAACTCCCCCTAATGTGAGGCAATTCTCCATAGGATGAATGGTGCTGGAAATGGAAACATATTACCACTAGTAAGAAAATATTTTTTCCGAGGTTGCAACAGACGCATTGTTGGGGCAGAGTCGGGAAAGCTTTCCACTACATCTAAACTGAGAGTTTGATGAGCCGGGATGTGTTTTTTTTATATTACAGTAGATGTTGAGCAATGAGCTACAAGGCAATAATTCAATTCAGCAGTTTAGATGATGACATTAAATTAAACGGGTTCCAACACTGAACGACTACTTTAAGCTCACTGCCAAGCTTTATGTAATTCTTCATAGTCTATAGATTTTTTGAACGTTTACTATAAAATCACAATCACACTATGCATTGAAGACTATGACTTGTGAAGTAAGGTCTGAAGAACTTATACTTTTGTATTTTGCAAAATATACAAAAAATTGTTGAACATTATTAAAGTCACACAAGCATTTAGTATCAATGGCATGATGCGCTACATCGAGTATGGTGCAGCTTCTGAGTGAATCTGTTTGTACAATTCAACGAGAGATGGGGTTTTCAATTACATGAGATATGGCAAAATAGATTAGAATTTAATGGAAATTTCCACTCAACTCATTGTCTAACAAAAATATGTTTTTTTTTTATTACGCACAGGCTCGTGATATCACAGATTATACAGATAAACTAGAATTTTTTCCCGCTGTAGTACTTTAGTAATTATTATAATTCAGCATTTTATGAAGAACTAAACACTTTATTGTAAATCAACCCACTGCATGTTATCCAATGCTGGCTACAAATACAAGTTATGTGTAAAACACCCAGTGTACTGCGGCTGCTGGATGATATCTGATAGACTGTCAGAACCAGACACGCCAGCAGTCCCTCAGCACGCACGCTCCCAGATATTCCATTAGAGAGAGTAAACCTCTTGCAGCAGACTCATATTCAGTTATTGAACAACAGAGACAAATACAGGCTGTGTGACTGGTATTTTCAATCCATTCCCAACACAGTAATTCAATTACTTGACCTTGGTCAATTTACCACAATTCAGTGAAAGTTGATCAATAGCAGCTAGGACATAGTCAAAATATATTTATGCATCAATTCAATATATGATTTTTTTTTAAGATGGCATCGCAGAGGGATGTTTGTAATTCATCATGACTGAAATCATGCAGCCAGCACTTTTTTTTAATATATCTTAATTAAATGAGTTGGGAATTCAGAAAGTTATAGCAGGTTACGGTTAATAAGTTTGAAAGAAATTCGGAACGTTTTTTTTTCTTTGAGACAAACTGCTCGTCTCACATTTTGTGACCCAATATCCATTTTTAGCTTTGCTAAATATTGATATTTAATTAGTCGAATTGACTGCCAAGTGGACGCTAATTCCCAGTACAGTTCTACATTCTTGCAGGATAATTTAAATATCAAACTGATAATGGAGCACTCTTAAAGGAGCTCTACAACATTCAATTCTGAACTACGAATGGTTTGATACAAACTAGAAACCGGGGAAGTGGGGGTGCTAAATTGGTAGCCCCTAGAAACGAGCGCGAGAATCGCAATGTGCGATTACTCCATACCCAGTGTAGTGCAGGCAGCACGCCAGCCTCGTGCTGCTTGCTCATTATAATGATTGCTGCATGCAGGCAGCGCTAACCACGCCGTTCATTAGCTGCATGCATCAGCTGGGGACCCAATATTGTTACTTGCTGACACTACTTAAAGCTAGCCTGCACTGCTTAATGTTAGCCTGTACCTCTTAAAGGGGAGGTGCATTGTGGCTTCTGGAGTTGGTGTGATCAGTGGGAATAGCTGACCATGGGAGGGGGCCTGTACCAAGGTTTTCCATGCTGCACTGGAAGTGTTGGAAGAGAAGGTGGAAAGGAGGGGAGATGTTCTGTATCCATGGAGGGAGAGGGGTAGGAGGCCCTCCAGAAACACAATGTATAGATAATGGGAACAGATAGCCATGGAGGTAAATGCCAAGAGTTTTGCCTCGAAAACTTGAATGCAGTGCCGTAAGTTTAATGACCTCTCACGAGTGGTCAAGGTCAGTGAATGCATCTTCAAATGCCATATCTTACTAACTGCACCACTAGCCTCAGCCACTGATCAATTAACCAGACCCCCATCACGCACCTACCAACAGTCTCCATCAATCAGGACTCATACCTAATATTCATTTCACCCTCACACACTTAGTATTGTTGCAAGCCTCACACCCATATCTCACGGCTTGCATACACTGCCATTGATGTGATAGCCACATCACCCAAATATATTACATGACACTCACTGACAGACTTCCCTCTCTCTTGCAGGTGGTGGTACACAACCAGAGGCAGCAGGAACTAATAGGAGGGGGAGAGGCATGCCTGCATGTTCAAATGGAGGAGACAGTGCTGGTCATTATGGGACGGGCATTTACTGAGGCAGGGCTGAATCCATTGAAGATGATGAAATCCTCATAACTAATCCTCCTTCTCAAATCCCACTTCCCCCTTATCCCACAATCTCTTCTGACTTACAAGCTGCAGATGGTGTAAGCATGCACTTCTTACTTTCTGCTCACCACAACCTTGCCCATGTCCTTTTTTCCTTACAGATACCCAAGAACTGCAAATTGCCCAGACAGTGAAGCAAGACCAAGAAGACGTGATGATGAAAACACATGCGGTGAGACACTGGGCACAAGTGCGCTGTAGCCAGGGAAGGGGCAAAGATAGGGAAGTTGCCAGCTCACCAGGTCGCACACAACTTCTGCTGCAGAGAACTCAGATGAGGACTTTGATGGGCCAGGCTACAGAAGGTGGCTGATGGGTGTACACAACAAAATGCTTGGTACATTGGGAAGCCTGAGTTAAATGTCAAGGAGCATGGAGGAATCCGGCACCAACTTGGCACAGGGATTTACGCAGAGCTTGGAGCCCATCCTTTCCAGGATGGAACTGGTAGCCAACTCCATCTACACACTTGTGGGTCCAACCATGATGCATCGTCTGATGGCCAATGTCTCAGCTTCCATTGCAGCACAAGCAACTTCTACCAAAAGTCTGAAAAATCAGACTGCTGTCAAACAAGTTCAACTTGTTGCCATGTAAACTCAGACTGTTGCCATCATGGCTCTGGATACGAGTATTCAAAGCGGCTTGCAGGGTGTCACAGCACTCCAGCAATCTGTCCGCCAATAGAATACTGGGATTCCTGAAGCACGCACCGGGGAAATGGCAGTGGCTCCATAGAATATGAACTTACTGTCCTCTCCCAGGATAGCACATTCGTGATGCTACCACTTCCACTCTGCTAGTTCCGTTGCTGTTACCTGTCAGCCAGCCAGCCCCAGCTCATGCAGAGATGGTGCAGTCTGAAGCCAAGCCTTCGAGGCCTCGAGCTGCTCAAGGTTGTTCTCCAAGTCCATTTGCAATCTCCTCCACTGAAAGTCAGCAGCCTTCCACCAGCCATGCTGCAGCCACTGGGGGAGCACCAAGACAGACAAAGGCACACAGAAGAGACACTAAGCGAATGCACAAGGGTGATTAGTTTAAGTTTGGATGCAATATGGCATGATTTAATTTATAAATTTGGTTTGGAATGTGTATTTTGTGTTGGTTTTGATTTTTGCATTGTGACCCAAAGGACAGTGGCAGAGGGAAGGCATGCAGTGCGGGACTGTTGGTGAATGGGGAATTGAGGTTACTGGTACAGCACTTGAATTAGTTTGTTAAGTACAGCCCGGGCTGAAAGGGGCTATCTCGGTTGCAGCCTCCCTTCCTCTTCCCTCTCTTCTTCCTCTTCCCCTTTTCTAGCAGCTTGTCCAGCTCTGTGTGGCCTTTGCTCATTCTCCCAGTAGTGCTCAATTATAAGAGGAAGGTCTACGAGTGCACCCATATGATGATGATGATGATGATGATGATCTGGGAGCAACTGGTTTGTGCAGAAGTCTTGAAGGCAGCAAAGTACTTCACTACCTACCACACCACTCCCTGTATACTGTAGAAACTTGAAACTATGGAAAGCACCAAAAATGTGTAGAATTGTAGCAACAACCAGGAGAAATAAACAAGCAACTAACCTGCAAGTAATTGGGGGTCCTTCATGTTGCTTAACTCGTGTTCAGCTGTGCGAGTTTAAGAGAAAGCATTGGCTGGAGTGAGAAGCTCCAAAATGGCAGCGCTAGCATCAAATCAGCGTTGCACTGCTGTCTGACATCATGATCTGCCTACTCTGTATACTTCTGATGGACATTAAGTGCATGCGCACTAACCCCTTTACCAAGATGGCGTCTACAAGGGCAAGGGTACTTGCAGCATCCAAAAAACGGGCGGTACCGAGCCCAATTTCTTCCCCTTGATTTATATCAGAGGTTTCTGGCCTTTAGCAAATTACCTCAGCACTTTTAAACCCACAAAATACATTTGTTAGGGAACTTGTATAGTTAGGACCTCTGTTTAAATCTATACACAAAGCATGTAATTATCCCCCTGTTTGAATAGCTTTGTGATTATGTTAGTACAATTGACAGGCTTTGTATCAGTGACCACTGTTGACTAATAAATGGGTTAAGATTGTGACTGGCAAAACTCATTTCATTAAGCCCAATAAATGCCAGCGTCTCGAGACTTTAATCAACAATAACTTTCACTTATATGTCAACTTTAATGTAACAAATGTCACAAAGCAATTTACAGAGTAGTAATAGGAAGAAGGGAAATGCTGAGCCAGGGCAAAGAGCGTTTAGCATGGGTGCTTGAAGTATAGGGGAAAAGATAGGTTTTTTTAAATGTTTTTGAAAACCTAAGAGAAGTAGAGAGACTTAAGGAGGGAGTTCCAGAGAGCAAGGCCAAGGCAGCTGAAAGCTCTGCCATTGATGGGGAAAGGGGAGAGGATGTGCATATGCAGCCAGTGTGTGAAGGAAGGGTTACAGAGTGGATGGAATGAGGACGGGAGCTTTGAAGATAAGGACAAACATTACAAATTTGGGGGCAGGCAGCCAGTGTAGGTCCACAAGGAAGGAAGAGATGAGAGAGCAAAGTTTGGGATAGGAGAGGAATGAGGACACAATATAGGTAGCTGTATTTTAGAGAAGGTAGAGTCTATGGAGGATGGACAAATGATAGCCAGCAAGAAGAGCACTGGAATAAATGAATCTGCCAGTTGCAACCGAGTAAGTAAGAGTTTCAGTGGCAGAGACCTAAGGTAGAGATGGAGGTGGGCAATGTTAAGTATAAAATTTAATTTTGTTGATGGAAAGGACGTGGGAGTACACTTTTTCTGACTGCATTAAAACAACAACTTGTACTTATATAGCACCTTTAACGTAGTAAAACGTCCGAAGGTGCTTCACAGGAGTGTTTTCAGACAAAACAAATAAATTTGACACCGAGCCACATAAGAAATTATGGCAGATGACCAAAAGCTTGGTCAAAGAGGTAGGTTTTAACGAGTATCTTAAAAGGAGGAAAGAGAGGTAGAGAGGCGGAGAGGTTTAGGGAGGGAGTTACTGAGCTTAGGGCCCAGGCAGCTGAAGGCACGGCCACCGATGGTTGAGCAATTATAATCAAGGATGCGCAAAGGGCAGAATTTGAGGAGTGCAGACATCTCGGGGGGTTGTGAGGCTGAAGGAAATTACAGAGATAGGGAGGGGTGAGGCCATGGAGCGATTTGTAAACAAGAATGAGAATTTTGAAATCGAGCTGTTGCTTAACCGGGAGCCAATGTAGGTCAGCGAGCACAGGGGTGATGGGTGAGCGAGTTAGGACACGGGCTGTAGCGTTTTGGATGACCTCAAGTTTACGTAGGGTAATATGTGGGAGGCCAGCCAGGAGTGCATTGAAGTAGTCAAGTCTAGAGGTAACAAAGGCACGGTGAGGGTTTCAGCAGCAGAGACACATTACATTACAGCACAGCACATTAGAATCTGTAAAGTTTCTCTTATAAATGAAATGGAATTTAACACTACTCAAGTATAAGAGATCCAAACCAAAACAAAATGAAAACGTATTTAAAGAATTTTATACCCAATTTTCTGGTTGTGACAAGAGTTCAATACTAGTTTTTTTTCAAACTCCAGGCTATCAATAAATCTTCAATAGAAGGAGGTCTATTACATTAATCATAGAATTCGGCCCATCATGTGAATGAACCACCTAATCTAATATTAATATTCCAGCATCCGCAGTATTTTGCTTTTGTATTAATATTGGGCTCAATTTTCTGTGCCTTTTTTTGGCGTGTGCCGCTTTTTTTGGGCGTAAATTAAAATATCCAAGTTTCCCCAAAGTTTCTACGCCAGCATAACTCAGTTAGTTACGAAATTTTTAGGTTAGCATTTTCTTTACGTCATAGGGGCGTAACCTGATGTCTGCGCCAGTTTTTCACATTTAAGCAAGTTTGGCCAACCTACATTTTTCCCAGAACGGCATTAGGTGACCACTCCCAAAAAACTTTCTGGGCATTTAAGAAAAACCAGCGCACATGAAAAAATCGGCGCAGAAAGATGCCATTGTCTTTAGGCAAAATTTTGGAGGGAGTCAAGACGACAAAGAATATGCATCATAGAAACATAGAAACATAGAAAATAGGTGCAGGAGTAGGCCATTCAGCCCTTCTAGCCTGCACCGCCATTCAATGAGTTCATGGCTGAACATGAAACTTCAGTACCCCCTTCCTGCTTTCTCGCCATAACCCTTGATCCCCCGAGTAGTAAGGACTTCATCTAACTCCCTTTTGAATATATTTAGTGAATTGGCCTCAACTACTTTCTGTGGTAGAGAATTCCACAGGTTCACCACTCTCTGGGTGAAGAAGTTTCTCCTCATCTCGGTCCTAAATGGCTTACCCCTTATCCTCAGACTGTGACCCCTGGTTCTGGACTTCCCCAACATTGGGAACATTCTTTCTGCATCTAATCTGTCTAAACCCGTCAGAATTTTAAACGTTTCTATGAGATCCCCTCTCATTCTTCTGAACTCCAGTGAATATAAGCCCAGTTGATCCAATCTTTCTTGATAGGTCAGTCCCGCCATCCCGGGAATCAGTCTGGTGAACCTTCGCTGCACTCCCTCAATAGCAAGAATGTCCTTCCTCAAGTTAGGAGACCAAAACTGTACACAATACTCCAGGTGTGGCCTCACCAAGGCCCTGTACAACTGTAGCAACACCTCCCTGCCCCTGTATTCAAATCCCCTCGCTATGAAGGCCAACATGCCATTTGCTTTCTTAACCGCCTGCTGTACCTGCATGCCAACCTTCAATGACTGATGTACCATGACACCCAGGTCTCGTTGCACCTTCCCTTTTCCTAATCTGTCACCATTCAGATAATAGTCTGTCTCTCTGTTTTTACCACCAAAGTGGATAACCTCACATTTATCCACATTATACTTCATCTGCCATGCATTTGCCCACTCACCTAACCTATCCAAGTCACTCTGCAGCCTAATAGCATCCTCCTCGCAGCTCACACTGCCACCCAACTTAGTATCATCTGCAAATTTGGAGATACTGCATTTAATCCCCTCGTCTAAATCATTAATGTACAATGTAAACAGCTGGGGCCCCAGCACAGAACCTTGCGGCACTCCACTAGTCACTGCCTGCCATTCTGAAAAGTACCCGTTTACTCCTACTCTTTGCTTCCTGTCTGACAACCAGTTCTCAATCCACATCAGCACACTACCCCCAATCCCATGTGCTTTAACTTTGCACATTAATCTCATGAAGTTTAATTTTTTTTAATTCAAAAGGGAGAAAATGGACATCTAATGCAATTCTTAAATTTTTAATTCTTTTTCAAAGTACCACGCCACCACCAAATGTCTCCTCACCGGGCTAGAGGGTTGGAGCGTCGGCCGGCAGAAACGCTCCCTCGCCCGGACACAGGCTCGGCTTCAAAAGAAGCCATCGGGTGGTGGGGGTGGGGTGGAAGCCGAACTGAGGGATGAGAACGCTTATACATACAGCAGCTTCCAAAGAAGCCCTGGGGCGGGGGTGTGGTGGATGCCGAGCCATTGTGTCCGGGCGAGGGAGCAATTCTGCCGGCCAATCCTCAAGCCCGGTGAGGAGACGTTCAGTCGTTGGTGAGGTGGTACTTCGGAAAAAAAAATCAAAAATTAAAGCATTGCATTGGACTTTGTTGTCCCAAACGTCTTCATTGAATGCCGAGCTTCCCGTTCGAAGCAAGCCAATTGCGCATGCGCAGACCTGGGTCTGGTCCATAATAGAGCATCGACCTTGGGGAGAGTGAGAGAGGAAAAAAGGTTTAAGTCTTTGTCCTGCTGTTTTGAGCTTCTTACAAAGCTACAATTTAATTATGGGGGCAATATTGACAATACCATACCTCGTGCAAACCTTCTGTATGATGGTGCTGCGGAGGAGACGACTGATTAGACATCATCGCATGAGTAATCTCAGAGCACATAGGATGATGGGCAGGAGGCCTTACCCACATCGGGCATATCGAGACAGGCATTCATGCCTGTACCCAAGTGATCCAGACCATGTGAGAAGGCTGCGTTTTCATAAAGAAGTTGTAACCGAGCTCTGTGAGTTAGTAAAAGTGACCCTAGAAGCGTCAGGAGGACTGCTTTGTCAGTTGAAGTAAAGGTTACAGCTGCACTTTCATTTTATGCATCTGGATCATTCCAGGCCACAAACAGGGAATGTGTGTGCCATTTCTCAACATGCAACACATCTGCATTTGGCAGGTGACTGCTGCATTATATGCCCGGAGGAATGACTACATAAAGTTCCCCATGACCCCCCAGGCAATGCGTGACAGACTGTGGGCTTCTCCAGGATTGCTGACTTCCCAAAGGTACAGGGCTGCATTGATTGTACCCGCATTGCCTTGCGAGCACCTTTGGAGGATTCTGAGATGTACAGGAACAGAAAAGGCTTCCACTCCGTGAATGTGCAGCTCGTCTGTTACGACATGCATCGCATCATGTCAGTCAAGATACCCTGGGAGCACCCATCATGCGTTCATCTGAGGCGACAACGTTATATCTGCCATGTTTAAGCAGCAGCCAGAAGTGTAGAGCTGGCTGCTGGGAGACAAAGGGTAAGGCCTCGCCACCTGGCTCATGATGCCCCTACGCGTAACCCGGACGGAAGCTGACCAGGTATACAACATGTCACACGTTGCGACGTGCAGCATAATAAAGGGGACCATTGAAATCTTGAAGCAGCGTTTCCGATACCTGGACCATTCCGGAGGCTATTTGTTATACTCCCTTGAGATTGTCAGTCAGTTCACTGTTGTGTGCTGCATGCCTTCACCATCATGAGGCAACAGCAGCTGGTAGTAGAAGACCTGCCTGAGGTGAGAGTGGCTGATGATGAGGAGGAACATGCAGATGACGACGAGGAGGAGGAGGAGCAGGAAGCCATGCAACTACATGAACCCGGAGCAAGACGGCGGAGGAAGGCGGGCCGCCATGCCTCTTTAACAATTGCTCGAGCCTTGCGCCAAGAACTCATCTGTGAACGCTTTGCTGCCTGAAGGCTGAAAATCGACCATGTTTATTGTTTGGACCTGTTCCGTAATGTTGTGCTGTGTTAATGGAACAAATAATGGAAATGATTCTTCTTTAGTTCAAAAAGTTGTTTTAATAATGGAACAAATAATGGAAATGATTCAGTTATAATTTAAAATATATTTTATTCAAAAGTTTAACACTTATTTGTACATAACTTAACTTTAATAAAAATATTATTGTATCAAACTTTAAAATTTTCAGTTAAGATCACTTAAAAACTTTTAAACTTGTAAATTGACATCACTTACAAAAAACTTTTACTGAGAACAATTACAACAGTAACAACAACAGCAGCAAAGAAAGGCTCTCCTCCACATTATTCTAAGACCGCACGCTGCGTTGGTCCTGGTGACTCCACCCCTGCCCGCAGGCGGTGGCGCAGCGTTTCTCGGGTTTGTACCAAGCTTATTCTTTCGAGCATCTCGGGTAATGCGCACTTCTTAATGGGGGGCGTGGGCAGGCGGTAACGTGGAAGGCCTGGCTTGGGCCTCTTAAGAGGCTGGTCTGGGGATTGGAGCGGGAGTGGGAGTTGATTCCATCAATGGGCACGGAATCTGGGCGTGTTCCCTTCTTGCAGCAGCTAACTCTGACATTCCCTCCCTCATGTGCTCTGACAGTGTCTCAACTACCTCCAACATTCCCTCCCTCATGGTCACCAACAGTGAATCAGCTGCTTGCGACATTCCCTTCCTCATGTTCCCGGACAGTGTTAACATTTCTCGTGAGAGTGTTGTTACTTCTCCTGACAATTCCGATACCTCATCACCCATCCCACTGATGGTGTCCAGGAGTGATGGCGTAAGGTCAATGCTCTCTGTACTCATTGCCATCATCTGAGCCACATCTGTTACATCCTGCACTTCAGGAGAGCTCTTCTTCCCCTCCTCACCCTGGGTGTGGCTCGCTGCACCCCACTGAAACCCGCAGTCTCGGATTGTGCGAAACCATGGAATGTCCCAATACTCGCACTGCTCAGGAAAGGGCCTGGCACCTCAATGGGCGACACCCGCACCTCCTCCAGAGTGAGTACAACAGTGGGGGCTTCATCCTCACCCGCTCCCTGCCCACCCCCCGACCATTCTCTTGGTCTGGAAGATGGGATTGGAAGATATTGTCCTCTTCAGACTCGTCCACGCCTGAATCATCTTCTGCATCGGCTCCAGCCTCGTCAGGGTTGGCCTCAAGTTCTGCAAAATATAACAGAACAGACAAATGGTTAGCAGCAGAGGAGGGGGCAGGGTGGCATGGGTAGGCTCACACAGCGCAGGCAGCAGGCTCATTTGAAGGACCACGATGAATGATAGCTCATTACATCAGCCGAAGCGTAGCAGATGGAGACATCCCCATGAACTGAAGCATGGCTAGCCCGCGCAGTACTTAACATTTAGCAAAGCCAAACTGTAGAATTTGCAGGACTTAACCTCTCCCTCGAGTTTGGGCCCAGCTTGTGCAGTGGTGGTTGCTTTTCTCCAGGCAGAACCCGTCAAAGCAGTGACCCTCTCTTCTAAGTGTGTCAGTGGGTGCAGATTTGCCGGACCTCCTCCTGTTCGAGTTCTTTCCCTTTTGTGGTGTGCCACCTTCCTCTGCAAAGATGAAAATATAACTTTTTTTTTAAAGAGAGGGTGTCTTTCTGCTGGGTGGGACATACAGATGGTCACATTTACAATTGCAATTCCAGTGAATAAATGAAAATATTACTTACACCAACTACTTGACCAAGGTCCTACCAGTCCTCGGAGTGGTCACCATTGCACAGTAAACTTCTGCAAGTTGGTTCCAGCGTTTCTTCATTTCTTTTGGTGAAACTTTTATGTGGCCTCTGCTGGTGTCCAGCTCGTGCCATCTGGCCTCAAATACAGTAACTCGTGCCTGCACTTCGTCCTGTGAGAAATTCTTGGTCTTTGAGCCATGTTGCATATTGCTGCTCTGATTTTTCCACTGAGAATTAAAGTTCTCACACACAACTGGCTCTTTAAAAATGGCCGAATGCAGGCTGGGAGGTGTACTGGGCATGTGCACCCATAGCAGTCAGGAGAAAAAGGCTTTTTGTTCGCGTATGCGCAGACATTAGGCTCCACACCCCCCCCCCCCCCCCGAAGCTAAAGGACAGGCTGCGCAGCGCCAATTTTAAAAATTAGAACGAGGAAACTTGCAAGTTATTTTTTTGGAGTAGTCGGGGCCCAAAAAACGGGCGTAACTCTTGAAACACGCCAAAAAACGGCAGTGGGGAAAATTGAGCCCATTAATCTTGCTTGCTCCTTTTAATATTGCTTTTTCTCAAGTAACTAATTCACTTTTACTAATATTTATGGATTCTGCTTCAACAATGATTTGTAGTGGAAAATTCCACATGCTAGCCACCATCAGTGTAAAGATTTTTTTCAAATGCCTTCAATTATTTTTGATTATCTTAAACTTGTGCCCTCACATTACTGTCTTACTGATCAATAGAAGCAATTTATCACTATTATAACTCTTCAAAATCCTGAAAACCTTCATCAGTTCATCCCTCAATTAATCACTATTGAAGATTAATTTTTACTCTCTCAGGTTTGATTTATGCTTGTGAATCAGAACTGCCATTTTCTGCTCACCCAAGTTACTACCAGAAGCAATTCACAGGCCCTGTATTACCTGCTTTGCTTTCAATGTGTTTATTTATGCAAGCCAGAACGTAAACATCAACCATCATACATCAACATTATTTTCCATACATGTACGCTCTTGTAATCTACGGATGATTGGAAAAAGAACATTATCGTTACTGGAAGTAGCTGAGACCGCCCCCAGTGAGCTTAATAGTGATGTCTGTTAGTGCAGCAAGAATGTCCCTCAGAATGGCAGGGTATTAAGAACCATTTTTCTGATGGCATCTTAACACCAACATCCTCGCTCCTTTGAAGTACTTTCTGAAATTGTGGTGAAGTGTTGTAAGTGCTCCAGATTTACAGTGGTCCAGATGTTAGTTTTTATGTGCTATCAAAAGATTTCATTTTTGGCATTTTTGACTGATTTGTTTTTCTTCATGCTGTTCCCTAGAAGGAGGTGAAAAGAAAATCCTACCAGATAAAATTGGAACTATTTTGTTCATTTACAAGATTAAAATGGTGCTGAAAGTATTGCTTCGCCACAAAGTCAAATAAAGGCATTACTATATTAAATGAATAAAATCAGGTGGGATTAAAAAAAATGTCAATGAGTCCCAAAAATCCCAATAGTAACACCTAATATATTAGATTTTTATATTAGATCTTTCTTGCTGTTCATTTTAGAATCAACATCATTCAGTGATGCCGGGGAATCAGATTACTTTATTACAAAGTAGAATGTAAATTAAAGATAAATTACAAAGAATAATCTTTGCATCAGGGAAATTACTGCCTCCATTACCATTCAGCTAATAGAAAAGAATAAAATGGAGTGAAATATATAGGACACTCACTATCTTGGTGACATAAAAACATGCGCCAGAAATTGCTGTTTCCAATCTTAGCCTTGAAATTCTTCTCATTACCAGTGATTTCAATCTCCACTTGAACTCTTCCTTAACCAGCTAAAGACTTCCTTACCCTGCTCACTTCTCACCATCCACACACAACCACCCTCTCAAACCTCAAAAGGTTTCTAGTACTGGCACAGATCTCTCCACTCACTTTTTCATCTCCATTCTCATATTTATCCTGCTGCCTGCCCTACAGCCCTCCACTATCAACTTCAGTCCCTGGGGAGAAATATCTCATTATCCTTTTTTTCTTATTCTCAAGTGCCCTCTCTAATTCTAACTTCCCCCTCAACTGGTCTGCCACCCATGATAGAAACATAGAAAATAGGTGGAGGAGTAGGCCATTCGGCCCTTCGAGCCTGTACCGCCATTCAATTAGTTCATGGCTGAACATGCAACTTCAATACCCCATTCCTGCTTTCTCGCCATACCCCTTGATTCCCCTAGTAGTAAGGACTACATCTATGATGACATCAATGCCTTCCTCTCCTTCACAACTATCTTGTCTGCACCTGTGACACCCTTGTCTTCCATCCTCACTGCTGTGCCTGGAACAACAGCCATCTCCACAACATTAAATCTATGGCCATTAAGCTCAAATGCACTTGGTGATCAGCCATGGTTGTCCATTGCTAGATCTACATCACTTCGTCTCCTTGGCCAAAACTGCTTACCACAGCAAAAATAACTTCAAACTCCTCTTCTTGAACCTTAAACTGTCTCCTCAGACCTCCCTTTCGCATATCCTACTATGCAACAGTGACTACACTCCAAAAGTACTTCATTGGCTGTAAAGCTCTTTGAGGCGTCCGGTGGTCGTGAAAGGCACAAAATAAATGCAAGTCTTTCTTTCTTTCCCCATAGACTCTAAAATCAAGGAATATATGAGCTTTTTTTCATCACGCTTAGATAATACACATTACTGCCTTTGTCTCCACTGATTACCTCTCAACTAATACCTCTCCTGCCTGCTCTTCATCCAAGTGAGTCTTCACCCATTCCATTATCTGCAGTTTCTCACTTAATGCACATCCTGCATTCGACTCGCTCGATCATGTGACACCCCAGAGAGTGACCTCCCAGCCTTGCCTTCTAAGTCCAATACTTGTCAAAATAATCAACCTCTCACAAGATGTGGGTATGGTTCTTATTGAATACTTGGCGTCTGTTTACACAAAAGAGAGGGACGATGCAGACATTACTATCGAGGAGGAGGAGTGTGAAAAATTAGATGAAAGAGAGGGGTGATATTAAGGGGATTTAACAGCTTTGAAAGTGGATAGGTCCCCAGGTCTGGATGAAATATATCTCAGGCTGTTAAGCGAAGCAAAAGAGGAAATAGCAGAGGCTTTGACCATCATTTTCCAATCCTCTCTGGCTTCAGGTGTGATGCCAGAGAACCGGAAAACTCCTAATGTGGTACCTTTGTTTAAAAAGGGAGAAAGGGATAGACCGAGTAATTACAGGCCAGTCAGCCTAACTTCAGTGGTGGGAAAATTATTGCAAAAGTCCTAAAGGACAGGATAAATCTTCACTTAAAAAGACACGGATTAATCAAGGACAGTCAGCACGGATTTGTTAACGGAAGGTCATGTCTGACTTACTTGATTTATTTTTTTGAGGAGGTAACCAGGAGGGTCGATGAGGGCAAAGTGTATGATGTAGTGTATATGGATCTTAGCAAAGCTTTTGATAAGGTCCTACATGGCAGACTGGTCACAAAAGTAAAAGCCCATGAGATTTAGGGCAAAGTGGCAAGTTCGATCCAAAATTGGCTCAGAGGCAGGAAGCAAAAGGTCATGGTTGATGGGTGTTTTTGTGACTGGAAGGATGTTCCCAGTGGGGTTCCGCAGGGCTCAGTACTAGGTCCTTTGCTTTTTGTGGTATACATCAATGATCTAGACTTGAATATAGGGGTATGATTAAGAAGTTTGCAGACGATACTAAAATCGGCTGTGTGGTTGATAATGAAAAAGCTGCGGACTGCAGGAAGATATCAATCAGGTGGACAGAACAGTGGCAAATGGAATTTAATCCAGAGAAGTGTGAGAGCTAACAAGGAAAGTGAATACACATTAAATGGTAGAATACTGAGAAGTGTAGAAGAACAAAGGGACCTTGGAGTGCATGTCCACAGATCCCTGAAAGTAGCAGGCCAGGTAGATAAGGTGGTTAAGAAGTCATAAGGAATGCTTGCCTTTATTAGCCGAGGCATAGAATGCAAGAGCAGGGGGTTTATGCTTGAACTGTATAAAACACTGGTTAAGCCACAGCTGGAGTACTGTGTGTAGTTCTGGTCACTATATTACAGGAAGGACGTGATTGCACTGGAGAGAGTACAAAGGAGATTTACGAGCATGTTGCCGGGTGTGGAGAATCTTAGCTATGAGGACAGATTGGATATGCTGGATTTGTTTTCCTTGGAACAGAGGAGGCTGAGATGTATAAAATTATGAGGGGCCTAGATATAGTGGTTAGAAAGTACCTATTTCACTTAGCAGAGGGGTCAACAACCAGGGAGCATGAATTTAAAGTAATTGATAGAAGGTTTAGAGGGGATTTTTGGGGAACTGTCTTCACCCAGAGGGTTGTGGGGGTCTGGAACTCACTGCCTAAAAGGGTGGTAGAGGCAGAAACCCTCACTACATTTAAAAAGTACTTGGATCTCTACTTCTCCTCACCCTCCTTACTCTCCACCATTAATCACTCCATCCTCATCCAACATCTCCCCTCTGCAGTCCACCTCATGGCATTGTAGGTTCCTGCTTACACTTGTATCTTTCAGAATCCAGCCATTGTAGAGCTTCCATGACATCTTATACCTGTATGGTTAACTCTGGCACATGCCAAGGGGCCATCCTTGATCCCCTCCTAGTCACCATTTACTTCACCTCAGGCTGAGTTAGAAGGTGTAGAACCTCAACATGCTGCCTGACACAAGCTCAGCTTCCTCCCCCACATTACATTTCACGACCAAGTTCACTTTCCTCCTCCTCCATACTACTGGTCATCTCCACCCTGCTTCTCTTCCACCACCGCCAAAACCCTGGATCATGCCTTCAATATGTCCCTAGTCAGCTTGCCCACTTGAACCATCCACAAGTTACAGCTCATTTAAAACACCATAGACTGCATTCCTATCTGCACTCCCATAATCCCCGACCTTTTCAAGCTCCACTGGCTCCTTTGACCTAACCAGTTGACATCCAAATTCTTGTCCTTGCTTTCAATTCCCTACATGGCCTTGACCCACCATACTGGTGGTCTCCTTCAGCCACATGTTCCCACAAGCACCTTCCACTTCTCTAACATCAGGCTTCTCTGGCCTCCTGCTCCACTATCGGTGGTCACTTGTTTAGCTACTACACCTCTGTCCCTCCAAACTCACCAACTATCTCCCTCCATCTTGCCAACTCCCTCCCTGCTTTCAAAAATCTCAAAGCGCTTTTGTGTGACGGTGCTTTTTGACCTCTCACCCTAATCTCTTGGTACCCAACGTCCCGTCTCACTCTTATCTGCTCTAAAAATAGAAGCTCTTGATACAAAGCATGCTCGTTAACTGACGAGCTAGCAGGTTAAATACCAGAGAGGTGGCATAATCAATAATACTGCCTAGCACTAGCACTTGTTAAATGCAATAAACAGCCACCAAGTGTCTGAAACAGTACAAAAGAGCCTATGAAAAGCATTTACATAGTATTTGTGATCTGTGAAGCCTTTCAGAGAAAGGAAGGTGAGGTTCACTGACCGATTGCTAGAAAAACCAATGGGAGAGGAGGAACAAGACTCATAAGGACTGATAGCTACCCGCTTCTTAAAGCATTCATCTTCAAAAAAGGGGACAAGTCCGACTGCGACAACTACGGAGGATGCTCCCTGCTGTCAGCCACTGGAAAAGTCATCACAAGAATCCTCCTCAACTGTCTTTTCCCTGTGGCTGAAGAGCTCCTCTCAGAGTCACAATGCAGATTCCGTCCACTAAGGGGTACAATGGACATGATCTTCACCACGCGACAACAACAAGAGAAGTGCAGGGAACAGCACCAAACCTTGTACATGGCCTTCTTTGACCTCACAAAGGCCTTTGAAACTGTCAACCGTGAGGGACTATGGAGCGTCCTCCTCCATTTCTGCTGCACCCAAAGGTTTGTCACCATCCTCCGCCTGCTCCACGAGGACATGCAAGCCGTGATCTTGAACAATGGATCCACCACAGACCCAATCCACATCCGGACCGAGGTCAAGCAGGGCTGTGTCATCGCGCCAACACTCTTCCCGATCTTCCTTGCTGCAATGCTCCACCGCATTCTCAACAAGCTCCCCAGTGGAGTGGAACTAAACTACAGAACCAATGGGAATCTGTTCAACCTTCGTCGCCTCCAGGCTAGATCCAAGGTCGTCCCATCCTCTGTCATTGAAATACAGTATGCGGACGACGCATGCGTCTGCGCACATACAGACGCCAAACTCCAAGCCATCGTCAACATCTTAACTGAGACGTACGAAGGAATGGGCCTTACACGAAACATCTGTAAGACAAAGGTCCTCCACCAACCTGATCTGCCACACAGCACTGCCCCCTGGTCATCAAAATCCATGGCATGACCTTGGACAACGTGGACCATTTTGCATACCTCGGGAGCAAAGGCAGACATCACCGACGAGGTCCAACACCGCCTCCAGTGTGCCAGCACAGCCTTCGGTTGCCTGAGGAAGTGTGTGTATGATGACCAGGACCTCAAATCTGGCGGCAAGCTTATGGTCTACAGGGCAGTAGTGATATCCGCCCTCCTACATCGCTCAGAGACGTGGACCATATACAGTAGACACCTCAAAGCGCTGGAGAAGTACCACCAGTGCTGCCTCCGCAAGATCCTGCAAATCCACTGGAAGGATAGACACACCCGGTCAGTGTTCTCGCTCAAGCCAACATCCCCAGCATTGAAGCACTGACCACACTCGACCAGCTCCGTTGGGTGGGCCACATCGTCCGCTTGCCCAACACAAGACTTCCAAAGCAAGCGCTCTACTCGGAATTCCTACAAAGCAAGCTAGCCCCAAGTGCGCAGAGGAAACATTTCAAGGACACCCTCAAAGCCTCCTTGATAAAATGGAACATCCCCACCGGCACCTGGGAATCCCTGGCCCAAGGACGCCCTAAGTGGAGGAAGAGCATCCGGGAGGACATTGAATACCTCGAGTCTCGTCGCCGAGAGCATGCAGAAACCAAGGACAGACAGCGGAAGGAGCATGCAGCAAACCAGACTCCCAACCCACCCTTTCCTTCAACCACTGTCTGTCTCACCTGTGACAGAGGCTGTTATTCCCGTATTGGACTGCACAGTCACCCGAGAACTCACTGAGTGGAAACAAGTCTTACTCAATTTCGAGGGACTGCCTATGATGATAAAAGCATCCAGTGTGTACATGGAAGGAGGTTGCTGAAAGGGTAAATCCAGGACCTTTTAAGGATATTAGGCAAAAGATGGCACAAATTAAGAAATTTGTGATGACAATCAAACAATACTGTTATGCATTACAAGCACCTGGCGTAAGGAGACATGCGTTATGCTCCTCCTGTACTACGTGGGAAGCCAGGGACGCTTCCGGTGTCCCTGACGACTACGTGTTCAGGAAGTGCATCCGGCTGTAGCACCTGACGGACCGCACTGCGGCACTGGAGCTGCGGGTGGATGCACTCTGGAGCATCCACGATGCTGAGATTGACATGAATAGCACGTTTAGTGAATTGGTCTTACTGCAGGTAAAGAGCACACAGCCAGATAGGGAATTGATGACCAACAGGAAGAGCAGTGCAAGGAAGGTAGTGCAGGGGTCCCCTGCGGTCATCCCCCTGCAAAACAGATACACCGCTTTGGGTATTGTTGAGGGGGATGACTCAGCAGGGGAGAGCAACAGCAGCCAAGTTCATGGCACCGTGGGTGGCTCTGCTGCACAGGAGGACAGGAAAAAAAGTGGGAGAGCTATAATGATATGGGATTCAATTGTAAGGGGAATAGACAGACATTTCTGTGGCCGCAACTGAAACTCCAGGATGGTATGTCGCCTCCCTGGTGCAAGGGTCCCCTTTATTATGCTGCACGTCGCAACGTGTGACATGTTGTATCCCTGGAGCAGGTGCACGGCATTCTGAAAAAGGAGGGTGAACAGCCAGTTGTCGTGGTGAATATAGGTACCAACGATATAGGTAAAAAACGGGATGAGGTCCTACAAGACGAATTTAGGCAGCTAAAAGCTAAATTAAAAAGTAGGACCTCAAAAGTGGTAATCTCAAGATTGCTACCAGTGCCACGTGATAGTCAGAGTAGGAATCGCAGGATAGCTCAGATGAATACGTGGCTTGAGGAGTGGTGCAGAAGGGAGGGATTCAAATTCCTAGGACATTGGAACTGGTTCCGGGGGAAGGTGGGACCAGTACAAACCGGACGGTCTGCACCTGGGCAGGACCGGAACCAATGTCCAAGGGGGAGTGTTTGTCAGTGTTGTTATGGCAGGGGGATGGGAACCTATGCAGGGAGACAGAGGGAAGTAGAATGGGGGCAGAAACAAAAGATAGAAAGAAGAAAAATAAAAATGGAGGGCAGAGAAACCTAAGGCAAAAAGCAAAAAGGACTACATTGCACCAAAATTCTAAAGGGGCAAAGTGTGTTCGAAAGACAAGCCTCAAGGCTCTGTGCCTCAATGCGAGGAGTATTCAGAATAAGGTGGACGAATTAACTGCACAGATAGCAGTTAACGGGTATGATGTAATTGGTATCACAAAGACATGGCTCCAGGGAGACCAAGGCTGGGAACTCAACATCCAGGGGTATTCAACATTGAGGAAGGAGAAACAGAAAGGAAAAGGAGGCGGGGTGGCATTTCTGGTTAAAGAGGAAATTAATGCAATAGTAAGGAAGGACATTAGCTTGGATGATGTGGAATCGGTATGGGTGGAGCTACGGAATACCATGGGACAGAAAACGCCAGTGGGAGTTGTGTACAGACCACCAAACAGTAGTAGTAAAGTTGGGGACAGCATCAAACAAGAAATTAGGGATGCATGCAATAAAGGTGCAGCAGTTATCAGGAGTGACTTTAATCTACATATAGATTGGGCTAACCAAACTGGTAGCAATGCGGTGGAGGAGGATTTCCAGAAGTATATTTGGGATGGTTTTCTAGACCAATATGTCGAGGAACCAACTAGAGAGCAGGCCATCCTAGACTGGGTCTTGATAATGAGAGGAGATTAATTGGCAATCTTGTTGTGCGAGGCCCCTTGGGGAAGAGTGACCATAACATGGTAGAATTCTTTATTAAGATGGAGAGTGATATAGTTAATTCGGAAACTAGGGTCCTGAACTTAAGGAAAGGTAACTTCGATAGTTTGAGGCATGAATTGGCTAGAATAGACTGGCAAATGATACTTAAGGGGTTGACGGTGGATAGGCAATGGCAAACATTTAAAGATCACATGGATGAACTTCAGCAAATGTACATTCCTGTCTGGGGTAAAAATAAAACGGGGAAGGTGGCTCAACCGTGGCTAACAAGGGAAATTAAGGATAGTGTTAAATCCAAGGAAGAGGCATATAAATTGGCCAGAAAAAGCAACACACCCGAGGACTGGGAGAAATTTAGAATTAAGCAGAGAAGGACAAAGGGTATAATTAAGAGGGGGAAAATAGAGTACAAGCAGCAGCTTGCCAGGAACATAAAAACTGACTGCAAAACCGTCTATAGATATGTGGAGAAAAAGATTAATGAAAACAAATGTAGGTCCCTTGCAGTCGGATTCAGGTGAATTTATAATGGGGAGCAAAGAAATGGGCAGACCAATTGAACAAATACTTTGTTCTGTCTTCACGAAGGAAGACACAAATAACCTTCCGGAAGTACTAGGGGACAGTGGGTCTAGTGAGGAGGAGGAACTGAAGGATATCTTATTAGGCGGGAAATTGTGTTAGGGAAATTAGTGGGATTGAAGGCCGATAAATCCCCAGGGCCTGATAGTCTGCATCCCAGAATACTTAAGGAAGTGGCCCTAGAAATAATGGATGCATTGGTGATCATTTTTCAACAGTCTATCGGCTCTGGATCAGTTCCTATGGACTGGAGGGTAGCTAATGTAACCACTTTTTAAAAAGGGAGGGAGAAAGCGTGTAATTATAGACCGGGTTAGCCTGACATCAGTAGTGGGGAAAATGTTGGAATCAATTATTAAGGATGAAATAGCAGCGCATTTGGAAAGCAGTGACAGGATCGGTCCAAGTCAGCATGGATTTATGAAGGGGAAATCATGCTTGACAAATCTTCTGGAATTTTTTGAGGATGTAACTAGTAGAGTGGACAAGGGAGAACCAGTGGATGTGGTGTATTTGGACTTTCAAAAGGCTTTTGACAAGGTCCCACACAAGAGATTGGTGTGCAAAATCAAAGCACATGGTATTGAGGGTAATATACTGACGTGGATAGAGAACTGGTTGGCAGTCAGGAAGCAGAGAGTCGGGATAAATGGGTCCATTTCAGAATGGCAGGCAGTGACTAGTAGAGTGCCGCAGGGCTTAGTGCTGGGACCCCAGCTCTTTACGATATACATCAATGATTTGGATGAAGGATTTGAGTGTAATAACTCCAAGTTTGCAGATGACACTAAACTGGGTGGCGGTGTGAGCTGAGAGGGGGACGCTAGGAGGCTGCAGGGTGACTTGGACAAGTTAGGTGAGTGGGCAAATGCATGGCAGATGCAGTATAATGCGAATAAATGTGAGTTTATCCACTTTGGGGCAAAAACGCAAAGACAGATTATTATCTGAATGGCGGCAGATTAGTAAAAGGGGAGGTGCAACGAGACCTGGGTGTCATGGTTCATCAGTCATTGAAAGTTGGCATGCAGGTACAGCAGGCGGTGAAGAAAGCAAATGGTATGTTGGCCTTCATAGCTAGGGGATTTGAGTATAGGAGCAGGGAGGCCTTACTGCAGTTGTACAGGGCCTTGGTGAGGCCCCACCTGGAATATTGTGTTCAGTTTTGGTCTAATCTGAGGAAGGACGTTCTTGCTATTGAGGGAGTGCAGCAAAGGTTCACCAGACTGATTCCCGAGATGGCAGGACTGACATATGAGGAGACATTGGATCAACAGGGCTTTTATACATTGGAGTTTAGAAGGATGAGGGGGGATCTCATAGAAACATATAAGATTCTGACAGGACGGGACAGGGTAGATGCGGGTAGAATGATCCCGATGTTGGGGAAGTCCAGAACCAGGGGACACAGTCTTAGGATAAGGGGTAGGCCATTTAGGACTGAGATGAGGAGAAACTTCTTCAGTCAGAGTTGTTAACCTGTGGAATTCCCTGCCGCAGAGAGTTGTTGATGTCAGTTCATTGGATATATTCAAGGGGGAGTCAGATATGTCCCTTACGGCTAAGGGGATCAAGGGGTATGGAGAGAAAGCAGGAAAGGGGTATTGATGGAATGATCAGCCATGATCTTATTGAATGGTGGTGCAGGCTCGAAGGGCCGAATGGCCTACTCCTGCACCTATTTTCTATGTTTCTATGTGACGTGAAAGGAAGTCGTTCTGCCAGTGATTTAATCCTTTCATTCTCGAAGATGTTAAGCAGTAAGAGGAGGTTACAGAACAAGATGGTCTTCAGACAGCAGGAACAAATCTGTACAGCTAGTGGCCTTAAACGATTCAAGTTCTTGATCTATTTTGAGTAGTTCATCTTTGACATCAGTGACTAGGAGAGCATCAAAGGAGTCGTCCCCAGTGAAGCCCTAAGTTTTCTCAAACCTTGTGGCTAGTTCTGCAATGTTCATTGCAGGTAATGCTGTCCTACAAACTAAACCTGATGTGGGCACACGCTAAACTTCAGTAACATGAGAGAGAATAACTTGCAGAGATGTAGTGTTTGAAAGCGGGTATTTTAATATTTTCTATTTCTGAGAACAGAAGAGTAACTGTTATGTATTACAAGCACCTGCCGTAAGGAGACGTGAAAGGAATTAAGCCATGGCCAGCATTACCAAGAATGGTCACACCTATCACTATCAACACCAACGCAGGTATGCACAGGATTTATTAGTGAGGTTCAAGAGAGCGCAATACACACACACAGACACACAACAGGGAGGACAAAATAGCATAGATGACGCTGGTGCAGGTTCATCACAATGCACACTCTCAAGGAGGTCTGGCACCACCAGAATCCCAGCAGTGCAATATTGCAACCTGTTCATTTAGTCTTTGCATCAGGGAATTCAACGCCTTCAGGAGAGGTGGAGAAAATTCATAAATAAAAATGAAGTATGGGATACGGCAACAGTGGCAGTTCATGCTTTACTTTCATTAACTATTGAGGTCATTCTCACCAGTGGCAGAAAAGCATAATAATACAAGGTCACTCATAGGTTCACCCAAATTATTTGCTGGGTAAACATTGTACCAGAGAAGAGCAACAAATATTTTTCTGGTCATATGCATTCACATTTGGATTCACAAAAAAAACATACACGAAGAAAAGCTGTTTGTCACAAAGCAGTCATACATTTTTCATGCAGATGAAGAGCCAATTTTGGTAATAACTATATTGAAGTAAAATGGCATCAGTTACCATGAAAAAAGTTTCAACGAAACTAACAGTACTCGTTGGATATTTAAGTTTCCATTCATTTCTGCAATATGTCAGTTTTAAAAGTCGCTTTCAACAGAATTTTTTTTCCATTTCTCCCTTGCTCCCTGATTCTTGCAAAACAACATGTAACAGTTGGTAACAATGTTTAAAGGAAATTTTAATGGAAAACTCAGTTTTGAATTAAATACATGAAAGTAGTTTAGACAAAGGTAACATGTTGCAGGAGCAGCATGTCGGGGCCCGGCCTGGCCCGGAAATCGGCACAGTCCCAGCCTGCAAGACCATCAGCAAGCCGGGGCGGGCCATTAGAGGGAGCAGCGTGCGGCGGCATACCACTACAGGGAGCAGCACGTGCTGCTGCAGGAGGGCAACGGCTGCGAAGCCAGGTCGCTGATTGCAGCGTGGGCAGGCACAGCAGGAGGGGCGAAGGAGCGACAAGAGTCCGTAGAGGGAAGTGACCGGGACCCACGAAAGGCGTGAATCTGGGTCCCAGAAGAGGCGAGGGCCCAGGGGCAGCACGGACCAGCCCACACTGCAATGTGTGCACATGCTCGGTCTGTGCAGCAGAGCTGGTCTCCAGTTAGTCTTGGGTAATCCTTGCCACTGGTCCAAGACCTAGCTCTGTCAAGCCCGTGTATTGGCTGGTGTGCAATGGCCACCACACGTTAAAAAATCCACGCACAGGCATCTTCCACCCTTCACCATGTAGTTTGGAATACGGAATATTGAAACACCTGTGAACTCATCCCATTTTGGCATTGAAGCAAGTCATCCTCGCTTCGAGGGACTGCCTATGATGATGATGTTGCTGAGTATTATGACCCTATTTAATGAGTGTTGTTTAGGTTTCTCATAAGGGGCAAAATATAACCAGAAGAACCACCAATAGTATCTGCATTTAGAGTGTTGTATATGTGATAATGGATGTACTCCATGTGTAGTCACTGTGAGATTGTATAAGATGGAGACTTGTTTACCTGATGTACGATCAATAAGGTTCACACCATGTACATACATGCTGGCACCACTAGAGGGTGCAACTGGTGGAGACCAGGAGTTTCCTGCCCCGGTAGCAGGACCCTGTATAAAAGGCTGCACACCATGCTTGCACGGCACTTTGGAGTTTGGAATAAAGGACCAAGGTCACTACAGTTCAAGTACATTGCCTTGTGGAGTCATTCATAAGTACATTATAGACATAACAACTGGCGACGAGAATAAAGACTTTCACGCAATCATGGCTACCTTTGGCACACAAAGACTTTGCAGAGGGTGATGATTGGCACACCTTCACGGAAAGGCTCGAGCAATATTTCATGGCAAACGACCTGGCAGGGGAGACGAACACATTGGCGGAGAAGCGCAAGGCTATACAGCTGACCAGTTGTGGGTCGAGGTCTACCGCCTCGTCAGGGACTTGCTGGCACCCACGAAGGCCAAGGATAAGACATACGATGAGCTGACTGAACTAATTTGCGACCAACTTAAACCAAAGGAGAGCATCCTCACGGCCAGGCACAGATTCTACACGCACCGCAGACCCGAGGGCCACGAGATTGCAAAATATGCTGCCGACCTCAGGAGACTTGCGGCACCGTGTGATTTTGGCACGCACCTCAACGTAGCATTGCGAGACATCCTCATTATAGGAACTGGCCAAGAAGGTTTCCTTCATAAGCTACGATCTGCCGACACCACAGTCAACCTGCAGAAAGCCATAGGCATCAGTCAGGCATTCATGACCTCTACCTGCAGCACCAAGCAAATCATTCAGTCTGTGGACTCAAACCCGGCAAGTACTGTACATAGAATGGTGCCTTTTACAGACAAGACTGTAGAGTGTGGCTCTGCCCAGGGCAGACAGCACAGACCTCAGGGTTCCAGAACTCAAGAGTCCGCCGAGGGGTGTTAATCGAGTAGCACCATGCTGGCGTTGCGGAGGAAACCATAGGGCTCACCAGTGTCGGTTTGCTGAGTACGTATACAAAGCCTGTAACACGAAGGGCCACCTCCAGCGCATGTGTAAATGAAATACAACTCACCGTCTAGCAGAGGAGTCGGTAGATGACTTTGAATCCACCGGGGAACCATGATGATTTGGCCAGAGAGGCAGCTCTGCCCCAAGAAGAAGTGTATGGAGTGTATACCTGCAGTGAAGATGGAAGTCGAGATAAACGGCATTCCAGTCTTCATCGAAGTGGACACGGGAGCGAGCCAGTCAGTGATGAGCCAGGATCCTTCGAGAGGCTGTGGATCGAAAAACAACCCAAACTGGTTCCAGTACAGGAAAAGTTGCACACCTACACCAAGGAGCCGATCCCAGTCCTTGGTAGTGCGGATGTAAGTGTAATCCATAATGGTGTGGTGCGTAAGTTACCTCTGTGGATTGTTGCAGGTGATGGTCCAACACTACAGAAGGTGGACGGGGAAGATTCAGTGGAAATGGGAAGACCTCTTCACTCCAGCAATTGATGTCCCCCGTGCTCAGAGGGAGAGCAAAACCTCACCTTTGCTTGGGCCAGGCACAGAGAACAGACTAGCGCAGCACCTGAGGCACAGACCATCCATCACGACTGCATGGCAATGATCCGACTGGAACAATCTAAAAATACCTTCCTGGCTCCAGTGGCAGGACTCTTGGGGAGGAAGATCGAAATCACAGGTACCCTTCCAGCGTTTGTGGCAGAATCGCGGGAGACAAGGATCAAGGCAGTCAACCTCGAGGACCGAGGCAAGATGGCGTTCCTGCTGCAGCGAGGAGCAGCGTGGCTGAAAAAAAAGATGGCCGCGGCAACATCACGAGGTGCATCGCTGAGGGACCAACACGTGGGGTCCAACAAAGGATCTGATTGGGGTAAAGCCAGCAGGGTTCTCTTAAAGGAGACCTGCAACCAACTGCACTTAGAGACATTGTATGCGTGGCAATCAATGTAACGAACTGATTAAGATTGTGAACAGAATATTGTTGCGAGATGTCGGTACCAGTCCTAATGCAAAGAACCAAATGTTGTTGCGAGATGTCGGGAATAGAGTGTCCCCGAGAGCAGCAAGCAAGCAAATTCGGAAGGGTAAAGGCGTGGAGGCTGATACCCTGCCCCAGGTCTATCCCACACTACAGGCACCCGATGGCACCATTTGCCACGGACCCGAAACGAAAACGGTGCCAATACGCGCAGTCGGCCGCCGTTGCCCACCATCCGGGTGGAGACGGCGCAGCCCCCAGACCCAGTCGCTACCTCGGCCATGTCTGGGAGCAAAAGGTCGGAACCAACGAGTTCCCCAAACGGGACCTGGAACAGCCAGGTTCCCAACACCGAGAGAGAGCAGGCAGAAGACTCTGCAGTCCTCAAAGCAGGACAGGGAGGCCACACACATCTGTGGCTCTGCCCACTACAAGGCAATGGCAAAGGCCCCCCCGAGTCCTGGCTAGGTGAGTGAACCAAGTCCACCCTGCTAGCAGGGGGCGCAACACCGCCATCAGATGACTAGGACCCCGTCCGGTTGCTCTGGAACTAGCGTCCTTGCATACCTGTACTGCTACATCAGTACTGACCATGACTGAACCGTGAATGCAATCTACCCAATCCTGGCACGCGACCATAAAATGTAACGAATGTAAGTCACGGAACCTAGGCGCCATGATACAAACTAAAAAAAAAAATTTTTTTTTTCTTCCTTTCTTTGTACTTACATTAACATTCAGGATCAGACGCAGTGCAACGGGCCAGCTGCATGATCTCGCTATGAGGGGGGGGGAAATGGATGTATATAGCCATGGACACACACATGGATCACACCCAGAGCCCACTGGAACCTCCACCACATCATCGAACCATCCAATCTGATAACCACTACCCAACGTTGTGGCAAAATGACTTGGGGGTTAACAGGGAGTGGGCCAAGCCAAAGCACAGCCAAGGTGCAAGGGCTATTGGCACTTAAGTCTTGGGAGAGCTAAGGACTTGGGGGAGTGTGATGTGTATGCTGACTATGGATGTATTCTATGTGTAGTCACTGTGAGATTGTATATGATGGAGACTTGTTTACCTGATATACTATCAATAAGGTTCATAGAAACATAGAAAATAGGTGCAGGAGTAGGCCATTCAGCCCTTCTAGCCTGCACCGCCATTCCATGAGTTCATGGCTGAACATGCAACTTCAGTACCCCATTCCTGCTTTCTCACCATACCCCTTGATTCCCCTAGTAGTAAGGACTTCATCTAACTCCTTTTTGAATATATTTAGTGAATTGGCCTCAACAACTTTCTGTGGTAGAGAATTCCACAGGTTCACCACTCTCTGGGTGAAGAAATTCCTCCTCATCTCGGTCCTAAATGGCTTCCCCCTTATCCTTAGACTGTGTCCCCTGGTTCTGGACTTCCCCAACATTGGGAACATTCTTCCTGCATCTAACCTGTCTAACCCAGTCAGAATTTTAAACGTTTCTATGAGGTCCCCTCTCATTCTTCTGAACTCCAGTGAATACAAGCCCAGTTGATCCAGTCTTTCTTGATAGGTCAGTCCCGCCATCCCGGGAATCAGTCTGGTGAACCTTCGCTGCACACCCTCAATAGCAAGAATGTCCTTCCTCAGGTTAGGAGACCAAAACTGTACACAGTACTCCAGGTGTGGCCTCACCAAGGCCCTGTACAACTGTAGCAACACCTCCCTGCCCCTGTACTCAAATCCCCTCGCTATGAAGGCCAACATGCCATTTGCTTTCTTAACCGCCTGCTGTACCTGCATGCCAACCTTCAATGACTGATGTACCATGACACCCAGGTCTCTTTGCACCTCCCCTTTTCCTAATCTGTCACCATTCAGATAATAGTCTGTCTCTCTGTTTTTACCAAAAAAGTGGATAACCTCACATTTATCCACATTATACTTCATCTGCCATGCATTTGCCCACTCACCTAACCTATCCAAGTCGCTCTGCAGCCTCATAGCATCCTCCTCGCAGCTCACACTGCCACCCAACTTAGTGTCATCCGCAAATTTGGAGATACTACATTTAATCCCCTCGTCTAAATCATTAATTACAGTGTAAACAGCTGGGGCCCCAGCACAGAACCTTGCGGTACCCCACTAGTCACTGCCTGCCATTCTGAAAAGTACCCATTTACTCCTACTCTTTGCTTCCTATCTGACAACCAGTTCTCAATCCATGTCAGCACACTACCCCCAATCCCATGTGCTTTAACTTTGCACATTAATCTCTTGTGTGGGACCTTGTCGAAAGCCTTCTGAAAGTCCAAATATACCACATCAACTGGTTCTCCCTTGACCACTCTACTGGAAACATCCTCAAAAAATTCCAGAAGATTTGTCAAGCATGATTTCCCTTTCACAAATCCATGCTGACTTGGACCTATCATGTCACCTCTTTCCAAATGCACTGCTATGACATCCTTAATAATTGATTCCATCATTTTACCCACTACCGATGTCAGACTGACCGGTCTATAATTCCCTGTTTTCTCTCTCCCTCCTTTTTTAAAAAGTGGGGTTCACACCATGTACATACATGCTGGCACCACTAGAGGGTGCAACTGGTGGCGACCAGGAGTTTCCTGTCCTGGTGGCAGGACCCTGTATAAAAGGCTGCACATCATGCTTGCACGGCACTTTGGAGTTTGGAATAAAGGACCAAGGTCACTACAGTTCAAGTACAACACATTGCCTTGTGGCGTCATTCATAAGTACATTATAGACATAACATAGAGGACATGAATTAGTACTCTGTGCTGAACATGAGAACATAAGAAATAGGAGCAGGAGTAGGCCATTGGCCCCATCCGAGCCTGATCCGCCATTTAATAAGATCATGGCTGATCTGATCCTGGGCTCAGCTCCACTTCCCTGCCCGCTCCCCATAACCCTTCACTCCATTATCGTTCAAAAATTTGTCTATCTCCACCTTAAATATATTCACCTTAAATATATTCAATGACCCAGCCTTTACAGCTGTCTGGGGCAGAGAATTCCACAGATTTACGACCTTCAGAGAAGAAATTCCTCCTCATCTCAGTTCTAAATGGGCGACAACTTATTTTTAAACTATGCCCCCTAGTTCTAGATTCCCCCACGAGTGGAAACAGCCTCGCTGCATCTACCTTGTCGAGCCCCCTCAGTATCTCATGTTTCAATAAGATCATATCTCATTCTTCTAAACTCCAATGAGTATAGGCCCAACCTGGTCAACCTTTCTTCATAAGTCAACCCCTTCATCTCAGGAATCAAACTAATGAACCTTCTCTGATGAACTCAATGCAAGTATATCCCTCTTTAATTGAGAACAAAACTGTACGCAGTACTCTAGGTGTGGGCTCACCAATACCCTGTACATTTGTAGCAGGACTTTCCTACTTTTATACTCCACCCCCCTGCAATAAACACAAAGGTTGTGAAGGGAATCAGACTTTGTTCAAGGGTAAGCTGTGGGGGGGGGGGGGGGGGGGGGTGTTGCTGATACAGAGGTTAGAAATACTGGAGAGACATCCTGTTTAGCCAACTAGAACAGAACTAGAAGCTAAACGCATACGCTAAATGTAATTGAAGTAGCTTTTGTGTTTTTCGGTGGTGAAATTATTCTTAGCAGTTTCCAGGAACAATCAATTCCTAAGGAGGGAAAAGCCTGCTCTGAAATCTCAGTTAAAAGATGACTGAGCTGACCAGGAATGTGTACAAGACAGATGGGTTACTTTCTTTGTTTTAATTCTTTTTGCAGCAGATCTGATCGACAATATAGCAGGATTATACGACGGATCAATTCATTGCACCCTCCTCTATAAACTAAAACTGGTGAATTGCCTTTAAACCTGATAAGAATGCCACTTGAACCACGAGGAGAGTGTTGCAGACACTCACCGTCACGGTAATGATTTCCACATATAAAAACTGGAAACAAGATTAATAATTTTGTTAACCTGGGGCTGTTGAGGCACTGAGAGCTTTACCCCTGCTCCTACTGTGATGTTCCATTTTATATTCAGTCCATAGCTAATATTGCACTGAAGTTATCCTAGCATGGCAAATATCAATGACAGTAATTCTGCAGAAACATCATCCAGTATCTGAGAATGCTTTGAACGATTTATGAGTTATGAAGAGTATGTTGAGAATATTGAGCAACATTCCATCCAATTTACTGTTCCAGGATGTCTAGCAACAAAGCTCATTCATCTCACAGCAAGATTTTGGATAAGGTTGTTAAGATTAGTATTCAATTTTGACCCAAGGGATTTCATTAGAAGACATGGGTTTCCAGAGTCTGCCTCTGCAGATCCTCGCTTATTTAGCACAATGCAGCAATGTATAATCAAAATGTGAAAAATAAAATCTAAATCAGGATTACATGACTTAAATGCAGTCTTGTTTAGCCTCATTTGCATAAATTTTCTTTTTTTAAATTAAATTGCAAAAACTTAAATTACAGAAGTGTGAAGAAACAGCATTAATGAATGATAATCAGTTCCCCAGCATGTAGAACTTGTTGGCAATCTTTGAATTTCCAGTTACAAATAAAGACTCATGTCGGGGCAGAGAAGAGGAACACAAACTAGTTTGAGTAAAGACTGCTAAAACTTCACCCGAGGGATATTGAAATAATTAGGAATTCTTTTTTGCAGTTAGGGATTTATGAAACTGCTGACAGGAGGTTTCATCAATCAAAATATGAAATTACAACTGTTCAATTGACAGGAACCAACTAAAGTAATGGCTTGCTGGCAAGAGTGCACATATGGGCTGGTACAATTAAGAAAGTAATTTACACTAGCTGATGTACGAATTACACTCTTTTGATGATTACTGGTGCAATCACATTTTGTCGGGACAAACAATTTATTGCTAGATGGAAACATGTTCTGCTTCGGTCCTTGGAGCATTAATATCCCTATTTCTGGGGGTGGGCTTACTAGCCCTAATGTGAAATCCCATGTTCTTCCCCAGGAGCAATCTTTCACCATCTTGCCATTAATGCTTATGGCAGAAATCTGGCCAATCTTGACACTGCCACTTTCACACTGCAATAATATATGTTGCAGTTCACTGCAGCATGAGAAATTCTGGGGCTGCTGTTTCTCAGTCGGGCACAAGGAAAGCTCGTTTCTCTGCCAAGTCTCTGTCCAAACTTGCAATGCAATTCTGGAGATAAGTATTATTACGACTGACTCAGCAAGAGTTGACATCACCAAAGTGGTTACTAGCAACAACAACTTGTATTTATATAGCACCTTTAACGTAGTGAAACATCCCAAGCCGCTTCACAGGAGTATTATGCGATAAAAATTTGACACTGAGACGCATAAATAGAAATTAGCGCAGGTGACCAAAAGCTTGGACAAAAAGGTAGGTTTTAAGGCATGTCTTGAAGGAGGAAAGAGAGGTAGAAAGGCGGAGAGGTTTAGGGAGGGAATTCCAGAGTTTGGGGCGTAGGCAACAGAAAGCAGGGGCACCAATGGTTGAACGATTATAATAAGGGATGCTCAGGAGGGCAAAATTAGAGGAGCGCAGACATCTCGGGGGATTGTGGGGCTGGAGGAGATTACAGAGATAGGGAGGGGTGAGGCCATGGAGGGATTTGAAAATAAACATAGAAAATAGGTGCAGGAGTAGGCCATTCGGCCCTTCGAGCCTGCACCACCATTCAATATCATGGCTGATCATGCAACTTCAGTACCCCATTCCTGCTTTCTCTCCATACCCCTTGATCCCTTTAGCCGTAAGGGTCACATCTAACTTCCTTTTGAATATATCTAATTAACTAGAGGATGAGGATTTTGAAATCGAGGCGTTGCTTAACCGGAAGCCAATGTAGGTCAACGTGCACAGGGGTGATGGGTGAGCGGGACTTGGCTCGAGTTAGGACACGGGCAGCCGAGTTTTGGATCCCCTCTAGTTTATGTAGGGTAGAATGTGGGAGGCCAGCCAGGAGTGCATTGGAATAGACAAGTCCAGAGGTAACCAAGGCATGGATGAGGGCTTCAGCAGCGGATGAGCTGAGAGAAAGGCGGAGACAGGCGTTGTTACGGAGGTGGAAATAGGTGGTCTTAGTTATGCTGTGGATATGTGGTTAGAAAGCTAAGTTCAGGGTCAAATATGACACCAAGGTTGTGAACAGTCTTTTAGCACTGTATTTCTGCCTTCTTAGGTCACAGGTGGGGGTCAGGAAGAAGTTAAATGACATGCAAAAGTAAGCCAAAAAAAACAAAGACTCAAAGGACAGGTATGGATTGTGAGACCATCAATCAAAAGCTGCATGTAGTGCAAATGTTAAGCAGCCTTCACAACATATATAATTATGGAGCGACAGTAGAAACTAATATGCAAGTATAAGACTTGTACAGACTGCAGCATAGACTGAAAACTCAGCTAGGCAATTATTGTACATTCACTTCTATACAGAAAGCATAGACAGCCCAATAAATGCCAATGACTCTCTGGAAATGCAGAGAGGGGTATTTTAAGGGGAACAGATATGTACTTCCACTATCATTCATATTCTGTGTTTGAAATTGTGTGTTAATTGGTATGCCTTATGCATGATTTGGCACAGCAAGGCATGAATAAGACATCCTCAGGTCCAAAAATCCTATCCCTCATACAAATAAGCAGATACATCTGACACTTTCCTTTGTTTGCAGAGTTTGTTAAAACAGAACATTTTGTTCATTCCACGCCAATCCCAGAATCACAAGTGGCACCAGAGGGGGATGGTTCAGGGAGGCCTGCCCAGTTACATTTATTGGATGCGAGATTTTTCTCGGAACAAGTTCCCCTAAAGTAGGAGAATATACTCTGATTGGCAGGATGTGACAAGCGGTGTGCCCACTGGGGCCTCAGCTTTTCACCCTGTATATCAATGACTTGGATGAAGGAATAGAGAGTTGTATATCCAAGGTTGCAAATGACACCAAGTTAGTTGGGACAGTAAGTTATGTAGATGGGAGCAGGAAGTTGTAAAGGGACATAGACAGATTAAGTGAGTGGCAAGACTGTGGCAGATGGAGGTCAATGTGGGGATCCAAAAATGACAAATCGGAATGTTTCTAAATGGCGAGAGTTTAGGCAGTTGAGGGGTGATCTAATCTGTGTGTATAAAATAAGAAAGGGATTCAATAGAGTAGCTATAGAGAAACGATTTGCCCTGGTGGGGGAAATCCAGAACAAGGGGGCACAATCTTAAAATGAGAGCTTGGCCATTTAGGAATGAAATCAGGAAGCACAGGTAGTGACAATCTGGAACTCTCTTCCCTGAAAGGCTGTGGATGCTGGGTAAATTGAACTTTTCTACATGGGAATCGGGGGGGGGGGGGAAGTATTTGCTAGTGCTGTTGGGGAGGGTTTAAACTAATATGGCAGGGGGATGGGAATCGATGCAGGGAGACAGATGGAAGTAAAATGGGGGCAGAAGCAAAAGGTAGAAAGGAGATAAGGAAAGGTGGAGGGCAGAGTAATTAAAAGCAAAAATCAAAAAGGGCCACATTACAACATAATTCTAAAAGGACAAAGAGTGTTTAAAAAAACAAGCCTGAAGGCTGTGTCTCAATGCAAGGAGCATTCGTAATAAGGTGGATGAATTAACTGCGCAGATAGCTGTTAATGGCTATGATGTAATTGGGATTACGGAGACATGGCTCCAGGGTGACCAAGGCTGGAAACGCAACATCCAGGGGTATTCAATATTCAGGAAGGATAGATAGAAAGGAAAAGGAGGTGGGGTAGTGTAGCTGGTTAAAGAGGAGATTAACGCAATAGTAAGGAAGGACATTAGCTTGGATGATACGGACTCTGTATGGATAGAGCTGCGGAACACCAAAGGGCAGAAAACGCTAGTGGGAGTTGTGTACAGACCATCAAACAGTAGTAGTGAGGTTGGGGATGGCATCAAACAGGAAATTAGGGATGCGTCCAATAAAGGTACAGCAGTTATCATGGGTGACTTTAATCTACATATAGATTGGGCTAACCAAACTGGTAGCAATACGATGGAGGAGGATTTCCTGGAGTATATAAGGGATGGTTTTCTAGACCAATATGTTGAGGAACCAACTACAGAGCAGGCCATCCTAGACTGGGTCTTGATAATGAGAGAGGATTAATTGCCAATCTTGTTGTGCGAAGCCCCTTGGGGAAGAGTGACCATAATATGGTAGAATTCTTCATTAAGATGGAAAGTGACACAGTTTATTCAGAGACTAGGGTCCTGATCTTAAAGAAAGGTAACTTCGATGGTATGAGACATGAATTGGCTCGAATAAGACTGGCGAATGATACTCAAAGGGTTGACGATGGATAGAAAATGGTAGACATTGAAAACTCACATGGATGAACTTCAACAATTGTACATCCCTGTCTGGCGTAAAAATAAAACGGGGAAGGTGGCTCAACCGTGGCTAACAAGAGAAATTAGGGATAGCGTTAAATCCAAGGAAGAGGCATATAAATTGGCCAGAAGCAGCAAACCTGAGGACTGGGAGAAATTTAGAATTCAGCAGAGGAAGACAAAGTGTTTAATTAGGAGGGGAAAATAGAGTATGAGAGTAAGCTTGCCAGGAACATAAAAACTGACTGCAAAAGCTGCTATAGATATGTGAAGAGAAAACGATTAGTGAAGACAAATATAGGTCCCTTGCAGTCAGAATCAGGTGAATTTATAATGGGGAACAAAGAAATGGCAGACCAATTGAACAAATACTTTGGTTCTGTCTTTACTAAGGAAGACACAAATAATCTTCCGGAAATACTAGGGGACAGACGGTCTAGGGAGAAGGAGGAACTGAAGGAAATCCTTATTAGTCTGGAAATTGTGTTAGGGAAATTGATGGGATTGAAGGCCGATAAATCCCCAGCGACTGATAGTCTGCATCCAGAGTATTTAAGGAAGTGGCCCTCGAAATATTGGACGCATTGGTGGTCATTTTCGAACATTCTATAGACTCTGGATCAGTTCCTATGGATTGGAGGATAGCTAATGTAACACCGCTTTTTTAAAAAAGGAGGGAGAGAGAAAACAGGGAATTATAGACCGGTTATAGCCTGACATTGGTAGTGGGGAAAATGTTGGAATCAATTATTAAAGACGTAATAGCAGCGCATTTGGAAAGCAGTGACAGGATCGGTCCAAGTCAGCATGGATTTATGTAAGGGAAATCATGCTTCACAAATCTTCTAGAATTTTTTTGAGGATGTAACTAGTAGAGTGGACAAGGGAGAATCAGTGGATGAGGTGTATTTGGACTTTCAAAAGGCTTTTGACAAGTCGCACACAAGAGATTAGTGCACGAAATTAAAGCACATGGTATTGGGGGTAATGTATTGACGTGGATAGAGAACTGGTTGGCAGTCAGGAAGCAAAGAGTAGGAATAAACGGGTCCTTTTCAGAATGGCAGGCAGTGACTAGTTGGGTACCACAGGTTCAGTGCTGGGACCCCAGCTATTTACAATATACATTAATGATTTGGACGAAGGAATTGAATGTAACATCTCCAAGTTTGTAGATGACACTAAGCTGGGTGGCGGTGTGAGCTATGAGAAGGATGCTAAGAGGCTGCAGGATGACTTGCAGAGGTTAAGTGAGTGGAAAAATGCATGGCAGATACAGTATAATGTAGATAAATGTGAGGTTATCCACTTTGGAGGCAAAAACAGGGAAGCAGAATATTATCTGAATGGTGACAGATTAGAAAAAGGGAGGTGCAACGAGACCTGGGTGTCATGGTACATCAGTCATTGAAAGGTGGCATGCAGGTACAGCAGGCTGTGAAGGCGGCAAATGACATGCTGGCCTTCATAGCAAGTGGGTTTGAGTATAGGAGTAGGGAGGTCTTACTACAGTTGTGCAGGGCCTTGGTGAGGACACATCTTGAATATTGTGTACAGTTTTGGTCTCCTAATCTGATGAAGGACATTCTTGCTATTGAGGGAGTGCAGCGAAGGTTCACCAGACTGATTCCCGGGATGGCAGGACTGACATATGAAGAAAGACTGGATTGACTAGGCTTATAGTCACTGGAATTTAGAAGAATGAGAAGGGATCTCATAGAAACATATAAAATTCTGACGGGATTGGACAGGTTAGATGAATGTTCCCAATGTTGGGGAAGTCCAGAATCAGGGGTCACAGTCTAAAGATAAGGAATAAGCCATTTAGGACCGAGATGAGGAGAAACTTCTTCACTCAGAGAATTGTGAACCTGTGGAATTCTCTACCACAGTAAGTTGTTGAGGCCAGTTCGTTAGACATATTCAAAAGGGAGTTAGATGTGGCCCTTATGGCTAAAGGGATCAAAGGGTGTGGAGAGAAAGCAGGAATGGGGTACTGAAGTTGCATGATCAGCCATGATCATATTGAATGGCGTTGCAGGCTCGAAGGGCCGAATGGCCTACTCCTGCACCTATTTTCTATGTTTCTATGTAAGATTATCAAGGGTTAGGGATCAAAGGTGGGCGAATAGAGCTGAGGTACAAATCAGACAGATCAGTTTATGGCGGACAGATGGTGGAGGATAGGTGGCTGGTCAGGTGAGCATTAGAATAGTTGAGTCTGCAGGTTATAAAGGCATGGATGACTGATTTAGCAGATGGACTGGTAAGGGTGGATGTTAGAGGTATAACTAGCCGGTCATTGTGATGGAGAGGATACGGGGTCAGAAGCTTAGCACAGGATTGAAGAGGACGTTGAAGTTGTGAACATTCTGGTTTGATCTGAGACAGTAGATGGCCAAGGAGCTGGATGGAATCGATGGCAAGCATTCTTCGGCTCAACTAAAACTCTGCTGCTCATATCCTATCCCACGCCAAGTCCCACCCACCTTCACCCCAGTCCTTGGTAACCTACATTGCCTCCCATTTGCGAAACACATTAAATTTAAAATTCCCACCCTCGTGTTAAATCCCTTTGTGGCTTTGCACTTCCCTTTCATTGTGACCTCCTTTTTGTGCTCCCTCCTCCCTTCGTTGCAACACTGGTGGCCATGCCTTCAGCTGCCTAGGCTGCCATGCTCTGGAATTCCCTGCTTAAGCTGCTCTGCCTCTGCACTTTCCTCTCCTCCTTCACAACTTTTCTTAAAACCCAACCTCTTTGACCAAACTTTACGTCACTCCTCCTAATTCACTCCTGGGATCACTATTTATTACCCATCCCTAATTGCCTTGAGAAGGTGGTGATGAACCATCTTCTTGAACCGCTGCAGTCTGTATGGTGAAGGCACTTCCATAGTGCTGTTAGGTAGGGAGTTCCAGTTTTTTTAAACCTGCACCGATGAAGGAACAACGATTATATTTTCAAGTCAGGATGGTGTGTAACTTGGAGGGGAACTTGCAAGTGATGATGTTCCCATGCGCCTGCTGCCCTTGTCCTTCTAGGAGTAGGCTCGAGGGGCTGTAAGGTCTACTCCTGCTCCTATTTCTTATTTCTTATGTTTTTATGATGAGATTTTGGGAGGTGCTGTCGAAGAAGCCTTGGCGAGTTGTTGTAGTGCATCTTGTAGATGGTACACAGTGCAGCCATGCTGTGCCAGTAGTGGAGGGAGTGAATGTTTAAGGTGGTGGATGGGGTGCCAATCATACGGGCTGCTTTGTCCTGGATGGTGTCGAGATTCTTGAGTGTTGTTGGAGCTGCACTCGTCCAGGCAAGCGGAGAGTATTCCATCGCACTCCTGACTTGTGCCTTGTAGATGGTGGAAAGGCTTTGGGGAGTCAGGAGGTGAGACACTCACCGCAGAATACCCAGCCTCTGACCTGCTCTTGTTGGCACAGTATTTATGTGGCTGGTCCAGTTAAGTTTCTGGTCACTGGTGACCCCCCAGGATGTTGATGGGGGATTCAGTGATAGTAATGCCGTTGAATATCAAGGGGCGGTGGTTAGACTCTTGCTTGTTGGAGAGACATTGCTTGGCACTTGTATAGCGTGAATGTTACTTGCCACTTATGCGGCATGGACTGTTTCATTGTCTGAGAAGTTGTGAATGGAACTGAACAATGTGTAATTATCAGCGAATATCTCCTCTTCTGACCATATGATGGAGGAAAGGCCATTGATGAAGGAGTTGAAGATGGTTGGGCCTAGAACACTGCCCTGAGGAACTCCTGCAGCAAAGTCCTGGGGCTGAAATGGTTGACCTCTAACAACCACAACCATCTTCCTTTGTGTTAGGTATGATTCCAGCCAGTGGAGAATTTTCCCAATTCCCATAAATTTCAATTTTACTCGGGCTCCTTGATGCCACACTCGGTCAAAAGCTGCCTTGATGTCAAGGGCAGTCACTCTCACCTCATCTCTGGAATTTAGCTCTTTTGTCCATGTTTGGGCCAAGGCTTTAGTGAGGTCTGGAGCCAAGTGGTCTGAGCATCGGTGAGCAGGTTATTGGTAAGCCATGATCTTATTGAATGGCAGAGCAGGTTCGAGGGACCAAATGGCCTGCTCCTGCTTCTTATGTTATGTTCTTATAAGTGCCACTTGATAGTGCTATCGATGACACCTTGCATCACATTGCTCAGCATCCATTCATATCTCATTATGCGTCTCTAAAAATATGTCTATGTTAAAGACGATGTATAAAAGAAAGTTGTTGTTATTGAAGATTAATACCAACAGCTTTCAGAAGGTAACTAAAACCACAAACGCCATACATGCACACTACAAATTCATCTCATCCGTTTCCACTGCATTACACATTACTTTTCCCATAAATACATCTTTTCACATATTGGCGTTCTGCACGCTCACATTTTCAAGACACATAGCAGAGCAACATAGATTACAGTTAAGTAAATACTGCCACAAAGATCACATTGCCGGTTCTGTAAACATCAAGCAATATCAGCACATTCTAATGCTGATAAGTTGCTGGTAACATGTAGACCAACAGTGGGTAAACAGATAGGATTTCAGTCAAGACACGACAAATGCCCCAGTGCGGCAGTTGAAGCCGTTAAGAGAACTGCAAACATGAGAGCCACCAGAATGGTCTCAACACATGACACAATGTTTGAGTTGGCCATAGGCATGCTTTATTAGCCTCGCTGTACAGCACCCGAGCCCTGGTGTGTAGATCATGCAGAAATATCTTGATCCATAGTTGCAATGCAAAGCCCGTATCTTCTTGCTGCCAGCTACTGACCTTCTCTTCTCTTGGAAGAGCTCGATAATGTTGGCCTGGCTCAGGATGCATCAATCATGGCCACTCATGAGGAAGCAAACATTAACATACATTATCCTAAGCTGGAATCACATATCATCTGCACAGTAAGGAAGTGAAAACTTTTTCAATCTATATGCACCATGACACTGTTGTACAGTTCTCATAAAGCAACATGGGCATGATCAATTATTCTGAAAACTCTGGGGAACCATGATAATTGGTAAGTTCTGTAGGGATTGCAGGTGTTGCCAATGCCAAAGCTGGTGTACTGGTGGGATTCAGTCAATTCTTTTAAGACTCTGTGAAACAAATATAAGGCCATCACTGCAATGCCCCTGTTCTGGCCTGGAGGTCACCGCTGGTGTATAAATTCAGTGCCATCATTGTCTTGACTGCCAGAGAGAGGGGCAGTGCTATTGAAAACTGCAGCTCATCACTTAAGGGGGTCGGTATAGCTTCCAAGCAACTCCCTGGAAACAGTCAACCTTTGCACGTGTTTTAGGGATAGAACATAAGAAATAGGAGCAGGAGTAGGTCATTTGGCCCCTCGAGCCTGCTCCGCCATTCAATAAGATCATGGCTGATCTGATCATGGGCTCAGCTCCACTTCTCTGCCCGCTCCCCATAACCTTTCACTTCGTGTGTGTCGAGGATCTTTTCTTGGGGGCAGTTGGTGCAGTTAGTTGAGTCTTCATTCCTGCTCTGTCCTCGGTTTCTTGCAACAATGCAAAGCAGCACATTTTGCACCTGGAATGCTCACCAGGATCTTCACTTATTCTAGAAATACCACAGCTCCAACTCAGGTAGGGAACAATGAGCATCAGCGCAGAATAACATTAGTCTGCATTAAGAATCATTAACAAGCCTGTTAATTAACAAAATTAGGCAGTTAGCAATAAAATAACACCAAAACATTAGTGCTAATAAATTCCTTTTTCACAGAGCAAACAAAACTAGAATAGCACTCAAATCATCACATCCCCACACACCCCCGCCCCCCAGCTTTTAGCACCAACCTCCATTAGGTGTAGCGGAGTAGTTTATTCTCCACCTTATAAAAAAAATAGCTGCAGTTTTTACAAGCACTGCAATTTAAGTTTTCAATTTTAAAATGGAACTTTAATTAATTACAATAAAAATAACTTGCATTTATGTGATCTTTGAGCATCACAAGGTGCTTCACAGCAAATTAAGTATTTTTGAAGCGTGGTAGCGGTTGTAATGTAGGAAATGCAGATGTCAATTTGCACACAGTAAGGTCCCACAAACTACAATGAAATAAATGGCCAAATAATCTGTTGTTTGGTAGTGTTGGTTGTGGATAAATGTTGGTCAGAACACCAACTCTTATTCAAACAGTGCTACCAGATCGTTTATAGCCACTTGAGAAAGAGTGAGGCAAGAAGAAAATTGGCAGAAAGAGGAAGAAAAAACGATGTACAATCTAACGGTTCCTGTGATTGGAGGGTTTAGAATGAGAGGACCTAAATATAAGATTTACGCAAGATTTTTAGGACAAAGCAGGAGAAACTTTTTTTTGAAACAGAGGATCGTGAAGCTGTGGACTACACAGAGATAGTGATTGAGGCAGAGAGCAATATCAATATTTAAGAGCTGCATGAAGGAAAGTGGAATAAAGGGATATGGGAACATGGAATGGCAGGATAAATATTATCAAGAACTCCTCTGCTCTTCTTCGAATAGTGCTACAGAATGTTTTACATCCACCTGAGAGAGCAGACAGGGCCTAGGTTTAACGTCTCATTCGAAGTTACGGCTCCTCCGACAGTGCAACATTCCCTCAGTACGGCACTGAAATGCCAGCCTCAGTTATGTGCTCAAGTCTCTGAAGTGGGACTTGAACCACCAATCTTCTGACTGAAAGGCGAGAGTGCCAACACTGAGCTGATGCTGAAATGTTCCCCCTCACACACTTTCAGACCAGCTTCAGGGTGTAACTGTCAGAAGCCTGAGTGCAAGATGCCTGTCTGCCCTCAGGGTGGAGAAACGTGTGGCCCACTGAGGAGATACAAAAGCCAGAAAGAAAAGTACAAAAAAAGGCAGTCACCAACCCCATTTTTTATATAAAAAAACACAAGCAGCAATTTCATGCATCATTACATTTACATGCATCTGTTTACTCAGCTGGGCATCCTTATTCCATTTCAACATCAGCTGTTTGGCATGGCAGTTTATTAGCTTTCTTCAAGCAGGGCATCCAAGCAGAGATGAAGAACTCACCCACAAAGAGGGAGGCAAGACTCACAGGACCAGTAAGCATATGCTGCTCTTGCAAAGGCTACTACAGCATGGGCCTTACGCTTAACATCCGTAAGACAAAGGTCCTCCACCAGCCTGTTACCACCACACAGCACTGCCCTCCAATCTTCAAGATTCACAGCTCGGCCCTCGACAACGTGAACCATTTCCCATATCTCGGGAGCCTCTTATTAACAAAGGCAGACATTGATGCGGAGATTCAACATCGCCTCCAGTGCGCCAGTGCAGCCTTCGGCCTTCTAAGGAAAAGAGTGTTTGAAGACCAGGCCCTCAAATCTACCACCAAGCTCATGGTCTACAGGGCTGTAGTAATACCCGCCCTCCTGTATGGATCTGAGGCATGGACGATGTATAGAAGGCATCTCAAGTCGCTGGAGATATATCAGCAATGATGTCTCCGCAAGATCCTGCAAATCCCCTGGGAGGACAGGCGTATCAACATCAGTGTCCTCGACCAGGCTAACATCCCCAGTATTGAAGCACTAACCACACTCGATCAGCTTCGCTGGGCAGGCCACATAGTTCGCTTGCCAGATACGAGACTCCCTAAGCAAATGCTTTATGCGGAGCTCCTTCATGGTAAATGAGCCAAAGGAGGACAGCGGAAGAGTTATAAAGACACCCTCAAAGCCTCCCTGGTAAAGTGTGACATCATCACTGACACCTGGGAGACCCTGGCCGAAGACCGCCCGAGGTGGAGAAAGTGCATCCAGGAGGGCGTTGAGCTCTTCGAATCTCAATGCAAAGAGCGTGAAGAGGCCAAGCGCAGGCAGCGGAAGGAGCGCGTGGCAAACCAGCCCCACCAACCCCTTCCCTCGACGAAGTCTCTCTCACCTGTAACAGGGTCTGTGGCTCTCGTATCAGACTGTTCAGCCATCAAAGAACTCACTTTGGGAGTGGAAGCAAGTCTTCCTCGATTCCGAGGGACTGCCTATGATATGATATGATGACTACATTCTGGCTCAAGAGAAGTATTTGCGGGGCCAGCGAGCATGTCAATTGGTTTGGTTGGGTAAAAGTGTGTGATACCAGATGGAGACCCAAGGGAACTGGACACCACAAAGATAATTGTTAGAATACAAAAAACAAAATTGTTGCCTTGTGTACATTTTAGATAGGAAAAGAAAGATGTAATGTATGCACTTGTGAGAATGCTCACAAGTTTGGAGAACTGTTGAGTTGGGAGTGGCTTAGCCAGTCACATGATGTTCACAAGACTCAATAAAACCATAGCCAGCTGGGTTCGGGGGATCCACGATGAGGCAGGTGGTTGTGAGCCTGGTGGATGAACTGGTAATGTGTAGTGTGATTGTTAAATTTTTGCTAATAAACCGACTAGTTCTTAATAGCAATGTGTTGTTATGAATTCTTAAGCAAAGAACCCATGAAGCAAATATATTACAAAAGACTTCCATTTATATAGCGCCTTTCACAACTTGAGGATGTCCCAAAGCGCTTTTCAGAACTTTTAAAAATATGGTCACTGAATCATATCAAAAGCAATTTCTGATGAGCCGTTCCAATGGGCCCTGCTCGCCCCGGGGGCATAGCTCGCCGCGGGGACACAGTTCGTACAATTACTCCCGTTATCCTCAAGACTTTTGGCAGATATTTCACAGAAACGTTTAGTACTTTTTAAAAAAATACGGTGCAATTATACTTGAAAGCGAGGTAATTGCTTGATTTCCTCTATTTCTTGATCATAATAAAGTGGGAAATGCTCTTATAAAAATTTCCCCTCCGATGTTCTCCCCCATCTCCTGAAGACTTTGGGCTTTATTTTGCCGTGAGCGATGAACAAACAGCAACAGACATTCATTAAATTTGGCCACAGACTTTCGGTGGAGTTTTGGACTGGAACTTGCTGTGATTGGAAAGTCAATTCGATGCAGCGGATCTGGGACCGATGTGAACAAGACAAGCAACTATGTATCTCCTTAACCAACCAGATTGAAGAATCCTTAATGAGTCACGCAGAGTCTGAACCAAGAAGTATCAGTTAAGAGTATTTAATACAATGCCAAATCGTGTACAGAAATCAAAATAAAGAGAGGGAAATAAAGATGGGATTAAGGGAGAGATAAAAAAGCAGAAAGAAAAAGTTAAAAAAGTATTTTTTTTATTTTTTTTAAATCTCAAACAATAATTAAAAGGTGAGACTCCACACATTAAAGTTAATTTTAAGTGCCAGAGATTTTATTTGGCAGTAATTAAGACTTATCACACCGTTAAAAATTTGCTTACACAGAAATGGATAAGCCCTAACCTTTAAGTAACTGTCACGTAAGTACAGCAACTTCATGCCATTCCGTGTTTCAATGCTGAGTCCCTTGGTGAGATATTTTTTATAGCGCAGCTTCTGGAGGGGCAAGGCAACTTGAACAACAACTTCCTGATTTCCGCGTTTAACCTCGCATGTGCGGCCGCTGCAAGTTGCTGTCCGATTTACATTTTAATAACGGTGAGCGTCGATAGCCTCACCATTATTTCTACTGCAAAGTCCGGGCATTGGGTACAATAGGAGTGCTGATTTCGATCTGGTTCTGCTGGCCATGTGGATATAGATAACGAGTCATCATCATCATCATAGGCAGTCCCTCGAGTCGAGGATGACTTGCTCCCACGTCAAAAAGTTCACAGGTGTTTCAATGAAGGACCTAAAATTCCAGGTCCCGAACTAAATCTTGAAGGGTGGAAGATGCCTATGCGTGGATTTTTTTTAACGTATGATCATTGCACACCAGCCACAAGTATGATAATGACAATGACAGGGATTCCAGCCATTGACATTATATCTAAATTTGAAATCCACACACATGAACTGTCCAACAGAAATCATTGAATTGTGATCAGGATTGGGAACCTGGCCTGATTTTTCCCCCCTCCCTAGTTCAGGAGCACTGAAGTTAATTGTAGTGACTTCAACGCTACTCCAATTGAGACAGCCAACTCAGCAGAGTCAAGCCAGAACTTCCCACTATATACATCCACCAACTGAACCGCCATATTATCTTTAAATTAAATCAATCACTCCTTATAGGAGCAGGAGGTCATTCAGCTCCTCTTACAATGGAATGGACAAGCCCTAACTTTTAAGTATCTGTCACATAAGTACAGGAGCTTCACGCCATTCCATGTGCTTCAGTGCCGTCTTTTGGATGAGATGGTAGTCTGAGGTCGCGTCTGCTCTCTCAGGTAGACGTAAAAGATCCCACAGCACTATGTTGAAGAAGAGCAAGGGAGTTATCCCGGTGTCCTGGCCAATAATTATCCCAACATCACTGAACATATTGGGCCCAAGTTTCGGGTGGAGTTGCTCCTATTATTTTGGAGCAACTAGTTTAGTTTGGAGTATGTTAGAAATTGCAATTCTCGGCACTTAGTTTGCTCCAGTTCTAGTGAGTTAGTTTAGGTTCGTTTTAGTTCAGGTATTTTTTTTTCAAAAGGGGGTGTGTCCAGCCACTCAGGCGTGTTTTGCCAGTTTCGGCAGTGAAAACTTACTCCAAACTAACTTAGAATGGAGTACGTGCCCACTTTTGTAAGTTCTGAAATACCTTACCTAGAGTTAAGCTCAGTGCAGGCACAGCTGGAGACAGGGGCTGGGAATTAAACACAAAAAGGACTGAAGCATTAAACACATCACTTAAAATGGCCTAAAACCTCTTTCGATGAAATTTTGCCTTATATCTGCTGAATGAGGATAGTTGGTTCTCATTTTATAAATAAACAAGTGCAGTCTCCCGGCTGAGGCAGGCACATCAACACCTAATTATGGCTAATTTGATCCTTTGGAAATCATCATACCCCATTAGTCCAACCTGTTACTTGAATGACTCACCTCATTTGTAAAACTAACTGTTTGGCATTGTGCCTCTGTCAGGGACTGACTGTTAGAGTAACCCACCACTGTCTCCCACACCCCCAGCAGCACTCTTCCCCCACCTCAACCCCCCCAACCCTTCGCTCCGTGTGTCCCTCCTCACTCCTGCACTCCCAACAGCACTCTTCCCCTCCCCACCACCAACCCAACCCCTCGCAGCCAGCAGCAGGGCCGATCTGTGTGTCTCAGATACTGTAGGGCAATTAGTCGCTGACTTCCTCGGTCCACGGACACCCATCCCACTGCAGCAGGAGAGATCTCCGAGCCACGACACGCCACACCAGCACGCCCCTCGGTTATGGCTAGGTGCGTGAGGCAAGCATGACTGACGGGGTGAGGGATGTTTATCTTTTGCAGGTGTTCCTAAATGTTGTGTTTGGTATGATAATGGACCATGAATCAGTTGTAATGTTAAATAATAAACTTTATTAAAACGTTTACAATGTACTTTACTTTCGTGCAATAATAATAAAAGCATTCTTGTCATGATTCAGTTTCAATGTACAATATATTTCATTGAAATCTTTACAATGTACTTTACTACAATAAAATCATTCTTGTATCAAATTTGATATGACTCTTTCCGATCACTTAACAGCCCCAAAAACTTATATAGTTTTAAAGTTAGAAAACTTAGTAAACAATTTCAATGTGAACAAAATCACTGAAAAACCTTAAAATAACTTTTAACACAATTAATTTAAACAACTTATGAGAACATTTACACTTTAAGATCACTTAAAAACTCTAAGATCACTTATATACTTGTAAAGTTACAAAACTTAGTACACAATTTCAATTTGAAAATAGTTACAACAGTGGCATCAAATCTACTACATCAATACCAACAGCAAAGAAAGGCTGCACCCAGCTCTCATCCACATCTCGATGCATGTACACTGCCTCAAGGGGGGGGGGGGGGGGGGAAAGAGAGAGGGTTGGGGGGGGGGGGGGGGAGAAAGAGAAGGGGGGGAGAAAGAGAAGGGGGGGGGGTCCCAGCTTGGATCTCTACAGAGGCTGATACTGGGATTTCAGTGGGAGGGGCATTTGATTGGCCGGGAGGTGTGCGCTTATTGCAGCAGCCAACTGCCTGATGGCCTCTGCCAGCATTTGCACTGCCCCAGCAATTCCCGCACTCAGTTCACGTGAAATAACTGCTATTTGCCCAGACAGCGCTGTCAACTCATCACCAATCCCTCTGATGGTGCCCTCGAGTGAACGGGTAAGGTCATTGCCCTCCACACCCAATGCAATAACATCAAGCGCATTTGTTGAACGCTGCATCTCAGGAGAGCCTACTCTGGTTCTCCTTCCTCTCCCCCTGGCACCACTCCAGTGTGAGGCGCAGGGTGGGACGGTGGGGCCCTGGGTGTTCCACACTGCATTCCACCATCACCACCACTGGGACCTGCTTCCTCTGACAGTGGGGCCCTGGTTGTTCCACGCTGCATTCTACCTCCACCACTGTTCCCCTCTACCTCTGATAATGAGGCCCTGGGTGCTACAAGCTGCATTCTACCACCACCACCACCACCACCACTGTGACCCTCTACCTCCGATAATGGGGCCCTGGGTGATACAAACTGCATTCTACCACTACCACTGTGACCCTCTACCTCCGATAATGGGGCCCTGGGTGCTACAAGCTGCATCGCACCACCACCACTACTGGGACCCTCTACCTCGAAGGATGTGAAACCATGGAACGTCTTACCAGAACTTACATCACTAAGCGCGGATGGGTACGTGAGGAGACAATGACATGCCGCATCAGAACTTAAAGCACCACGCAAGGATGGGGGGGGTGGATGAAGGAGTGGAATGTTGGAGGAGAACTCATGGTATTCTCTGGGAGAGTGAGGCCCTGCACTATGGACTGATCCATATTACGATCGACATTCTTCCCTGAACACATATCCATGCCCCCCCCCCCCCCCCCACCGCCTTGGTCTTGATCACATGCATCCGACTCTTCCTCTGAATCTTCTGGATTGACATCAGGTTCTGCAAAATATAAGCGAACAGTCAAATGGTTAGCAGGGCAGGAGTGGGCAGGATGGGTGACATGGATAGTCTCGCACATAGCAGGCTAGGCAGCAGGTTGATTTGAAGGAATTTGATGCATTTTCAGGACTTACCCTCTCCCAAGCGTGTGGGCCCAGCTTGTGCATCACTAATTGCCTTTCTCCAGGCACGACTCATCATGTCAGCGACCCTCTCTTCCAAGGGTGTCAGTGGGTGCAGCAGGTCTCCTCCTGTTCGTGTTCTTTCCCTTTTGTTGTGAGCCAATTTCTTCTGCAAGAATGAAAATATAACTTTTTAGAGAGGGTGCCTTTCTGTTGGGTGGGATATATACAGCTGGTCACATTTACAATTGCAATTCCAGTGAGAAAAGGAAGATATTACTTACACTAACGACTTGACCAAGGTCCTGCCATTTCTTTTTACACTGGGCTCCAGATCTCCTGGTATTCACCACTGCGCAGTATTCGTCTGCAACTAGGTCCCAGCGTTTCTTGATTTCTTTGGGTGCCATTTTTGTGCGGCCTCTGTTGCTGGTGTCCAGCTCCTGCCATCTCCCCTCAATGACATTAACTAGTGTCTCCACTTCGTCATGCAAGAAGTTCTTCGTTCGCGCTGCACGTTCTTGCATTGCTGCACAGGTACTGGATTTCCACTCAGTGATTTTTAAAAACACTGTCCTTTCCTTGCATGCACGTGTGCAGCACTCCTTTGCACTCCAAGAATCACTTAAGACTTTTCACTCCTTCCCTTCCTGCACCCAAAAGTCACACAGCTCGCTGTAACAGAGTGCCACCTTCTTCCTTTAAATGTCCTTGCTTGCACCTATGCAGCACCCTTTTGCACAAGAATCAGTAAAATAATGTTTACTCCTTTTCCTACCTGCAACCAAAAATCCCAGCTAGCTTTAAGTGAGTGCCACGTGCTCCCTTTAAATGGCCGATTGCCAAGGTCGAGGTCCCATTGCACATGTGTGCACGTTGTAACGCGCACGCGCAAGGGAGCCGGCTGTGAAAGACACGCAGGGGCTTAGCCCCGCCCTCCTGCAGGTTGCGATAGGCTTGCTCCGCCCCAGGGAGACTCCGCTGCGCCACGCCACGCTCCAGGAGGACCGGAGAATTGCTCGGGAAAATTCCGGCGCGCTTTTTATCCCAGGCAGGTCACGTAAGTCTCGGAGGTGCGCCGTTTTCGCCAGAATCGGAAACTTGGGCCCAATATCTGGTCATTATCACCTTGCTGTTTGTGGGAGCCTGCAATGCACAAAATGGCTGCCACATTTCCTGTATTACAACAGTGACTATATTCCAAAAACTACTTCATTGGCTGAACAGTGCTTTGGGACATCCGGTGATCGTAAAAGGCACTAATAAATGCAAGTTCCACTATTCATTTAGTTCATGGCTGATCTGAACCTCAACTCCATTTACCCACCTTTGTTCCATATCCTTTGTACCCTAACCTATCAAAAATCTATCGACTTCAGTCTTGAAGATTTAAGTTGACCCCCAGCATCCACAGCCTTTTGGGAATGAGTGTTCCAGGTTTCCACTACCCCTTGTGTGAAAAACTACTTTCTGATTTCACTTCTAGCTCTAATTTTAAGATTGTGCCTGTTTATTCTGGATTCCACCACCAGAGGAAATAGATTCTCTGCAGCTACCCTATCCAATCCCTTGAACATTTTAAATACCTCGATTAAACACCCCTCAACCTTATAAACACAAGAGACATAAGTTACATTTATGCAATCTGTCCTTAATGCCACACAAATATTACATGGTAAATTGACTTGATACTTGACGCAGAAGTGTTACCATTGTCAGTGAGTTACAACAGATAATTAGCAATAATATGCTTTAACTGGATCCATTATTGCTTCATTAACAAGTACCCTGCAGTGGAGTATAACAACATTAAAACCTTCATTTTTATTCAGCTTTTCAACTTTTGGCTTATCCAGCGCTCGACATATTTCTCTTTCAAGTGCATCTACATCTTTTCAGATCTCAGCTCTGAAATTCCCACTCAACACACGGTCCTTTGATTCCCTCACTGCACAATGATTATACAATTTTTCCTCTTTTTTTTTCCAAATAATGCACCCGAGAATAAAAATCTGCCTCTCCTGCATTTCAAAATTCTTGCTGATTAATCAGGTTCATTAAAAAAATGTACTACTATTGTTTAAAAATCAAACTGATTTATTAGGACAAAAATACATTACAATTAAAAACCAGTGGTTCATTGTCTCTGCAGTTTTCTACATTTTAAAATCAACAATTTTGCCTCAAATTTCCTTTTCTCAAACATATCCACAACACCCTCCTCATTCAAAAGGGGCAGTGCAGCCTCCAGTCATCTCCATGGCAACTATTAACGCCACTCCTTGGTTGATCAACTCCAGTCACCTTTCTACTCACGCTTTAAAATTTAATTTTTAACCATGTCCTATGGAAAACTGTGAATTACTCCCACAGGGTCAGTAGATTTTATTGTTGTACAAAATGGACATCATCAATTGCCTAGAATATTCTCCTTGAAGAATTCAATTAGTCAAAAAAAAGAATATTCTAATATACTGATTCTGCTATGATTCATTTAACACATTTTGTAAGTTGCTAAAATGAAAAACACATATTTGAAAGCTGCTTGGCTACAAGTACTGAGAGCTTTAATTAAAAACCAATGGGGTGGAGTTTCTGCTTGGGGTGCAAATTGCGCCCAAAATTGTGCCTATTTGGAAAAAAAAAATTTTCTCCTCGAGTTTCCATTGAAACTCATTTGTATATCGGCAAATGCAAAAAAACTGCCATTAGCCAGTGCAGTTTTTTGCATTTGCCGATATACAAATGAGTTTCAATAAACTGTTGCTTCAAAAAACATTCCTTTATATATTTAAGAGCATTAACTTGGCGCAGTTTGATTAATACAGCTAAAAATGGGTTTATCACAAAAAATAAGCATTTTTAATCAGTGTCAATCCACCACGTGAGTAACCCGATTTTAAATGACTTTAAAAAATATATACTGAACCAGTTGTTAATTATATTGGAGTAGTCAAATTCTTAGTAAATAAAATAAAAACTTTCAAAAGCTTTTAAAATGTATCTGTTAATGTCTTTGTGCCGAAAAGAACCAGGTTAACTTTTGGAGCTGCCTCGAAGGCTTGTAAACGAGTACAGTTAGCAAAAACTCCATCCTGTGGGTCCGATTAGTTGTGTGGGCGGGGCCGTGGTCAAGCGCAATGTTTTTTTAAACTAGCGCAAAGAATTGCAGACACACAATTTGCGTTGAACGTAATCTGCACTTAAAATTCCGTGATCTTTTGCATGGGTTACACTGATTTTGGGCGGAAAAGAACAGCGCAACTGAACGGAAACTCTACCCCAGTGAATACTTGCATTTATCTAATGCCTTACCAAGTTATCGAGAGATTGCAAAGCATTCCACACAATTTATTTTTTATTTTTTTAAAAGATTGGAGGAACTACTGTGCAAGGAATACAGCAGCCATTTCCCACAAACAGTATGATGATGAATAATCTCTACTTTTTACGAATGGTATTTTTCAAAAAGGAATGTTGGCCAGGAGACCATGAAAACAAACCTTCTTCTTCAAATAATGCCGTGGAATATTTAAAGTTCAACTGAACATACAGAAGGAGCCTTCATTTAACATCTTATATGAAGGTCAGCATTGCCAATAACGCAATGGAGCGTTCAGCCAAGATTATGAGTTCAAGTCCGGTTGTGAGGCTCAAACCTGCAACTTTCTGGCTCGAAGGGAAAAGCACGACCTATAAGAAACAGGAGGAGTAGGCCATACGGCCCCTTGAGCCTGCTCCGCATTTTAATACGATCATGGCTGATCCGATCATGGACTCAGGTCCACTTCCCTGCCCGCTCCCCATAACCCCTTATCGGTTAAGAAACTGTCTATCTTGGTCTTAAATTTATTCAATGACCTAGCTTCCACAGCTCTTTGAGGCAACGAATTCCACAGATTTACAACCCTCAGAAGAAATTCTTCCTCATCTCAGTTTTAAATGGGCAGTCCCTTATTCTTATGCCCCCTAGTTCTAGTCTCCCCTATCAGTGGAAACATTTTCTCTGCATCCACCTTGGCAAGCCCCCTCATAATCTTATACGTTTCGATAAGATCACCTCTCATTCTTCTGAATTCCAATGAGTAGAGGCCCAACGTACTCAACCTTTCCTCATAAGTCAACCCCCCCAACTCCGGAATCAACCTAGTGAACCTTTTCTGAACTGCCTCCAAAGCAAGTATACCTATTAAGCCAAGCAGAAAGGCTACAGTCACAGAGACGGATGTTACATTCAAGAAAAGTAGGGTGGAATAATAGCAAAATTGACGATCAGCAATGCAGAGATCATCACCTCACCAAAACACCGCCCTCAATCTTCTGTTTAATCAATACAAGTACATATGGCACAGTTGGTAGGGAAAGCTGTACCCAGAGAAACACACCTGTCACTAGGCACAAACATAGAAGTCACATTTCCACAGGAATTCCTTAGCCTGACTTTTTAAAAATCAAATTCTGAGGCTGAAGGTGGCATGCAATGTGGGTATTGTGAACCACACAAGATATCTTGCCATCATTCTTACTGAGTTGCTAAACCTGTATACAGCTATACAATCTAATACATTGGAACAGAATCTCAAAATACCATGCATACTATTTGGTAAAGCATCAGACAATTAAGTTGATTCGCCACACCCATATTAGGGTGTTAAACAAATAGATCTGATATATAAGTTTACAAATAATACCAAATTGGACATATTGGCCAGTGATGCTAACCAATGTGCAATAAAACAAGGCCAACTGGACAAACTAGGTCAATACTAAGAGAAGTGGCAGATATAGATGAACATGGACAAATGTAAAGCAATGAGATTAGGCAAAAGAAAAAACGAATAATAATTACATGTTAAAAGTCAATGTGCTCAAGGCAACAGTAAAATGATCTAGAAGTTTGGTGAATAATTTGGTTCAATGTTCACAGGTGGGGATAAAATGTAAATAAAATGCTGGGATGCATATGTAGGGTGTGGCTTATAAGTTTAAGAATGATCTTGAAGTTGTAGCTGGCCTTGGTGAGTCTGCAACTAGTGTTCAGATTTGGACTCCATTTTAGTCCCAAAGACCGGGTGGGTTAGGGGTGGCTGGGCGGTTAAAATGAATAAATTCTCGATCGGGACTGCAACCTGGCTCCACCGCACCCACTTCCAGGTTGCACGGAGGTGCGATTAGATGTTGGCGAGAAACCATCTTGTTGCAGTTGGGGATCTAATTATTGCAGGCGGGCGGGTAGTCATTGCTGCAATTACCGCCATTAGGAGACATTAATGTGGTCTTTGTAAATTGATTTCACCTTTGCTCTAAATTTAACATGCCAGAGTGAGCGGACACTCTGATTCGCCTCTCTGGCTGGATTCACACAGGTACAGGGTGTACACATACATGGCAACCCGAGCATCACCATAGCAACCAGGTGATTTTATAAACGGCAAGGGATATTCATCCATCAATGCAAAGCTGGTGTGCAACCACAAGAAGAGGTTCATACCAGTCCGTGCCAAATTCCCTGGGAGCTGCTATGATGCATTCATACTTCAGCAGAGCAACATTTCAGATCTTTCATTCCAGGAAGCAGACTTAAGGCTTGGCTTGCAAGGGACACGGGGGAAGAAGTTTGCGTCGGTTGCGCCTCCCGTTAGCGACCTCTGCTAACGTGGTGCAAACAACTTCTTGCCCAAGGCGTGGGGCCGCTACCGACTCCCTCAAAATTCCATGGGAGTTAGGGAAGGCGCTGACCGGTAGCACCCCGCTCCTGCCGGTAGCACCCCAGGCCGCTGCATGGTGACGACGACATCATCACAGTGTGCAGCGACCAATTTTCGTCATGTAGCGCCCCATGAGGCCGTCGCAGGCGATGCCCACACTAGCTTCGCAGGTTGCGAACCGGGCTTCAGTCTGCTCGCAGGGCGAAAATTAAACGGGAGGTGAGGCACCGACATTTTGAAAGATGGCCACAGCCTTGCCCTCCTGAAATCGCGGGGCCCGTGGTGCAATGTTACAGCCCGGCACTCCGCTTCTGTGCGGGGCTGCTGCCATGGCACCCCGCTCCCTAGTGGTGTAATGGTGGCCCCTTCTCCCCGTTGTAGAGTCCGCAGCGTGCCCTCCCCTTTAATGGAAGGGGAGGTCCCTGTGCTCCCGTCAGCGCTACGCGGCTCTCCACGTACTACTGGAAATGTCCCGCGGTTAGCACCCCAGTCCCACCCCCGAGAGGAAGTGGAGCATGCGACATTGCGTTCCACTGCCTCTCGGGGACGGTTATCCCAATTTCGCTGCCGGGGTGGGACTTCCTCTATGGAGGAGAGAAGTATGAGAGAGACTTTAATAGAGTCTTCAATATTTTTTTTTTAAATAAGTAAGGAAAATTTGAATCCAGAAAAGTTACTTCTGTTGGGCACAGGATTTGAGGACAGGCAACTTTTGTAGGTATTGGGGGATTGATCCGCAAGTTTGTAGACCAAACCAAGGTATGTGAGAGTGTTAGAACTGCAGAGGGTCTCAACTACTACAAGCAGATCTTGATGTGCTGGGGACTGGACCTGTGTTTGGCAAATGATGTTTAACTTAATAAAGTGTCGTGCCATGCATGTGGATAGGTCAAATGCTAAACATGTATATACCCTATAGGGAAAAGAACTGAAGCCAGTGGTAAAAGAAAGAGATCTGGATGTGAAAGTGCATCAATCTTTAAAGCCCATGAAGCTATAGCTAAAGTGAACATGGTTCGAAGGACAATTCACGATAAAATAAAGCATTCCATTTTGTCCTTGCTTGTACAAGACCTTGATTAGGCTTCAGTTAGAATACTGTGTCCATTTTTGGTCTCCTCACGAGGTGGGGGATATTAAGGCTTTGGAAAGGGTGCAGAGGAGGGTCAGAATATTAATTCCCAATGCAAACCTTAGTTGCCCATATAGGCTCAAAGGCTCAAGGACTAACCCAACTGGTAGCAATACGATGGAGAAGGATTTCCTTGTGTATTAGGGATGGTTTTCTGGACCAATATGTTGAGGAATCAACTAGAGGGCTAGCCATCCTGGACTGGGTGATGTGTAATGAGAAAGGACTAATTAGCAATCTTGTTGTGCGAGGCCCCTTGGGAAAGAGTGACTATAATATGGTTGAATTCTTTATTAAGATGGAGAGTGACACAGTTAATTCAGAGACTAGGGTCCTGAACTTAAGGAAAGGCAACTTCGATGGTATGAGACGTGAATTGGCTAGAATAGACTAGCAAATGATACTTAAAGGGTTGATGGTGGATAGGCAATGGCAAACATTTAAAGATCACATGGATAAACTTCAGCTATTGTACATCCCTGTCTGGAGTAAAAATAAAATGGGGAAGGTGGCTCAACTGTGGCTAACAAGGGAAATTAAGGATAGTGTTAAATCCAAGGAAGAGGTATATAAATTGGCCAGAAGCAGCAAACCTGAGGACTGGGAGAAATTTAGAATTCAGCAGAGAAGGACAAAGGGTTTAATTAGGAAGGGGAAAATAGAGTATGAGAAGAAGCTTGCTGGGAACATAAAAACTGACTGCAAAAGCTTCAAGAGATATGTGAAGAAAAAAAGATTAGTGAAGACAAACGTAGGTCCCTTGCAGTCAGATTCAGGTGAATTTATAATGGGGAACAAAGAAACCGCAGACCAGTTGAACAAATACTTTGGTTCTGTCTTCACGAAGGAAGTAACAAATAACCTTCCGGAAGTACTAGGGGACCGAGGGTCTAGTGAGGAGGAGGAACTGAAGGATATCCTTATTAGGCGGGAAATTGATGGGATTGAAGGCCAATAAATCCCCGGGGCCCGATAGTCTGCATCCCAGAGTGCTTAAGGAAGTGGCCATAGAAATAGTGGATGCATTGGTGATCATTTTCCAACAGTCTATCGACTCTGGATCAGTTCCGATGAACTGGAGGGTAGCTAATGTAACACCACTTTTCAAAAAAGGAGGGAGAGAAAAAAACAGGTAATTATAGACCGGTTAGCCGGACATCAGTAGTGGGGAAAATGTTGGAATCAATTATTGAAGATGAAATAATAGCGCATTTGGAAAGCAGTGACAGGATCGGTCCAAGTCAGCATGGATTTATGAAAGGGAAATCATGCTTGACAAATCTTCTGGAATTTTTTGAGGATGTAACCAGTAGAGTGGACAAGGGAGAACAAGGGAGAACCAGTGGTTGTGGTGTATTTTGGATTTTCAAAAGGCTTTTGACAAGGTCCCACACAAGAGATTAGTGTGCAAAATTAAAGCACATGGTATTGGGGGTAATGTACTGACGTGGATAGAGAACTGGTTGGCAGACAGGAAGCAGAGAGTTGGGATAAATGGGTCCTTTTCAGAATGGCAGGCAGTGACTAGTGGGGTGCCGCAGGGCTCAGTGCTGGGACCCCAACTCTTTACAATATACATTAATGATTTAGACGAAGGAATTGAGTGTAATATCCCCAAGTTTGCAGATGACACTAAGCTGGGTGGCGGTGTGAGTTGCGAGGAGGATGCTAAGAGGCTGCAGGGTGACTTGGACAGGTTAGGTGAGTGGGCAAATGCATGGCAGATGCAGTGTAATGTGGATAATTGTGAAGTTATCCACTTTGGGGGCAAAAACACGAAGGTAGATTATCTGAATGGCAGATTAGGAAAAGGGGAGGTGCAACGAGACCTGGGTGTCATGGTACATCAGTCGTTGAAAATTGGCATGCAGGTACAGCAGGTAGTGAAGGCAGCAAATGGTATGTTGGCCTTCATAGCGAGGGGATTTGCGTATAGGAGCAGGGAGGTCTTACTGCAGTTGTATAGGGCCTTGATGAGGCCTCACCTGGAATATTGTGTTCAGTTTTGGTTTCCTAATCTGAGGAAGGACATTCTTGCTATTGAAGGAGTGCAGTGAAGGTTCACCAGACTGATTCCCAGGATGGCAGGACTGACATATGAGGAGAGACTGGGCTTGTATTCACCGGAGTTTAGAAGGATGAGCGGGGATTTCATAGAAACATATAAAATTCTGACGGGACTGGACAGGTTAGATGCAGGAAGAATGTTCCCGATGTTGAGGAAGTCCCGAACCAGGGGACACAGTTTAAGGATAAGAGGTCAGCCATTTAGGACCGAGATGAGGAGAAACCTCTCTCTCAGAGAGTTGTTGACCTGTGGAATTCCCTACCGCAGAGAGTTGTTGATGCCAGTTCATTGGATATATTCAAGAGCCTTACGGCTAAAGGGATCAAGGGGTATGGAGAGAAAGCAGGAAAGGGGTACGGAAGTGAATGATCAGCCATGATCTTATTGAATGGTGATGCAGGTTCGAAGGGCCGAATGGCCTACTCCTGCACCTATTTTCTATGTTTCAATATCATAGTCAACAGCTTGCATGAGCTACAAAAGGTACAATACTTAGCTGTGCAAGATCTCTCATGGCAAGACCCCGACAATTTATTTACGAGTATATGCATAATAATTGAAATAATAATTTTATTTTATGTGGAATTTTAATAATGTGCTTCTTTGTTTAGGGAGATAATTCATAATGGGATGTCAAAACAAGGTGTCACAAGGGAACTGTTATTTATAATTTAAAAAACTGATACTATCATAAGACATGCATCACTTAGCGTCAGGTTTGAAATGGTGCCTTTACATATTGTGATTTACAACCATAAAAATGTTATACTTGAAGGGTTTTTAAAAAGAACTTGACCAAATGGAACTCAGATTTTTGTTGAATGGTAAGTTACTGATGGTGATCGAGTACTGCTTGATTAAATTTGCTTTTATTTTTCTGCCTACAACAATTCCTTCACCTCTATTGCCAAGCTTTTGAAACTCCTTATTCTCCAAAGTGAAGATGAATAGACTCTCCTCCGGAAGAATCGCACCGTACAGAAATTCCACACAACAGATAATACTAAATATATTTCGCAGATCAGTTTGGGCACTTATCAGAACACCATAGACGTGGTTAAATATTTGAAGCGTAATTTAAGCGTGTCAAATCTACCCAGAGTAACCAGAGGTGCAGATCTAATATAAGAAATAGGAGCAGGAGTAGGCCATACGGCCCCTCGAACCTGCTCCGCCATTTAATAAGATCATGGCTGATCTGATCATGGACTCAGGTCCACTTCCCTACCCGCTCCCCATAACCCCTTATCGTTTAAGAAACAGTCTATTTCTGTCTTAAATTTATTCAATGTCCCAGCTTCCATAGCTCTCTGAGGCAGCAAATTCCACAGGTTCACAACCCTAAGAAGAAATTTCTCCTCATCGCAGTTCTAAATGGACAGCCCCTTATTCTAAGATTATGCCCCCTAGTTCTAGTCTCCCCCATCAGTGGAAACATCCTCCCTGCATTCACCTTGTCAAGCCCCCTCATAATCTTATACGTTTCGATAGGATCACCTCTCATTCTTCTGAATTCCAATGAGTAGAGGCCCAACTTATTCAACCTTTCCTCATAAGTCAACCCACTCATCCCTGGGATCAACCTAGTGAATCTTCTCTGCACTGCCTCCACAGCAAGTATATCCTTTCGTAAATATGGAAACCAAAACTGCACACAGTATTCCAGGTGTGGCCTCACCAATACCTTGTATAAGTGTAACAAGACTTCCCTGCTCTTATAGTCCATCCCCTTTGCAATAAAGGCCAAGATAACATTGGCCTTCCTGATCACTTGCTGTGCCTGCATACTATCGTTTTGTGTTTCATGCACAAGTACCCCCAGGTCCTGCTGTACTGCAGCACTTTGCAATATTTCTCCATTTAAATAATAACTTGTTCTTTGATTTTTTTTCTGCCAAAGTGCATAACCTCACACTTTCTAACATTATACTCCATCTACCAAATTCTTACCCACTCACTTAGCCTGTCTATGTCCTCCTGCAGCCTCTTTATGTCCTCCTCACACATTGCCCTTCCTCCCATCTTTGTATCGTCAGCAAACTTGGCTACATTCCTCTCTTCCAAGTTAATATAGATTGTAAATAGTGGGGGTCCCAGCACTGCGGCACCCCACTCGTTACTGATTGCCAACCCGAGAATGAACCATTTATCCCGACTCTCTGTTTTGTGTTTGTCAACCAATCTTCTATCCATGCTATTACCCCCAACCCCATGAACTTTTATCTTGTGCAGTAACCTTTTGGTTATGGTTCGTATCTGCTGTCAAGAGTGTGTGAATCATAAAGAATCAGTCATATCTAAAGTTCATATTTATAGACACTTGAAAGCCAGCTCTGAATGATACTGGATACATTCTCCAGCTCTGCATTCCCTCAGTCCCACCTTCCCCTTATTTTACTATATAAAAAAAAATTTACCTGTACCAATAATTCAAGAAACATCTCATCTCTAAACTGAAACATATACATTACTTCTGGATCTGCTTTACAGATGAGAACATAAATGGTTGTGTGTGAAGCCAGGGTAATTTTGTCTTATAACACTGCCGTGAAGCATCTTGGAACGTTTTACTACGTTAAAGGTGCTATATAATGTTGTTGTTGTAGTAATTGTACAGCAAGGTATAATGAATCACCTCTTGGCATAGAACACTCTTCCTGGAAGATAAGCAGAAGTTGACTTAACAACAGTACATTGCAACAGCTTCAATTGGCGGTGAAGCACTTTCGGACTTCCCGAGGACGTGAAAGGTGTTATATAAATGCAAGTTCTTTTTTCATTCTTTGCGGCGGCGCAGGTTGTACGCTCGCCACCGTGACCTGGCATTGACCCTATCTGCAATCCAAGGTAGGGGTCGTTTTCATAACCAAAGCAAGCAGCCTGTGCGCCTATAGTGGCATAGCAGAAGCATCCACCCCAATGAGAGGCGTAAGTCAGAGTGGCACTCTGCTGTTCCAGTCTGGCACTCATAAGGCCCATCTGGGTGGTCAAGGCTGCAAGAATTCTTCTTAAAGGTAGCAGGCGATCTCCTGTCCATCTTTTCAATCATAATCAATCCCTGATCAGTCCTAAATTCTTGCCTCCTGCACAGGCACAACTCCTTAACACCACCCTCTCCCAACCCAGGAATTCCTGCTGCAGTATGTTTAGATGCCTGTTTCCAAAAATGTACGCAGAAATTGATAATAGCATAAACTGTTACTGTTTTTCAATTTTTGAGGAGGTTATGTATAGAGCTGCTCTCGTAAATAAGGCATTTGTGATCTCATGGACGCAATTCGTTCATGGACTGACATTCCTGCAGAAGATGCCATGAAGCAGCCAGCAACATACACATTTCATGGCCACAGCTAAACAGCAATTGCAGATTTAGTATCTAATTTGCACTGCAATTCCCGACACAGGTCAGAGAAACTCTCTTATAAATGTCCTAACTTTTTACTTAGCCTGTTATCTTCCCATTTTTTCTTCTGGTTATCCAACTGATGTCGCACAGCTGCTGCTGCTACGTAATCATCAATGTTTTACACCAATAGGAATTTCCATGATTAGAACAAAGGAGCTGCTATTAAAACTAGTCAAAATATTTTTATTTTTTTTAAACATTTGTTTATTCTCGGGATATGGGCGTCACTGGCAAGGCCAGCATTTATTGCCCATCCCTAATTGCCCTCGAGAAGGTGGTGGTGAGCGGTCTTCTTGAACCACTGCAGTCCCTGTGGTAAAGATACTCCACAGTGCTGTTGGATAGGGAGATCTAGGTGGTAGAGGTCGTGGATTTGAGAGTTACTGTTCAAGAAGCCTTGGTGAGATGCTACAGTGCATCTTGTAGATGGTACACACTTAAGCCGCATAGTTCTGGTGGAGGAGGGAGTGAATGTTTAAGATGGTGGTTGAGGTGCCGATAAAGCGGACTGCTTTGTCCTGAATTTGTCGATCTTCTTGAGTGTTGTTGGAGCTGCACTCATCCAGGCAAGTGGAGAGTATTCCATCACACTCCTGACTTCTGCCTTGTAGGTGGTGGAAAGACTTTGGGGAGACAGGTGGTGAGTCACTCACTAGAGTACTTAGCCTCTGACCTGCTCTTGTAGCTGCGACATTTATGTGGTTGGTCCAGTTAAGTTTCTGGTCAGTGGTGACCCCAGAATGTTTATGGCGGGGGATTCAGCAATGGTAATGTCATGGGGAGGTGGTTAGACTCTCTTGTTGATGGTCATTGCCTGGCACTTGTGTACCACTAATGTTGCTTGCCACTTATCCTCACAAGCCTGGATGTTGTCCAAGTCTTGCTGCATGTGGGCATGGACTGCTTCATTAGCTGAGGAATTGCGAATGGAACTGAACACTGTGCAATCATCAGCTTCTGACCTTATAATGGGGGGGTGTCATTAATGAAGCACCTGAAGATGGTTGGGTCTAGGACACTGCCCTGAGGAACTCCTGCAGTGATGTCTTGGGGCCAAGACATTTCACGTCCAATAACCACAACCATCTTCCTTTGTGCTAGGTATAGTTCCAGACAATGGAGCGTTTTCCCCCTGATCCTTATTGGCTTCATGTTATTCGGGCTCCTTGATGCCACACTCAGTCAAATGCTGCCATGATGTCAAGGGCAATCACTCTCACTCTCACCTCACCTCTGGAATTAAGCTCTTTTATCCACGTTTGGACCAAGGTCTGAAGCCGAGTGGTCCTGGTGAAACCAAACTGAGCATCAGTGAGCAAGTTATTGGTGAGTGCCGACTGATGGCACTGTCGCTGACACCTTTCTCCACTTGCTGATGATTGAGAGCAGGCCGATTGGTGGTAATTGGCCGGATTGGATTTGTCCTGCTTTTCCACATTGTCGGATAGATGTCGGTGGTGTAGCTGTACTGGAACAGCATGGTTAGAGATGCCACTAACACTGGAGCACAAGTTTTCAGCACGACAGCTGAGTTGTTGTCTGGGCCCATAGCCTTTATTGTATCCAATACACTCAGCTATTTCATGAGTCACGTGGAGTGAATCAAATTGGCTGATGACTAGCATCTGTGATGGTTGGGTCTTTAGGAGAAAGCCAAGATGGATCATCCACTTGGCACCTCTAACTGAAGATGGTTACAAACACTTCAGTCTTGTCTTTTGCATCATGTGCTGGGCTCTGCCATCGTTGAAGATGGGAATGTTCATGGAACCTCCTCCTTCCTGAATAGGTCCACCACCTATCACGACTGGATACTTCAATATCTCCTCTTTTCAAAGCCAAATTTGGTCACGGGAATCAGTAACTAGTAGCCTGAATTCCTGCAGGCCCACTTCACCACCAAAAGTACAGCAGGTTGGGATTTCGGCTTCCGTCTAACCCGGCCACGATCCCATTCCAGATTCAGGGGAAAGAATCATTTGCACAAATGGGACAGGAGCCCTCACACTTTACAGCACTCCTCAATTGTCCACTTAATGTCAGAACTGCCTTCTGCCGCAGCATCGGGGGAAGGGGGTCGGCGGGGTGGGCCAATCTAGCAACGACAGTTCAAAAGATCACACACATATTTTTGAACCTTCCGTTAGGAAACCATCACGTGGGCCTCACTTCTGTCTAGATGTTGCAAGTATGCCTTTAACATGCAGATACAAGTGAGACAGAATTGGGGATGATGCCATCTCACCTCCCTTTCTGACGTCAGGACAGAAGGGTACTGGCCCAAGAAGCACCTGCTTCTCCCCGGTTAGAATTTCTCATCATGTGCAGAAAAAGAGAAAGTGAAATTGAGCCCTGCCCCAAAATCTAGGGCTTTAGCCCAGTTTACAGACCTGGTCAAGCTCTCAGAGGCCCAGGAATTTCAGGCCCTGGGTGTTTTTACTGTGTATCTTGTTTGTCAGTTACTGGATTGTTTGCTTTATTAAATACTTGGACAATATTCAGTATTGTCGGCTATTAACTTATAATATAAAATGCAAACCAGTACGAATTCTGCCTAAAGCTGATTCACTGACCAAATTTAGAATTTTCTCAAGCCAAGAGAGGAATCCACATTGGAAGATCTTGGCACATGACTTTGAAATGAAATCAAACACTGCAGTAATTCAATAACACAGCCTTTGCATACTTAGAATATGGTAATACGTTTCTTTCCTACATTACATCAATGATTATACTTCAAAAGTACTTCATTGGCTGTAAAGTGCTTTGGGAAGACCTGAAATCATGAAAGGCACTATATAAATGCAAGTTCTTTCTTTTTAACGTGTATATTTCAGTCTCAAGGTAGATAATTCTTTGAATTATTGCTCTCTTTCTTCAAGAAACTTAGAAGTTTTATAGAAAATTGGGCAGAAGACAGAATAAGGGATGCCAGAGCTGGAGAATGGAACTTTATTTTTATCTTTTGCACCTAATATCAGCATCAACTGCTCCCAAGAAATGTCAGATCAGTCCCCATGGTCAAATGTTATAAGTTTAGTATTAAGTTCAAAGAAAATACCAAATATTGGTACTTTTGAATTGGCAGACTGACTTAATTAGATACCTTAAACCTGTAGAATCGTATTCTAAAGTCAATTGTCCACTAGACAGACAGTTAAATTCAAAGCCGCTCCCAGGCCGGGTATAACATGACAACCAGAAAAAAAGACTTGCATTTATATAGCACCTTTCATCACCTCAGGATGTCCCAACGTCCTTTACAGCCAATTAAGTACTTTTTGAAGTTTGGTTACTGTTGTAATGTAGGAAATGCAGCAGCCAATTTGAGATAAGTTTCAGACTAGATCATGAAAGTACTTAGCCCAAAACAGTTTTGGTTTCCATATTTCCGAAAGGATACACTTGCTTTGGAGGCAGCTCAGAGAAGGTTCACTAGATTGATTCCAGAGATGAGGCGGTTGACCTATGAGGAAAGGTTGAGGAGGTTGGGCCTCTACTCATTGGAATTCAGAAGAATGAGAGGTGATCTTATTGAAACGTATGAGATTATGAGGGGGCCTCGCAAGGTGGGTGCAGAGAGGATGTTTCCACTGATAGGGGAGACTAGAACTAGGGGGCATAATCTTAGGATAAGGGGCCGCCCATTTAAAACTGAGATGAGGAGGAATTTCTTCTCTCAGAGCATTGTAAATCTGTGGAATTCGCTGCCTCAGAGAGCTGTGGAAGCCAGGACATTGAATACATTTCAGACAGATAGACAGCTTCTTAACCAATAAGGGATTAAGGGGTTATGGGAAGCGGGCAGGGAAGTGGACCCGAGTCCATGATCGGCTCAGCCATGATCGTATTAAATGGCGGAGCAGGCTCGAGGGGCCGTATGGTCTAATCCTGCTCCTATTTCTTATGTTATTATCGGGGACTGGATGCAGCAGTGGGTATAAAGACAGACCTGGAAGTTCAGGGCCTTGGCTGAAATTTAATTGAGACTATGCAAATTCAGTACACTTAGGATCCTACATGCAACCAGATGAATTTGTGCAATAAAGTCAAAATGTTTTCTAATTACTTACACAATGGGGGGGGACATTGGAGTATCTGTTTCATTGTGGTTGTGACATCAGTGAGTCATGAAGAGCTCCTGGAGAAAAATAAACTAGATATGATATTTATCCATCTGTAGTTGGTTTGATAGTGAGTGAATTTTATATTTAATCTAAATTCCAAGTGGGTGCCAGTGCATAGCACAAGATTGCTTTTACTTGTAGATTAACATGTCACTGCTAGAAGTATTAACTGCAGAAAGCAAATGCCCAAAAAATGGGAAATCTTTCATTGTCCCTCGATTAAATATAAAATTCACTCATTATCAAACCAAATGGACTGTCATATGAGGAGAGACTGGATCAACTGGGCCTTTATTCACTGGAGTTTAGAAGGGTGAGAGAGGATCTCATAGAAACATATAAGATTCTGACGGGACTGGACAGGTTAGATGCGGGAAGAATGTTCCCGATGTTGGGGAAATCCAGAACCAGAGGACATAGTTTAGGATAAGGGGTAGGCCATTTAGGACTGAGATAAGGAGAAACTTCTTCACTCAGAGAGTTGTTAACCTGTGGAATTCTCTGCCGCAGAGAGTTGTTGATGCCAGTTCATTGGATATATTCAAGAGGGAGTTAGATATGGCCCTTGCGGCTAAAGGGATCAAGGGGTATGGAGAGAAAGCAAGAAAGGGGTACTGAGGGAATGATCAGCTATGATCTTATTGAATGGCGGTGCAGGCTCAAAGGGCCATATGGCCTACTCCTGCACCTATTTTCTATGTTTCTAACTACAGATGGATAAATAACATATCTAGTTTATTTTTCTCCAGGAGCTCTTCATGACTCACTGTGATGTCACAAACGCAATGAAAAAGATACTTCAATGTCCCCCCCATTGTGTAAGTAATTAGGAAACATTGTGACTTTATTGCAAAAATTCATTAAAAATAGCTGACAAGCTGTGAGGCAAATAGAATTTTGTGTTGCCACCCACATGGTTTTATAAGTTTTAAGAAAGGATCTCATTGTACTTGCCGGAAGGAGAACAATTCAACCCGTAAGTGACAATTCGCATGTATATCAAAATGTAAAATGGAAGGAATAATACACCTTAGAGAAAAACACTGAATAATCTGCAAGAGATTGCCTGCAAGTACACAATGCTTTTCCCTGTAAAAGCAAAATACCTGCCACTGCAGCACCGTTATTGGTTTAACCAGGCAACATACAATTCCACTTATAGTAATTTAGAAATAAATATAGAAGACACCTTCTAAGGAAATGGCATAAAGGCCTCTTGATCGGAAATATTCTGCACCATTAGTTACATTTTATGGTTTGCCTGCATCTTCTTCATGACTGTATTCAAATTCTTAAACTAAATCAAACTGCATCAGTTGGCACAAAAGCAAAGTACAAAAAATTGTTCAAAAGGCATTAGTGAGCTCCTTTGATGTTGCAGTTGGAAAAGGCACTGTGTGGCTAGGCTGTGCAGACCAGAAGGTTTCAACTTCAATTCCTGGTCGGTGCTGCATCAGCTGTTCTTGGGTGAGGTTGCAGCCAGAATGTTAAACTTGGCCTCAGTGCTTTATCCGAGAGGAGGACAAAAAAAACATTCCAAGGTTCCTGCTCTTGATTGCTATCAAGTAACCCTGCTGGGTGGTGGGTGCATGTCCGGGAAGGGCAGGATCATGCTCAGCTATAGCCGAGAGTTTCCTGGGGACATTATAATGGCGCACCATCACAGGGACCCTGGAACGGCCCAAAAAGAGAGAGGAAATTATGGTGTAAGTGACATATGCCATTATTTATGCCATGCCTTATCTTCCTGGGACTTTTGTGTTGTTTCCACCATTACTTTCGGTAAAAAACAGTTAGGTCATTAACATAGCTCCGCCCCCATTAAAATTAATGCCATTCACTATTTTAATGGCTTAACGACACTTTTTATGCCGCTGCCACTTAAGACCTAAAAATTAAGGTGTTGTTGGCCTGGCAGTGGAGTGATTTATTGCCTAAGTCAGTTCCTTTAAACATATCTCCAATGCTTCCATGATTATAATGTCAACTAGCAAATGATTGCATTAGCTGATGCAATGTTCAGCTTCAGCAACAGCAGCATTTGCATCTGCGGCTAGAAATAAAGGCACAGCACACCGTGGAATCTCCGCATCAAAGGTCACACGGGACAAAGTGGTCTAAATGGAAGTTGCCAAAATTGGGATCTAATTACTCATCCACCGAGAAGAGAACAGCCTGAGGAGAGCAGCGTTTTGGATGAGTGCCATACTTCAGTTTCATGTCAAAGTCGATGTTTTGTGTGTTTAAATTGGCATGCAGTTGCTAATTAATGTCGAATCACTGGAGATAAAATGGCCGCACTACATCGTATTCACAGCCAGGCTCGCTGCATCACGTTAGAATCAGAGAATATATAAGCACACAAGGAGACCATTTGGCCCACCATGCTTGCGCAGAGCTATCAAACTCGTCCCACACCACCGCTTTTTCCCCATAGCCCTGCAAATTTTTCCCTTCAAGTATTCAGCCAATTCCCTTCAGAAGTTACTAATGAATCTGCTTCCACTACCCTTTCAGGCTGTGCTTTCGAAATCACGACAACTCGCTGGTTAAAATATGTTTGCTCATGTGGCCGCTGGTTCTTTTGCCAATCACCTTAAATCTGTGTCCTCTGGTTACTGACCCTTCTGTTACTCGAAACAGTTTCTCCTCATTTACACTATCAAAATGATTCATGGTTTTGAACACCTCTATCTATATCCTCTTAACCTTTTCTGCTCTAAGGAGATCAACCCCAGCTTCTGCAGTCTCACCACATAACTTAAGTCCCTCATTCCTGGTAACATTCTGGTAAATTTCTTCTGTACCCTCTCCAAGGCTTTGACATCCTTCCTAAAGTGTGATTCCCAAAATTGAACACACTATTCCAGCTGAGGCCTAACCAGTGTTTTATAAAGGTTGAGCATAACTTCCTTGCTTTCATGCACTACGCCACTATTAATAGAGCCCAGTATCCCATGTGCTTTTTTAACAGCCTTCTCAACGTGTCCTGCCACCTTTAAAGATTTGTGTACACACACCCTCAGGTCTGTTTCTACACCCACTTTAAAATTGTATAATTTAGTTATTATTGCCTCTCCTCATTCTTCCTGCCAAAATGCACCACTTCACACTTCTCTGCATTAAATTTCATCTGCAATTCCTCTGGTTAGGTTTCAGCTGGAGTATTGTGTTCAGTTCTGGGAATCACACTTTAGGAACGATGTTCCTTTGTGCTAGGTATGACTCCAGTTAATGGAGAGTTTTCCCCCTGATCCTCATTGACTTCATAGAATCATAGAAGTTTACAGTACGGAAGGAGGCCATTTCGGCTCATCATGTCCGCGTCAGCCAACAAGAGGCTACCCAGCCTAATCCCACTTTCCAGCTCTAGGTCTGTAACCCTGCAGGTTACGGCACTTCAGGTGCACATCCAAGTACTTTTTAAAATGTGGTGAGGGTTTCTGCCTCTATCACCCTTTCAGGCAGAGAGTTCCAGACCCCACCACCTTCTGCGTGAAGAAATTTCCCCTCAAATCCCCTCTAAACCTTCTAGCAATTACTTTAAATTCATGCCCCCTGGTTATTGACCCCTCTGCTAAGGGAAAAAGGCTCTTTCTATCCACTATATCTAGGCCCTTCATAATTTTATACACCTCAATGAGGTCGCTCCTGTTCTAATGAAAAAAATACAGTCTAGCTAATTTGTCTTATAGCTTAGATTCTCCACTCCCAGCAACATCCTCGTAAATCTCCTCTGTACCCTCTCCAGTGCAATTACATCCTTCCTGTAATGTGGTGACCAGAACTGCACGCAATACTCCAGCTGTGGCCTAACCAGTGTTTTATACAGTTCAAGCATAACTCCCCTACTCTTGTATTCTATGCCACGACTAATAAAGGCAATCATTCCGTATGCCTTCTTAACCACCTTATCTACCTGGCCTGCTACTTTCAGGGATCTGTGGACATGCACTCCAAGGTCCCTTTGTTCCTCTACACTTCTCAGTATTCTACCATTTAATGTATATTCCCTTTCCTTGTTAGCCCTCCCAAAATGCATTACCTCACACTTCTCTGGATTAAATTCCATTTGCCACTGTTCTGCCCAGCTGACCAGTTAACATAAGAACATAAGAGAGCAGAGAAGGCCATACGGCCCCTCGAGCCTGCTGCGCCATTCAATATCATGGCTGATCCAATCATGGACCCAGATCCACTTCCCTGCCCGCTCTCCATAACCCCTTATTCCCCTATTGTTCAAGAAACTGAAGTTGATTAATATCTTCCTGCAAGCCACAGCTTTCTTCTTCATTATCAACCACACAGCCGATTTTAGCATCATCTGCAAACTTCTTAATCATAACCCCTATATTCAAGTCTAGATTATTGATGTATATTACAAAAAGCAAAGGATTTACTACTGAGCCCTGTGGAACCCCACTGGAAACATCCTTCTAGTCACAAAAACACCCATCAACCATTACCCTTTGCTTCCTACCTCTAAGCCAGTTTTGGATCCAATTTGCCACTTTGCCCTGGATTCCATAGGCTTTTACTTTTGTGACCAGTCTGTCATGTGGGACCTTATCAAAAGCTTTGCTAAAATCCATATACACTACATCATATGTTTTACCTTCATCAATCCTCCTGGTTAACGCCTCAAAAAATTCAATCGAGTTAGTCAGACTCGACCTTCCCTTAATAAATCCACGCTGATTGACCTTGATTAATCCGTGTCTTTCTAAGTGAAGATTTATTCTGTCCTTCAGGATTTTTTCCTAATAATTTTCCCACTACTGAGGTTAGGCTGACTGGCCTGTAATTACTCAGTCTATCCCTTTCTCCCTTCTTAAACAAAGGTACCACATTAGCAGTCCCCCAGTCCGCTAGCATCACATCTGTCGCCAGAGAGGATTGGAAAATGATCATCCTCCTTTGCTTCACTTAACAGCCTGGGATACATTTCATTTGGGCCTGGGACTTATCCACTTTCAAAGCTGTTAAACTCCTTAATACCTCCTCTCTCACTATGTTTATTTCATCTAGTATTTCACACTTCTCCTCAATAGTAGTGTCTGCATCACCCCGCTCTTGTGAAAACAGATGCAAAGTATTCATTAAGAGCCATACCCACATCTTCCGCCTTCACACACCGATTACCCTCTTGGTCTCTAATAGGCCCTACCCTTTCTTTAGTTATCCTCTTGCTCTTAATATATTTATAAAACATCTTTGAATTTTCCTTGGTTTCCTTGCCAAGAATTTTTCATGCTTTCTCTTTGCTTTCCTAATATTCTTTTTAATTTCACCCCTGGACTTTCTATACTCCTCTAGAATGTTACTACAGAGTCTTAGTGCTATACTCGGTCAAATGCTGCCTTGATTTCAAGAGCAGTCACTATCATCCTACCTCTGGAATTCAGCTCTTTTATCCATGTTTGGACCAAGGATGTAATGAGGTCTGAAGCCGAGTGGTCCTAGCACTGTTAGCAAAACCTTCCATCATTTCGCTGATGATTGAGAAGGCGGATGGGGCAGTGATTGGTCGGATTGGATTTGTCCTGCTTGTGGACCATCTCCTCTTTAAAGGTCTCCCATTGTTCAATTACTGTTGTGCCTACCAATTTTTGATTCCAATTCACCGGGGCCAGATACCTTTTCAACTCACGGAAGTTAGCCCTTCTCCTATTCCATAACTATTCTAAACCTGATGGTATTATGATCGCTGTTCCCCAAATGCTCCCCCATTGAAACATGCTCCAATTGCCCCACTTCATTCCCCAGAACTAGATCTAGCACTGCTTCCTTCCTCGGCTGGAAACACACTGATAACAGAAAGTTCTCCTGTATACATATTGCTACTCTGTAGTTCTTGCATTTTTCTATAATTTGCCTGAAAGTTTGTTTATCTTCTTCCCACTATTAGGTGACCTGTAGTATATGCCCTGTAGCATAATAGCTCCTCTATTGTTCCTTAATTCTAACCAAATGGGGTTCGGTCTTTGAGCCCTCACATGTACCATCCCTCTCCAGTACTAGAATAGTTTATTTGATCAATACTATCATCCCCTTCTTTATTTCCATCCCTATCTTTTTTGAATTTTTGCAGCCAGGAATATAGTGTCGAAAATTGCGGCCTCGTCGGCTGCGTACGCACCTGGCGAGGCCTCACAAAAGCCGGTTCTCGTCGTGGCAATACGCATGCGCCGAGAACCAGCTTTTCCGAACTGTCAAAATTTCTTTCGACAGATCCTATGCATTCCTGCAGGAAGGACATCCGCGAGGCAGAGATCGGGCTATTTGCCCAATGAGTGCCCTTCAAACTTTTTTGTCTCGTAAAAGCACGCGTATAGCTTACTTTTACCAGTGTAAGAGTTTTAAAACATAGAAAGATTAAATTTAATCACTCTTTTATATTAAAAACCCTGTCCATTAAAGTAAGTTTATTTTTAACTCTATTAAAGTACATTAAAAAAAAACATTTCTAAAACATTTAATTACATTCAATTTCAATCCCTTTTAAATATGAGGTGTTTTTTTATTTATTGTGCTGTGTTTGTGTTTTAGGGGGATATTCTCATTGATAGTAATGGGAGCCCGTACAAACAGAGTTCCCATTATTATCAATGAGAATACTAGATAGTGATTGGTGGTCCAGGCTCACGTGATTCCAGCATATGCATCTGTACATGTTCTCGTACTCTGCACAGCGAACGAAGGCCTCTGACCGGAATCCTATGTTCCTCCGGGACCAACAGGTATTTTTGTAGATTTTTTTCATGAGGCGTTTGTCCAAATGAAGCTTCTGACCGCAATTTTTGGCCCAATAAGTTCCCAATCCTCCCCTTCTTTGAGCTAGGTCTCTGTTATTTCTATTATATCAAAGACCCATGTAGTGACTTGTGCCTGCAACTCAACAACCGTATTTACCATGCTACGTGCATTAACGCACATGCATTCCAAACCCATCTTGGACTGCCTTACAGTTGCCCCATATCAATGCAATCTCACTAAATTTTAATAAAAACTCCAATAACTTCATTACAGCAGGGAATGTTGTATTAAAATAGTACAATTAACTTTAATTTATCAGACATTTTACGCCTTATTGATTTACATAATTTATATTCTACATGTTGTAAAACAATCTTCCTTAATAAATCCAAGTAATCCTTAAATATCTCAAGTAATTTCATTTTATTTCACTGTGAATTTTATTGAGTTTTCCAACAGTCCATAAAGAAAGGAGGTGGTCAATCACTGTCACGTTACTCATTTTATAATCATTTCATTTGACTGCAGCACCAAAAAAAATCCCAGAAAGCTGCATTAATGGCTGGAGGTATTTGAAAAGAAATAGGAGAGAAATTCAGGGCTTTGGCGCCTCCAGTTATCACCTGGGCGCAGCTACCGACTCCGGCAAAATTCCGAGAGAGTTTAGGGGCGGTGTTGGCCAGTAGTGCCCAACACCATGCGCAGCAACCCGTTTTCGCCCCGGAGTGAAAATTTGGTAGCATCCCGTGGGAAATGCACATACCAGGCTTTAGGCCGGTGGCAGGGCGAAAATTAATGGGGATGTGCGGCACTCAAAATGTTAAAATGGCCGATTTACCAGTCGTGGCGTTCATATTGCAGGTCCATGCCGCGATGCTGCACCCCAGCACTCCGCTTCGGCGCCTGGCTGCTGCCACTACACATCACTCTCAAGTGGTGCAGCGGTGGCCCTTTCGCCCGAATGCAGAGTCTGCAGCGAGCCCTCCCTTTAATGGAAAGGGACGGCCCTGTCTTCCTGCCACGCTACATACCTCCCGTGTAGCGTTGGAAAATTCCCATAGGTTAGCACCCCGGTTCCACAACACCATTTCATCAGAACATAAGAAATAGGAGCAGGAGTAGGCCATTTGGCCACTCGAGCTTGCTCCGCCATTCAATAAGATCATGGCTGATCTGATCATGGACTCAGCTCCATTCCCTGCCCGCTCCCAATAACCCTTTACTGCCTTACCACTCAAAAATCTGTCTCTCTCTGCCTTAAATATATTCCATGACCTAGCCATCTCAGCTCTCTGGGGCAGAGAATTCCACAGATTTACAACCCTCAGAGAAGAAATGCCTCCTTCTCTCAGTTTTAAATGGGCGACCCCTTATTCTGAGACTATGCCCCCTAGTTTTAGTTTCCCCTGTCATGTATTCAACTGTCATTGTAACCCATGTATAAACTGACCTAAGTTGTACATCGTGAAAACATTGACCACTAGATGGTGAACTTGTGGGAGACACTCCTAACCTGGACTTTCAGGTATAAAAGAGGAAGCTCCACCCACCTTCATCACTTCAGTGCTGGCAAATAAAGGTTACTGGTCACGTAGTGACCTTCTCTCAAGTATGGGCCTCGTGTGTATTTATACTGCATAGTAAGGACATATTATTGGCGACGAGAAACTGGGATTTAAACCACGCGAACATGGCCACTAGCAGCACAGACGAGAGGTACGGTGTTGGCGATGATTGGGACGACTTTATTGAGAGACTACAGCAAAGTTTCATCACTAAGGAATGGCTGGGACAGGATTCAGCCGACAAATGGAGGGCTCATTTCCTGATGGTTTGTGGATCCAGGACGTACTCCCTGATGAAGGACCTTCTAGCGCCAGAGAAGGCGGCAGACAAGACTTTTGAAGAGCTCAGTAAGTTGATCAGGGAACACTTTAAACCGGCGAGCAGCATGCACATGGCGAGACACCGGTTTTACACGCACCGGCGGCGAGAAGGGCAAAGCGTTCCAGACTTCGTGGCAGACCTCCGGCGACTGGCGAGCATATGTAAGTTCCCAGATGCATGCAAAGCGGAGATGCTACGAGACTTTTTTTATTGAGGGCATTGGGCACGCTGGGGTTTTCAGGAAACTGATTAAGACCAAAGGCTTGACCCTGGAAACGGCGGCTTTGATGGCCCAGACACTTATCTCAGGGGAGAAAGAGACCAGAATGATGTTTGACAAAAATCTTGGCTTAAATGCAGCAAATGGACAGGGAGTCAACATTGTTAACGCAGCACACAGTTCTCCAGGCAGACAGGGGCAATCGGACCTGCCCGAGCATGTAGTCGAACCCAAAGAGGGAATTCAACAGAGACAATAGCTAGCTGAACGGCGATTCATGCCATCGCAAGGGACAATGCGGCCAGTAATGGGGTCAACAACACCTGTCAATGGTGCGCTTAAGGACAGTTAGAGACAGTCAGAGACGATCGACTGGTAATGGACCTTTTGTTTCCAACAATGGCTCGTGTTGGAGGTGTGGAGGCAAACACACAGCCAGAGTTTGCAGGTTATCAGCAATACACCAGCAGAAACTGCAACGTCAGCGGTCACTTGGCACGTATCTGCAGGAAGCCTGCAGCCAGGTTGATGTACGAGGAGGACGGGCCCGATGTAAGCCCTACGAGGCCAAATGGACACTGGGGGAAATCGCTGGAAGTTGAAGTTCAGCGAGTTCACGTGGAGCACATATACAGTTCATACACCAGGCCGCCACCGATAATGATGAAAGTGCTCCTCAATGACATCCCAGTATCAATGGAGCAAGACACGGGGGCCAGCCAGTCCCTGAGGAGTATCAAACAGTTGGACAAGTTGTGGGCGTCCAAGGCCAGGAGGCCAAAATTATTGCCAATTGACACACAGCTATGGACATATACAAAGGAGATCATTCCGGTGCTAGGCAGCGCCACGATAGTCGTGACCCACAAAGATTCGGAGAACAGGTTGCAACTCTGGATTGTCCTGGGGGACGGTCCCACACTACTGGGGATGAGTTGGCTTGCTGTCATGAACTGGAAATGGGGCGATGTCAATGCAATTTCTTCTGTGGAGCGAATATCATGCTCATAGGTCCTGGACAAATTTGACTCAATATTTCAACCCGGCATTGGCACTTTCATGGGGACCAAGATAGTGATTCACATAAACCCGGACGCCAGGCCAGTACACCATAAGGCCAGAGCGGTGCCGTGCGTGATGCGGGAAAAGATAGAAGGCGAATTGGACCGCCTGCTGAGGGAAGGCATCATCTCGCCAGTCGAATTCAGTGGCTGGGCGAGCCCGATTGTGCCGGTGCTCAAGGCGGATGGGTCGGTCAGGAAATGTGGTGATTACAAGGCCATCAATCGGGTGTCACTCCAAGACCAGTACCCGCTACCGAGAGCGGAGGACCTCTTTGCGACGCTATCCAGTGGCAAACTTTTTTCAAAATTGGACTTGATCTCAGCTTACATGACCCAGGAGCTGACGAGTGAGTCGAAGAAGCTGACCACCATCACGACACAAAAGGAGTTGTTTAAGTATAACAGATGTCCGTTCGGGATTCGTTCGGCCGCTGAGATCTTTCAACGAAATATGGAAAGCCTCCTCAAGTCGATTCCAAGGACAGTGGTTTTTCAAAACGACATCCTCATCACGGGTTACGATACTGAAGAACAACTCCGGAACCTGGAGGAGGTGCTTCGCAGACTGGACCGGGTAGGTCTGCGACTGAAAAAGGCCAAGTGAGTCTTCCTAGCTCCAGAGGTAGAATTCCTGGGGATGAGGGTAGCAGCAGACGTGATCAGACCTACTGTGTCCAAAACAGAAGCAATCCAGAGAGCACCCAGACCCCGTAACACGACGGAGCTGCATTCGTTCCTGGGGCTCCTGAACTATTTTGGTAACTTTCTTCCCAAATTGAGCACACTGTTAGAGCCGCTATACGTGCTCCTACGCAAAGGTCGTGCATGGGTCTGGGGGGACAGCCAGGAAAGGGCTTTTGATGGAGCATAACAAATTTCGTGCTCTAACAATCTGTTAACGCTATATGACCCATGTAAGAAACTTGTTTTAACGTGCGATACGTCATCCTATGGGGTCGGGTGTGTGTTGCAGCATGTTAATGCCAAGGGTCAGTTACAGCCGGTAGCTTATGTCTCCAGAAGTCTGTCCCAGGCAGAACGGGGCTACGGGATGGTAGAAAAGAAAGCACTTGCATGTGTTTATGCTGTTTAAAAAAAAAAAATGCACCAGTACCTGTTTGGCAGGAAATTTGAGCTTAAGACAGATCACAAACCCCTAACGTCCCTTTTGGCCGACAACAAGGCCATAAATGCAAATGCATCGGCCTGCATACAGAGGTGGGCACTCACGTTAGCTGCCTATGACTATACATTTCGGCACAGACCGGGCACTGAAAACTACACCAATGCATTCAGCAGGCTCCCACTAACCACCACCGAGGGGGCAACCAAGCATGCTGCTGAGATGGTCATGGCTGATGAAGCTTTCGAAAGCGAAGGCTCACCCGTGACAGCCCGTCAGATCAAAGTCTGGACAAATAGAGACCCGCTACTGTCTTTAGTCAAGAAATGTGTCCTGAATGGGGACTGGGCAGCCACATAAGGAATTTCACAGGTGCAAGGATGAACTCTATATTCAGGCCGATTGCCTACTATGGGGAAACCGAGTAGTCATGCCCCAGATGGGCAGAGAGATGTTCATCAGAGAACTCCACAATGAGCACCCGGGCATAGTCATGATGAAGGCCAGGTCACACGTTTGGTGGCCAGGGATAGATGCAGATCTGGAACTTTGTGTTCGCAGGTGCAACACGTGCCCCCAGCTGGGCAATGCACCCAGGGAAGCCCCCGCTTCGCCCCTGGCCCGCCAAGCCATGGTCACGCATTCATGTGGACTACATAGGTCCTTTCATGGGAAAAATGTTTTTGGTTGTAGTAGACGCCAACTCCAAATGGATCGAGTGTGACATTCTCAATTCAAGCACATCCTCTGCCACAGTAGAAAGTCTACGGGCAATGTTCGCCACCTATGGTCTACCGGATGTCTTGGTCAGCGACAATGTCCCATGCTTTACAAGCATTGAATTCCAGAACTTCATGGCAGGAAATGGTATCAACCATGTCAGAACGGCACCGTTCAAGCCGGCCTCAAACGGCCAGGCGGAACGAGCAGTGCAGATAATCAAACAGGGAATGCCCAGAATCCAAGGGGATTCTCTACAAAGCCGCTTATCACGCCTCCTGTTAGCCAATAGATCCCGACCACACTCGCTCACAGGGGTCCCATCCACAGAGCTGCTAATGAAAAGGATGCTCAAATCCAGGTTATCCCTTATACACCCCACCATGAAAGAAATTGTTGAAAGCAGGCACCAGTCACAATATGACTACCATGACGGGAATGCGAGGGCGCGATGTATTGATGTCAATGACCCAGCCTTTGTCTTCAACTATGCTGCAGGGCCTAAATGGCTCGCAGGCACTGTGATTGCCAAAGAGGGGAAAAGGATTCTGGTAGTTAAACTTACCAACGGACAAATCTGCCGCAAGCACGTGGATCAAACAAAAAGGAGGTTCAGCAACCCCATAGAAGAAGCAGAGGAAGAACACGACGTAGAGTTCACTCCTCCACAGGTGACCAAACACCGGAACCAAACGGAGGAGAGCCCAGTCACTGTGGGCAGTCCGGACAGGCCTGATGCACCGCAAACAGCAGACACTCAGGCCAGCGCCCAACAACCGGAGCCCCAACTCAGGCGCTCTACAAGGGAGCGTAAAGCACCAGAGAGACTTAACCTGTGATCCCAATAAGATTTTTTTTGGGGGGGGGAGGTGATGTCATGTATTCAACTGTCATTGTAACCCATGTATAAACTGACCTAAGTTGTACACCGTGAGAACATTGACCACTAGGTGGTGAACTTGTGGGAGACACTCCTAACCTGAACTTTCAGTATAAAAGGGGAAGCTCCACCCACCTTCATCACTTCAATGCTGGCAAATAAAGGTTACTGGTCAAGTAGTGACCTTCTTTCAAGTATGGGCCTCGTGTGCATTTATACTGTATAGCAAGGACACATTATCCCCTATGAGTGGAAATATCCTCTCGGCATCCACCTTGTCAAGCCCCCTCATTATGTTATGATTCGATAAAATCACCTCTCATTCTTCTGAATTCCAATGAGTATAGGCCCAACCTACTCCAGCTTTACATAACCTAGCAAGTGTTCAGACCTCAGCACTCTGCTTAGCTGGCTAAGAATGCTGGCTGATAAAGCAGCAGTTTGAGTCTGAGGTATGCTTGGCCTACTAGGACTGGGCTCAGCGCACTCAGTGATGTCAATACCACTTCCTTACTGAATGGTACCGGAACCAAGAGCTGAACTGAGTCTGGATTCAGACACCAGCACTCTCGTATTGACCCCAAGGGAGGCCCCAGCCACAAGTGTAACTAACGGATTACTGCAGTCTTTCAGTAACCACATTTCCCACATTACAACAGTGACTACACTCCAAAAGTACTGAATTGGCTGTAAAGCACTTTGAGACGTCTGGTGGTCGTGAAAGGTGCTATATAAATGCAAGTTTTTCTTTAACCCAGCTCCAGCTGTTTAATGTGGCACGTACTATTTTTCTGAAACCTCAATTGCTCCTCTGTGAATGGTGTACGATGCTAATATAAAGTTAGTTTGCACTTTGTTTCTCTTTCATTTATATGATGAAAAATTCAGATTGAACACTAGCTGCATTGCTGAAAAATGGGAACGATTATTGGTAAAAGATATAGAGAAGGACTGAAATTTGTGTTTTGGTTGATAAAGAGAACGTGTTTTTATACTGACATTATTTCTCAGAAACATCTCAAAGCACGTTAAACACAGTGAATGACTTTAAATTGCTGTCACTGTTTTACGGGTAAATAACAATGAGATGATAAGCAGTTGATGGGGCAAAATTGCACTCCGCTGGGTTTGGGGCGCATAATTTGAATTAAGTTAAAACATGGCGCCAGCTATGATGGGCGGAAGGAAGCTTGTAAATTCGGCACTTTGTTTCCCAAATCGGAGAGCTGCGCTTGGAGCGCTAAATGGCCTCCGTGCGGCGCTGGAGGAGCGGTGGTGGAAATGTGCAGCCAATTTCAGCTGAGTTTTATTCACTCATAACACGTCACCAGGTCATTGGGCTTCTTAAAGGGGATGCCTTGCAGGTTTGTTCTGCTGATTTTCTTGTCCTTCACAGTTGAGTAGCTGCTTAGTGAGGGCCATCATAGCAGCCACCCTCCTGTATGGCTCAGAGACGTGAACCATATACAGTAGACACCTCAAATCGCTGGATAAATATCACCAACGATGTCTTCGCAAGATCCTGAAAATCCCCTGGGAGGACAGACGCACCAATGTCAGTGTCCTCGATCAGGCCAACATCCCCAGCATTGAAGCACTGACCACACTCGACCAACTCCATTGGGTGGGCCACATTGTCCGCATGCCCAACACGAGACTCCCAAAGCAAGCGCTCTACCCGGAACTCCTGCACGGCAAGTGAGCCCCAGGTGGGCAGTGGAAATCTTTCAAGGACACCTTCAAAGTCTCCTTGATAAAGTGCAACATCCCCACCAAAGGCCGCCCTAAGTGGAGGAAGAACATCCGGGAGGGCGCTGAGCACCTCAAAATTCGTGGCCGAGAGCATGCAGAAAACGCACGCAGGCAGCGGAAGGAGCGTGCAGCAAACCAGACTCCCCACCCACCCTTTCCTTCAACCACTGTCTGTCCCACCTGTGACAGAGATTGGAATTCCCGTATTGGACTGCATCGTCACCTGAGAACTCACTGAGTGGAAGCAAGTCTTCCTCGATTTCGAGGGACTGCCTCTGATGAGCAGCTGGGAGAGGCAGCACAAGAGCCAGGTGTTTCTCAGATGCCGAATGGGAGACACTGGTGGGGCAGTGGAATACAGGAGGCGCATCCTTTTCCCCCCAGCTGGGAGGTCTGCTCCACAGCTTTTCAGCTATCTGGGCACCTCCGTTATTGACCACACACCCACAGTGTTGCAAAAAGTTCTGTGACCTCACTCGGCTGGTCAAACTGATTACATGTTCCCCCGACTCTTATCTACGAATCGGTGAGCCTCTATCTGTTCTCACCACTCTTACAGGGCAGCCTATGTGCAGACTCAGCAAACCAGCATTTAACTCAGAATGTGCCTACTCACAGTTATTGCCTCATTTGATGCTTTGCTTAGAATCACAGCTGCTTAAGCTGCCCATGCATTTTTTCCCACATACATAAGTCCACTGTGACTCACCAAGTTTCCTTTCTTTTGAAGGCCAAAGTTGCACATAACAGGCTGCAGCAGCAGCAAACAGGAGGGGGGGGAGGGAGCCTGAACTGCGCCAGCTCACAGACCTGGAAGAGCGAGTACTTCGCCATCCCAGTGGCAATGGGATGTGCAAGCATTGGGTAGAAGGGAGCCGGGCAATTTAACTTCCGGAGTGGTCACGAGGCAATGCGCATGGTGATGATGTCATCATCGCCGTACGCAGAGGGGCAGCGCGAACAACGCTGGAGTGGGGGGCTAAGCCGTTGCGCTGTCAGCAAAGAGGTGGGCAATTCCACGCGGATTGTTGTGACTGCCGCGCCCGCGCGCTAACTCATTACCACTCCGATAGCACTGGGTGGAGGCGCGAACGGGCAATTTCGGCCCCAATGTATTTCAATGGTGTTGGTTGAGGGAGGAATGTTGGCCAGTACAGCAGGAGACCATGCTCCTATTCAAATAGTGGCATGGACTCCTAACATCCAGCTGGATGACCAGCAGATAAGGCCTCGGCTTAACATTTCAAACAACACACTGGGAAGTTAAATTATCTGGGGCAAAAGAATCTCAACAAATGTTAACATTATTAAAGCGTCAGGTTTAACAGTAATAGTATGCCTCCTGAAACCTCTAAGCTATTTCTTGTACAAAGCACTAGGCTGCTGAAGGGTGTCAGGGAAAAATTGGGGTAAGTTATCTTGGATTGGCCCAATGGATGGAGTTGGCCATTTCCACTCTTGTATAGCTCTACATTCCTGAATAAATTAGGTCATATGGGAAGGGTGGGGGATTAGTTTAATCCCAGGTAACCATGGTCTCCTCAATTGTCTTAGGGACTATTTTCTCAGAATTATTTCTGAAATTAGTTAGAGGGTTTTGTTTTCTATCCTCCCCAGAAGTTAGCATTCCTGGTGACGAGGGAAGGTGATGCAAAAGGTTGCAGTCAAAGGGATAGGGTGAGCACTGGCACTAATGGCCTTTTCACACCTTTCTTTTCATATGTTTATGGGAATTAAAATTAGTTTCAGCTCTGTTCTAATTATTATACATTGCACTATATGAAGGAAATAGACTGAAGCACATGGAAGTCACGAAAGTGAAATAATAATTGTGTCCCAAAATGGAAAAAGTGTTGTGAATTGAATATTTTTGAGCCATCCAAAAGAGGACTTGCCATACATTTCAGAGGAGCTAAGAGCAACAGGTATCAGCACTGTCTTCACAGCCTTGGATAGCCAGGTTGCTGATGCTTTAGAGTATTGTATGCCTGTTTTTGTTTTAAAGCAAGCAAGCAGTGCTGCTCTCCATGGACTCCAACAAGCACAAAACAGATTTGGATGTGGTCTTCAGTCATGATTCAGTGCACTAGAAATGATTTAACTGTATGTAATCCATTCACAAATTGTTGCAAACACATCCAAACAGATTGGACCAATATTCCCTCTAAAACAATTTTGTACTGAGCAGGCCACGATCTCCTTTCAGTGCGACCTTTTTGTTAGTGGGCAAATTTTAGAACAACTTTTACAACGACAGCAGGAGCAACCACTTAAAAGCATATATACAGTAATGCCGTATTGCCAGCCCACCGTCTCAAATCAGGAGACAATCAAACTCTTAAAAATCATGAAATCAGCTCCTCTTTTTTGGTTTATAAACCTCATTAGTGGCTTTATTTAATCTCAAACAGGTCACAGCTCTTACATGCTCCTTCGTAATTTGAAAGACCTCCATCATGATCACCCCCAGCCTGTTCGGTCTTTCATGATAGTTGGACCCTCTCAATTCAGGTATCATCTTAGTGCAAAAAAGATTTACTTTCTCCTGCGCTTCTATATCCTTTTTGTAATTTGGGGACCAAAACTGTGCACAGTACTCTAAGTACAGTATAACCAAGGTTCTATACAAGTTTAACATACATTCTCTGCTTTTGAATTATATTCCTCTAAAAAATGAACCTGTATTTTATTTGCACTTTTATGGCATTTTTTAACCTGCGTTGCTACTTTTAATGATTTGTGAATCTACACCTCTAGATCCCTTTGCACCTCTACTCTATTTAGATTCTTATTTTCCACGCAGTATGTGGCCTCCTTACTCCTCCTACCAAAATGCACCACCTCACACTTATCTAAATTGAAATTCATTTCTGATTTACATGCCCATTCTGCAAGTTTGTTTATGGTAGAATTAATGAAAAGCTTTTAGTTTATCATGTACAAACGATTTTGTTTCTTCAAAATTACTTGTCAGAAATGGCTGGGATATAAAAGGACTGCATAATGATGCGTTAACACTTCAGAAACATCACTCAGTTACATGATTATGCATTGACAAACAATCCAAAAGTCCAAGGTGAGCTGAAAGAGGCATATCTATTCAAGCAATTAGTATTAATTTTAACGTTTTCAATGTATTAGCCCATCCCTCTTGTCAATATGCCAATAACTGCACAAGCAGCAGGAGCAGCAGCCTTCCTGTGGCACTGACATGCTGTATGTCCAAATAAGTAATTAGATCATCATCATAGGCAGTCCCTCGGAATCTAGGAAGACTTGCTTTCACTCTTAACATGAGTTCTTAGGTGGCTGAACAGTCCAATACGAGAACCACAGATTCTGTCACAGGCGGGACAGATAGTCGTTGAGGGAAGGGGTGGGTGGGACTGGTTTGCTGCACGCTCTTTCCGCTGCCTGCACTTGGTTTCTGCATGCTCTCGGCGATGAAACTCGAGGTGCTCAGAGCCCTCCCGGATGCACTTCCTCCACTTAGGGCGGTCTTTGGCCAAGGACTCCCAGGTGTCAGTGGGGATGTTGCACTTTATCAGTGAGGCTTTGAGGGTGACCTTGTAACGTTTCCGCTGCCCACCTTTGGCTCGTTTGCCGTGAAGGAGTTCAAAGTAGAGCGCTTGCTTTGGGAGTCTCGTGTCTGGTATGCAAACTATGTGGCCTGCCCAGCAGAGCTGATCAAGTGTGGTCTTTGCTTCAATGCTGGGGATGTTGGCCTGGTCAAGGAGGCTAATGTTGGTGAGTCTATCCTCCCAGGGGATTTGTAGGATCTTGTGGAGACATCATTGGTGGTATTTCTCCAGCGACTTGAGGTATCTACTGTACATGGTCCATGTTTCTGAGCCATACAGGAGGGTGGGTATTACTACAGCCCTGTAGGCCATGAGCTTGGTGGCAGTTTTGAGGGCCTGGTCTTCAAACACTCTTTTCCTCAGACGGCCGAAGGCTGCACTGGCGCACTGGAGGTGGTGTTGGATCTCGTCGTCAATGTCTGCTCTTGTTGATAGGAGGCTCTTGAGATAGGGGAAGTGGTCCACGTTGTCCAGGGCGGCGCCGTGGATCTTGACTGGGGAACAAAGTGGTGAGGACAGGTTAGTGGAGAACCTTTGTTTTGCTAATGTTTAGCGTAAGGCCTATGCTTTCGTACGCCTCAGTAAATACGTCGACTATGTCCTGGAGTTCAGCCTCTGTATGTGCGCAGACGCAGACGTCATCCGCATACTGTAACTCGACCACAGAGGTTGGGGTGGTCTTGGACCTGGCCTGCAGACGGCGCAGGTTGAATAAGTTCTCACTGGTTCTGTAGTTTTATCACAAAGCAACCAGACAACCAACAAATATAAAGCGCTCTAATTCTTTAGTTCGTAGTATTAAAAAGAACTGAACAAAAACGGGTATTCGTATTTTCAACTTCAATCACATTCATTAATAAACATTGTCTTCTTGAATGAGCACACCTCCCTTGCAACATGACAGAAGTGCAGCACTTATCGACAAGTACAGAAAAACATTTACACAACTTGCGTCAATGAATTAAAAACAAAAAGCAGGAAAAGCTATGATTGAATAGAAATAAACATTAGTCTTTCTTCTTGGACAGGAGAACCAATCAATCAGACTGACTTGAAAATGTTTACTGATAGGGTGACATAAAGGTGTTAATTTACGTATTGCGCTTCCAATGTTTTTCTCTCAAAAATTCGCCACAATATTAATCCCTGTTCTTATCACGGAAAGTGTTGAATTATTTTAGGTATTCCGCAATTAAATAGTGGGAAACAAACTTCATTGTACTCTCAATATTTAATATCTTATTTCAAACATTTATACCAAATTAAAATTGTACATATCAGTTTAATCAGAGTATTTTCAGTGTCTTTCTCAATAAGCAAATAGTGGCTTGAAGAATTACTAATCACGAAACCTACTGTTTAAAGGAACACAAGTCCAAGTACATTTTGTTTAAAGAAAAGAGCATGCGTTTATATAGCAACCTCAGGAGATCCCAAAGCGCTTTACAGTCAATGAAGTACTTTTGAAGTGTGGTCACTGTTGTAATGTAGGAAACACGACAGTCAAATTATGCACAGCAAGAACAAACAGCATTGAGAGAAATGATAAAATAATCGGTTATAGCTATGGATAAACATCGACACCGGGTGAACTACCGAGCTCCTCTTCAACTAGTGCTATAGGATACTTTGCAGCCTCCTGAGAGGGCAGATGGAGCCTCGGTTTGTCTCACCCGAAAGGCGACACCCCCAGCAGTGCAGCACTCCCTCAATATTGTACTGGAGTGTCAGCCTAGATTATGTGATCAAATCTCTGGAGTGGGACTTGAACCCAGGATCTTCTGACCCAGACGCAAAGCTGACAAAGCACTCACCCATCTGTCTGAAAAATATGTGCTCACATGTGTGCATTTGCTACCCATTAAAAATAGAAGACATATTCTGAAGGAGCAGCAGCATCTGTGAAAAAACAGAAGTCAGTTGACGTATCTGGCCTCAAGGCTCTTCCACAGGAGCAGGAGGTAATACAAATGAACACAAGGGAAAGGGGAGGTAATGAAAGAAAAAAACACAAATGAAAATAGATGAGTTGTGAAGTGCGTGGGTAGAGCAGATGATTAAACAGCAGACACGGTATTAGCTGTTGGTACTTTGGAAGAGCACCCTGCAGGAACACGACTGGTGGGATGGTTTGCACTTTGGTGTCAACCTGCTTCTTTTTGTTTTATTCTACCAGAGTCCTTGGCCACGCAAAACATGAATCTGTCCATCACCGAAGAGACCCTGACCAGTGATTTAAACGATGGCAACCCCGGCCAAACCCGCAAAAGACTGTCACCTCGACACTCCACCTCCTCTTCTTCGGCAGTCCCTTGGAGCCTAGAATGTCTTGCTTACACACTAAAAATGAGTTCTCAGGTGACTGTCCAATGCGAGACCTACAGTTTCTGTCACAGGTGGGGCAGATGGTGGTTGAAGGAATGGGCAGGTGGGATGCTTGGGTTGCCGTACACTCCTTCCGCTGTCTACGCTTGGCTTCAGCTTGCTTCCGGCGAAGAGACTCGAGGTGTTCGGCGCCTTCCCGGTTGCTTTTCCTCCACTTTGAGCGGTCTTGGGCCAGGGATTCCCGGGTGTCGGTGGGGATGTTGCATTTTTCAAGGAGGCTTTGAGGGTGTCCTTGAAGAGTTCCCTCCGTTCACCTGTGGCTCGCTTGCCATGTCGAAGCTCCGAATGGAGCGCTTATTTTGATGAGTCTCTTGTCGGGCATGCGGACGATGTGGCCCGACCAGCGGAGTTGATCAAGCGTGGTCAATGCTTCGATGCTGGGGATGTTGGCCTGAGCGAGAACACGGACGTTGGTGCGCCTTTCCTGCCAATGGATTTGCAGGATCTTGTGGAGGCAACATTGGTGGTACTTCTCCAGTGGTTTGAGGTGCCTGCTGTACATAGTCCATGTCTCAGCCATATAGGAGGCGGGTATCACGACTGCTCTGTAGACCATGACTTTGGCGCCGGGTTTGAGGTCCTGGTCTTCAAACTTTCTCTTCCTCAGGCAATTGAAGGCTGCACTGGCATACTGAAGGCGATGTTGGACCTCGTTGTCGATGTCTACCCTTGTTGACAGTAAGCTCCCAAGGTATGGAAAATGGTCCACGTTGTCCAAGGCCTCATCGTCGATTTTGATAATCGGGGGGGGTCAGTGCTGTGTGGCGGGGGCAGGTTGGCAGAGGACCTTTATCTTACGGATGTTTAGTGCAAGGCCTATGCTCTCGTACGCTTTGGTGAAGGTGTTGATGATGGCTTGGAGTTCGGCCTCAGAGTGCGCGCAGACGCAAGCGTCATCTGCGTAATTCAATGACAGAGGATGGGACAACCTTGGATCTGGCCTGGAGGCGGCAGAGGTTGAACAAAATTAGCTCCACTCCAGCGGGGAACTTACTGAGGGCGAGATGGAGCATTGCAGCAAGGAAGATCGAGAACAGCGTTGGTGCGGTGACACAGCTTTGCTTGACCCCGGTGCGAACAAGAATTGGGTCTGTGGTGGATCCGTTGGTCAGAATCACAGTTTGCATGTTATCGTCAAGCAGGCGAAGGATGGTGACAAACTTTTGAGGGCAGCCGAATTTGAGGATGCAGCACCATAATCCCTCCCGGTTGACAGTGTTGAAGGCCTTTGTGAGGATAAAAGAACCTTAATAAACTAAAAAGTAGGGTCAACTTGATCTAGAAACTCGCTGTATCCACATGGGGAGTAGACACTCAAACCCTCTGTATGGCAGCACTCACCCTGGTGTACTGTACAGCGGAGTACTGCTCTCCAGCATGGCCATCAAGTCCGTATATCAAATCCGTTGATGTCCAGTTGAATTCTACTATGAAAGTTATCACCGGTACACTTTTATCGACACCAACAGCGTGGCTCCCCATGCTTGCAAACATTGCATCACCACACTTCACCACGAATATGCAGTCTCCAGAGAATACAACCACTACACCAGCAAAGACATGCCAATCCTGGCCGACTTGAACAAGCTACCACCAACCCGTCTCAAATCTAGAAGGCCTTTTTGGACCGTCGGCGAAGCCCTTCAGCGATTCCCCATAGCCTTGATGACCGATGACAAAATGCTTGGAAGAACTGTGATGTACGGAATGGATTCCTTGAGAGGACCCCACAGTAAGACCTGTAGGTACAAACCTTCCCTGCAAACAGTGGACAACCATCAACTGCCTCAGAACCAGTCATGGTCGATACTGCCACCTTCTCCATAGGTGGAAGATTAAAGTATCCCCATCATGCGACTGTGGAGCTTCTAATCAAATCCTGGAGGACATCATTGAGTCAGAGGGAATTCACTGGCAGCCTACAAGATATCCACACTGTTACTCCGGTACCTTTGGCGTGGATATCCAACTTGGATATTGACATTTGATTTGCTTTGCTACTACCATACGAAAGACGACGACCGGCAATCAACTGAGTGCAAGGCTAAGCAAACAGTGTTAACCAAAGGTCATCACTTGGCGTCACAGCAGTAAATGGTGCCACATCCTAGTAAAATCAAGTAAAGGAAGAGTAAATATAGCTCACCTGGCCCACAGTAGAGGAAATAAGGTTACAAGAGAAAAAACTGGAAGAAGAATATTGAACGCCTGGGCACCATGTCACCTAAAGTAATCAGGACAATTGTTGCGAGCTGCATTTGTATTGTACAGTCTGAGCATATGGACAAACCTCATTTCTCAGGAAGAATCAGTTCCAAGTATCTGTACTGATGCAATTTTTTATTGAACTTCTATCAAATACTGCAGTCATTTTTTTTAATTATTTGAAGAAAAACTATGAATATTTTAATATTCAAGGAAAAATGTATATTGAGTGTTTCAGTATTACAATATCTGCTTTACCTTTTGTTTTGTGTTGTAGAAAAAAAAGTGCATTAAGCCAAGGGGGAAGAGAGACACACAATGGGGTCTGACAGAGATAAGGAGGGGAAGAGATGGTCTTTCTTCATGCTATTAGTTCATTTTTCAAAAAGAAATGTGAATTTTCAGGCCAACTAATCATCTCACCTTTGCTTGAATGACAGCTAGATAGGGGAATGCTGACTGCTTACAGCAGTGAGACTGAAATTCTAATGCTAACAGAGGCTGAGGGGGGAATTTTAACCTAAAAGATGGGTGGGTTGGAGGCGTGTGGGAAGTTAAATGGAAATCTGAAACCCTACCAGAACACACCCCCAACCCGCCCAATTGTGGTTTTAATGGAGGCAAGACGGGGGTGAGCAGCCAACACGCAGCCAGGACGCGAGTTGGCACTTTCAATATGATAATGAGGATGGAAACCTCGAAGGTAACCCCCTCCTCCCCCCTAACCAGTCGGGGATCGGACCTCCTCCCCCCGCCCCTGGGGCTGGGTGATTGGACTCACCAGGGATTCCCCCACCCCCAGGGCTGGGGATCGGTCTGCCACCGCCCCCTCCCCTCCCTCTTGGCCAGGGATCGGACACCCCCCCCGGGTGGGACTCGCACCTTCCCGAGGCTGCAGCCTCTGGTGTCCAGGGTTTCCCACCCGACTGGAAGCCAGCCTGTCAATCAGGCTCACTTCCGGTCATGAAACTGTCCGTGATGTCTCACACATACTGTTGAACTCCACAGCTCGCGGGGAATCCTGGACTTCCGTGTTTCCCAGGCTCTACCGGGTAGTACCCCGCCCCCCACCACCGGCGCATCCGAAAGTAAAAATTCTGGCTGGATGTGCACAGACAAAAGTGTATTTCCTCATTCTAATTTGACTTTAAAAAAACCCCACAAGATGATCTTTGAAAGCCAACAAAGCCTCTGAAAAACAGACAGCGACAGCAAGAGTGGGATTGGGAAGAGGAGAGAGCAACAGGTTGAAGAATTAGCAGAGTCTGACCTTTCATCACCTATCTTTTAGAGGAGTAAGTGGGAGGGTGTATTGAGAGAGAGAGCAGAATACAGAAGTTGGGGTAGTTCAGAGAAAATGTTGAGGTAGCATTCGGAATGAGTAATACTAGTTAGAAGAGTGGGGAGGGTGGTAGGTAAGGGATAGGATAGTGGTAGGTAAGGGATAGGATAGTGGAAAGGGTAGGAGACCTGACGGGAGCAAGGAATTGGAGGAGAGGGGATGAGAAAGGAGCGTCTGAGGGCTACATTTTCCACACAACTCCCGCTCCGAATGCAGTCGCTAGTAGATCTTTCCCCTACCACATACTGTCCACCACCTCCCGCCCGAAATGAAAGAAAAGAAAAATTGAGAGAAGCAGAAGAAAGAGAGAGAGACAAAACCACAAATGTAATGTATTTGCTTAAGAATTCATAGCAACACATTGCTATTAAGAACGAGTTGCTTTATTAGCGAATGTTTAACAATCACATTACCAGTTCATCCACCAGGCTCACAACCACCTGCCTCATCTGACAAGGAGCGGCAATTCGAGCAGCGCGAGTCCGGGGTGCGTGGAGAGGCCTATAAAGGCCCAGCTTGTACAGCTGCAGCCGGGAGAAAAAGCAAAAAGGTGACGTCACAGCCAAAGGGGTAAGTGATTGGCTGGTGATTGGTGAGTAGCTTTTCTTTTTCTTTTTTATATCAGTAAGCCGTTAACATTGTTGTCTTTTTCTTTTTTATATCAGTAAGTAACCTGTTAACATTGTTGTCGCCAAATTAAGCGGTCATCCCCCTGCAAAACAGATACACTGCTTTGAGTACTGTTGAGGGGAATGACTCATCAGGGGAGGGCAGCAGCAGCCAAGTTCATGGCACATTGAGGGCAGGAAAAAGAGTGGGAGAGCGATAGTGATAGGGGATTCAATTGCAAGGGGAATAGATAGGCATTTCTGCGGCCGCAACCGAGACTCCAGGATGGTATGTTGCCTCCCTGGTGCTAGGGTCAAGGATGTCTCGGAGCGGGTGCAGGACATTCTGAAAAGGGAGGGAGAACAGCCAGTTGTCATGGTGCATATTGGTACCAACGACATAGGTAAAAAAAAAGGGATGAGGTCCTACGAGACGAATTTAAGGAGCTAGGAGCTAAATTTAAAAAATAGGACCTCAAAAGTAGTAATCTCGGGATTGCTACCAGTGCCACGTGCTAGTCAGAGTAGGAATCGCAGGATAGCGCAGATGAATACGTGGCTTGAGCAGTGGTGCAGCAGGGAGGGATTTCAAATTCCTGGGGCATTGGAACCGGTTCTGGGGGAGGTGGGACCAGTACAAACCGGACGGTCTGCATCTGGGCAGGACCGGAACCAATGTCCTAGGGGGGAGTGTTTGCTAGTGCTGTTGGGGAGGAGTTAAACTAATATGGCAGGGGGATGGGAACCAATGCAGGGAGACAGAGGGAAACAAAAAGGAGACAAAAGCAAAAGACAGAAAGGAGATGAGGAAAAGTGGAGAGCAGAGAAACCCAAGGCAAAAAACAAAAAGGGCCAATGTACAGCAAAATTCTAAAGGGTCAAAGTGTAATAAAAAGGCAAGCCTGAAAGCTCGGTGCCTCAATGCGAGGAGTATTCGGAACCCAGGAGAAGGCTCTGAGCTAGTTAGAGTGGGTGAGAGCGCAGATGAACAGGACCCCAAGAAAGAATGCAAAAGGCAGGAGGTAACAGAGCAGAGTTGCACTGGGGTAAGTGTAAACCACAAGGTTATAGGAAGGGACAATATATATGAATATAAACAGGCTGCAGGAGGGGTCAAAACTAAAAAATCATGGTTTAAAAACTAGTATTAAAACACTTTACCTAAACGCACACAGCATTCGAAATAAAGTAAATGAGTTGACGGCACAAATCATTACAAATGGGTATGATTTGGTGGCCATTACAGAAACGTGGCTGCAGGGTGGCCAAGACTGGGAATTAAACATACAGGGGTATCTGACGATTCGGAAAGATAGACAAGAAGGGAAAGGAGGTGGAGTAGCTCTGTTAATAAAGGATGATATCAGGGCAGTTGTGAGAGATGATATTGGTTCTAATGAACAAAATGTTGAATCATTGTGGGTGGAGATTAGAGATAGTAAGGGGAAAAAGTCACTGGTGGGCATAGTTTATAGGCCCCTAAATAATAACTTCACAGTGGGGCGGACAATAATCAAGGGAATAATGGAGGCATGTGAAAAAGGAACGGCAGTAATCATGGGGGATTTTAACCTACATATCGATTGGTCAAATCAAATCGCACAGGGTAGCCTGGAGGAGGAATTCATAGAATGCATACAGGATTGTTTCTTAGAACAGTATCTTACAGAACCTACAAGGGGGCAAGCTATCTTACATCTGGTCCTGTTTAATGAGACAGGAATAATAAACAATCGCCCAGTAAAAGATCCTCTCGGAATGAGTGATCACAGTATGGTTGAATTTGTAATACAGATTGAGGGTGAGGAAGTAGTGTCTCAAACGAGCATACTATGCTTAAACAAAGGGGACTACAGTGGGATGAGGGCAGAGTTGGCTAAAGTAGACTGGGAACACAGACTAAACGGTGGCCCAATTGAAAAACAGTGGAGGACTTTTAAGGAGCTCTTTCATAGTGCTCAACAAAAATATATTCCAGTGAAAAAAGGCAGTAAGAGAAGGGATAACCAAACGTGGATAACCAAGGAAATAAAGGAGAGTATCAGATTAAAAACCAATGCGTATAAGGTGGCCGAGGTTAGTGGGAAACTAGAAGATAGGGAAAATTTTAAACAACAGCAAAGAATGACTAAGAAAGCAATAAAGAAAGGAAAGATAGATTACGAAAGTAAACTTGCGCAAAACATAAAAACAGATAGTAAAAGCTTTTACCGATATATAAAATGGAAGAGAGTGACTAAAGTAAATGTTGGTCCCTTAGAAGATGAGAAGGGGGATTTAATAATGGGAAATGTGGAAATGGCTGAGACCTTAAACAATTATTTTGCTTCGGTCTTCACAGTGGAAGGCACAAAAACCATGCCAAAAATTGCTGGTCACAGGAATGTGGGAAGGGAGGACCTTGAGACAATCACTATCACTAGGGGGGTGGTGCTGGACAGGCTAATGGGACTCAAGGTAGACAAGTCCCCTGGTCCTGATGAAACTCATCCCAGGGTATTAAAAGAGATGGCGGAAGTTATAGCAGATGCATTCGTTATAATCTAGCAAAATTCTCTGGACTCTGGGGAGGTACCAGCGGATTGGAAAGCAGCTAATGTAACGTCTCTGTTTAAAAAAGGGGGCAGACAAAAGGCAGGTAACTATAGGCCGGTTAGTTTAACATCTGTAGTGGGGAAAATGCTTGAAGCTATCATTAAGGAAGAAATAGCAGGACATCTAGATAGGAATAGTGCAATCAAGCAGAAGCAAAATGGATTCATGAAGGGGAAATCATATTTAACTAATTTACTGGAATTCTTTGAGGATATAACGAGCATGGTGGATAGAGGTGCACCGATGGATGTGGTGTATTTAGATTTCCAAAAGACATTCGATAAGGTGCCACACAAAAGGTTATTGCAGAAGATAAAGGTACGCGGAGTCAGAGGAAATGCATTAGCATGGATCGAGAATTGGCTGGCTGACAGAAAGCAGAGAGTTGGGGTAAATGGGTCCTTTTCGGGTTGGAAATCGGTGGTTAGTGGTGTGCCACAGGGATCGGTGCTGGGACCACAACTGTTTACAATATACATAGATGACCTGGAAGAGGGGACAGAGTGTAGTGTAACAAGATTTGCAGATGACACAAAGATTAGTGGGAAAGCAGGTTGTGTAGAGGACACAGAGATGCTGCAAAGAGATTTAGATAGGTTAAGCGAATGGGCTAAGGTTTGGCAGATGGAATACAATGTCGGAAAATGTGAGGTCATCCACCTTGAGGGAAATAAAACAGTAAAAGGGAATATTATTTGAATGGGGAGAAATTACAACATGCTGCGGTGCAGAGGGACCTGGGGGTCCTTGTGCATGAATCCCAAAAAGTTAGTTTGCAGGTGCAGCAGGTAATCAGGAAAGCGAATGGAATGTTGGCCTTCATTGCGAGAGGGATGGAGTACAAAAGCAGAGAGGTCCTGCTGCAACTGTACAGGGTATTGGTGAGGCCGCACCTGGAGTACTGCGTGCAGTTTTGGTCACCTTACTTAAGGAAGGATATACTAGCCTTGGAGGGGGTACAGAGACGATTCACTAGGCTGATTCCAGAGATGAGGGGGTTACCTTATTGATAGATTGAGTAGACTGAGTCTTGACTCGTTGGAGTTCAGAAGGATGAGGGGTGATCTTATAGAAACATTTAAAATAATGAAAGGGATAGACAAGATAGAGGCAGAGAGGTTGTTTCCACTGGTCGGGGAGACTAGAACTAGGGGGCACAGCCTCAAAATACAGGGGAGCCAATTTAAAACTGAGTTGAGAAGGAATTTCTTTTCCCAGAGGGTTGTGAATCTGTGGAATTCTCTGCCCAAGGAAGCAGTTGATGCTAGCTCATTGAATGTATTCAAATCACTGATAGATAGATTTTTAACCAATAAGGGAATTAAGGGTGATGGGGAGCGGGCGGGTAAGTGGAGCTGAGTCCACGGCCAGGTCAGCCATGATCTTTTTGAATGGCGGAGCAGGCTCGAGGAGCTAGATGGCCTACTCCTGTTCCTAATTCTTATGTTCTTATGTTCATCGTGGAACCCCCGTATCCAACTGGCTGGGGTTTTATTGAGTCTTGAACATCACGTGACTGGCTAAGCCACACCCAAATCAACAGCTCGACAACTATTTTAAAGTAGAATGTAAAATCAAGTGCCCCCTTTTGGCAAGGGCACCAGAACCCACTAATTTCAAATTAAACTTTTACGGAAACTAAAATCAAATTAAAATTTGTTTGCCAGGGGTGATGTCCCTCCTGGGCCCACCTCTCTCGGAAGGCCGCGAGCGTACTGGTGGACACCGCGTGCTCCATCTCCAGGGATACCCTGGCGCAAACATTACCTCAGGAGAGGCAGACAGTCGGGCTGAACGACCCCGTCGACTGCCCGCTGCCTGGACCGGTTAATGGCCACCTTGGCCATCAACAGCTCTACAACTATTTTAATGTAGAAACTTTAAATCAAATGCCCCCTTTTGGCACTAGAACCCACAAATTAACAATTTAAAACTGTAACGAAAACCTTTAATCAAATTAGAATTTGGTTGCCGGGGGTGATGATACACTCCTGTCCCTCCGGCGCCCACCTCTCACGGAAGGCTATGAGCGAACAAACTGTAAACATACTCACAGGTGCGTACATTACAACAGGAGAGACAACGAGACAGAGAAAACCAGTTACACAAAGGCAGCCGAGACAAGAGAAAGACCATATTCTCTGACTTCGTGCACTAATCCACAGGAGACTATTCGTTTTATATAAAAATGAATCATATAATTTTCATCTGGAACACTCCTTCATTAAATTCCCCAGAGTGAAATATATAATTGAATGAATCATCATTTGCAGTCCCTCGGAGTCAAGGATAACTTGCTTCCACACTAGTTATGAGTTCTCAGGTGACTGAAGAGTCCAATGCGGGACCTACAGTCTGTCACAGGTGGGCAGACGGTGGTTGAAGAACAGGTGGGTGGGGTGCCTGGGTTGTCGCGCGCTCCTTCCGCTGTTGACACTTCGCTTCAGCTTGCTCTTGGCAAAGGTGTTTAGTGCCTTCCCGGATGCTTTTCCTCCACGTTGGGCGGTCTTGAGTCAAGGATTCCCAGGTGTCGGTGAGGATGTTAAATTTTTTCAAGGAGGCTTTGAGGGTGTCCTTGAAGGATTTCCTCTGCCCACCTGGGGCTTGCTTGCCGTGTCATAGCTCAGAGTAGAGCGCTTGTTTTGGGAGTCTCGTGTCAGGAATGCGGACGCTGTGGCCCGTCCAGCAGAGCTGATCAAGTGTGGTCAGTGCTTTGATGCTGGGGATATTGGCCTGAACGAGGACACTGATTTTGGTGCACATGCCCTGCCAATGGATTTGCAGGATCTTGCGGAGGCAGCGCTGGTGGTACTTCTCCAGTGTTTTGACGTGCCTGATGTACATAGTCCATGTCTCTGAGCCATATAGGAGGGTAGGAGTCACAACTGCTCTGCTTGGTGCAGGGTTTGAGGTCCTGGTCTGCAAACACTCTCTTCCTCAGGCGACTGAAGGTTGCACCGGCACACTGAAGGCGGTGTTGAACCTTGTCGTCGATGTCTCCCTTTGTTGACAGTAGGCTCCCGAGGTATGGAAAATGGTCCACCTTGTCCAAGGCCTCGTCGTGGATTTTGATAACGGGGGGGGGGGGCAGTGCTGTGTGGCAGGGGCAGGTTGATAGAGGACCTTTGTCTTATGGATGTTTAGTGTAAGGCCCATGCTCTCGTATGCTTCAGGACAGCGACACAAAGTTTGGCAATGCTTTTTTTAAATATTCTGAAATCAGCAGTAAGCATTCCATTCTTAGTGGATTAATTCCAGCAGTTTCAGCAAAAAATAGAGGTCATAAACTAAAGCTGTTTAGTTCATTCCTATAAATCTTACAGGTGATGGCTAAAGAGCTTAAGTATATTGTTTACTCTGCATCTTGCACAAACTAGTTTTAACCAGCACCTGATCTGCAGCATCACATCAGAGTACAGCAAAAATAGACAAAAAAATATGCATATCCCTCCAAGAGTTTAGACTTCAGAATGTGACATTAAAGAGCAATGAAGTACCATGTTAGGAAGTCTCTCTCAGGGGCACTTGGCTGATTCTGTCTGGCTAAGCCACCAACAAGTTCCACGGAACATCTTGGATTTAATTTGAAAACGGCAGACCTCTATTAAAATGGAAATATAAACACACTTCTGCCTGTTCCATTCATTCTGGCTCAGCATGTTTTATTGTGCAGATCCAGCTTCTAGTTCAATGTGTTTGGGTCAAACCAAACAAAGGTCAGTTTGGCCAATAAACAACACAGCCAAAACAATTGGAAACCACTGTTGATTCCACTCTTGGTGATTCAGGCACCTTGCGGGCTAAACAAAATTGAATAAGCCACAGAGACAACCGCAGAATGGGAATTTAGGTCCTTAAGAATTTGTATTATCTGACAATTAAAATAAAGCAATTTTTAAATTAAGAGTAGGTTGTGCACCAGGCTGGAATCTGTCCACTACCCAGACATTGGGCTCAAGTTTCCACATGATTTGCACCTGATTTTTTAGGAGCAACTGGTTGAGAACGGACTATCTTAGAAATCGCAATTCTCCACATTTTTTTTCTGCAGTTCTAGTCAGTTAGAACAGTTTCACTTTGGAACAGAATTTTTTCTTCAAAAGGGGCCGTGTCCGGCCACTGACGCCTGATTTCAAAGTTTCCACAGTGAAAACATACTCCAAACTAACTTAGAATGGAGCAAGTGAAGATTTTTGTAGAACTGAAAAAAACTTGTCTACACATTAAAAAAATCAGGCGCAGGTTACAAATTAGGTGTCCAGAACGTGGGGGGGGGGGGGGGGGGGAAGGGAAGTCATTAAATTCTACAATAAATCCTTATTTATACTTATACAAATAAATCCAACCTGAATAAAAATTTATAAGCAAAGAAAAGATTAAATAAACCATCTTCCTACCTGTGTGAAAGTGCTTCAGCCAGGGAGAATGCTGCAGGAAGCCTCACAAGTTGAGGCAGCCGTTCGTTCCCGGGGGAGGGGGGGGGGGGGGCGGGAGAGGCAGCCGTTCGTTACCGTGCGGGGGGGGGGGGGGGGGGGGGAGGAAGCCGTTCCTGACGGCGGCCTGGGGGAGGGAGGGAGTGCGGGCCCGACCAACCGAACGCAGGGGGGGTAGGAAGCCGTTCCAGACGGCGGGCGGGGGGGTAAGGAGACAGTGAGAAGGCTGCAGGAAGCCTCACATGTTCAGCAGCCATTTCCCGACGGCAGGGGGGGCGGGAGGAGGCCATCGGGAAACGGCTGCCTCAACTTTGAGGCTTCCTGCAGCCTTCTCACTGCTGCAAGAAGCCTCAGTGCTGATGTGCTGATGGCAATGTGCTTTTATTAAAAAATTTTCAAAAATTAAACAGCTACAAAGAACTACAAAAATGGCTGAGTGCCAATGTTTCCTTCACACTGAGTGTGTGCGAACGCTCCAACGCGCACGGTTGCCGGCAGGAAAAAAAACGAATTTAAATGGTACCCGCCCCTCCCACTTACAAAATCGGCGCGAGTGATAGGCTCCGCCTCCCTGGGCGCCACGCCAGGCAGACATGGAGCTGCAGGGCGCTCCAGAATCGTGCGTTTTTTTTCCGGCGTCGTTTTTGGCGCGAAAAACGAGCGCCCAACTCGGAGGGGCGCCCGTTTTTTATCGTGTGGAAACTTGGGGCCATTATTATTGTGTGGGCCCTTTAACCAAAGCAGCTAACCCTATAATTCCATGCCACTGCTAACACCATCAGCAGCAGAGGGATCGCAGTGTCTGAAATGTTTTGTTCATACACAGAAAGCAATCAATCAACTCAAGCAACGGCGACTGACGTGGTACTCAGAATCCTATTTACTGAAAGTTATAGGCAATTTCACAGCAAGACCTTATAGGCTCACTATTAATTGCAGTATTTACATCAGCAGCACTCCTAACATGGTATAATTTATATAAGTTATACCTGCCAGCACAATGTGGCATGCACGGAATATTCAGAAACCAATTTAAGCGAGTATCTAGCCTACTAGTGTGTCAAAGGATCAGAGTAAGAGAAGGAAATAAGAAGTGGATATCTCCATGGTCACCAGCGCCATTAGTGAAGTATGAAAATTGTAGAATCACAGGTAGCTACAGCACACGTGGCCCATCTACACCTGCTGGAGGGGACAGGGTCCTCCACGTGATACCTAGTCGAATCCCACTCTCCTGCTCACTCCCTTTAATATTTCTCTTCAAGACACTACCTAATTTCCTTTAAAAAAAGAATGGACTAGCAACAGTTTTCATATTCTAACCACCCGCTGTGTAAGCATTTTTTTCTCACCTTCTGCCACTCTATCCATGTCCTTCGCCAGTCTTTCACAATCCTCACAAAAATCTCACTTTGGTGTCATGAGCAAATTTGAACAGAATTCTATCAATTCCTAAATTTAGGTCATTTCTATATATAGCAAATCAGAGCAGGCCCAATACAATCTGCCGGTCTTTGGCCAATCCCAATCCAGCATCATGAAAACTCTAAACTAAGGGAAAGGGAAAGACATAAATTGTAACACTGGGCTTGGACACAGCTACAACAACAACTTGTATTTATATAGTGCCTTTAACGTAGCAAAACATCCCAAGGCGCTTCACAGATGTATTATGAGACAAAAGTTTGACACCGAGCCACAAAAGGAGAAATTAGGGCAGATCACCAAAAGCTTGGTCAAAGAGATAGGTTTTAAGGAGCATCTTAAAAGAGGAAAGCGAGATAGAGAGGCGGAGAGATTTTGGCAACAGAAGGTACGGCCACCAAAGTTTGAATGATTATAATCAGGGATGCACAAGAGGGCAGAATTAGAGGAGCGCAGATATCTTGGGGGGTTGTGGGGCTGAAGGAGATTACAGAGCTAGGGAGGGGCAAGGCCATGGAGGGATTTGAAAACAAGGATGAGAATTTTGAAATCAAGGCATTTCTTATCTGGGAGCCAATGTAAGTCGGCGAGCACAAAGTAATGGGTGAGCGGAACTTGGTACAAGTTAGAACACGGGCAGCCGAATATTGGATCACAAGTTTACGTAGCGTAGAATGTGGGAGGCCAGCCAGGAGTGCATTGGTATAGTCAAGTCTAGAGGTAACAAAGGCACGGATGAGGGTTTCAGCAGCGGGTGGGCTGAGGCAAGGGCGGAAAACGAGCGATGTTATGGAGGTGGAAATAGGCGGTCTTAGTTATGCCATGGATATGTGGTCGAAAGCTGATTTTAGGGTTAAATATGGCACCAAGATTGCAAACAGTGTGGTTCAGCCTCAGACAGATGTTGGGGAGAGGGATGGAGTCAGTGGCTAGAGAACGGAGTTTGTGGTGGGGACTGAAAACAATGGCTTCGGTCGTCCCAATATTTAATTGGAGAAAATTTCTGCTCATCCATAACTGGATGTCGGACAAGCAGTCTGACAATTTAGAGACAGTGGAGGGGTCGAGAGAAGTGGTGGTGAGGTAGAGCTGGGTGTCATCAGCGTACATGTGGAAACTGATGCTGTGTTTTCGGATGATGTCGCCAAGGGGCAACATGTAGATGAGAAATAAGAGGTGGCCAAGGATAGATCCTTGGGGGACACCAGAGGTAACGATGCGGGAGCAGGAAGAGAAGCCATTGCAGGTGATTTTCTGGCTATGATTAGATAGATAAGATTGGAACCAGGCGAGTGCAGTCCCACCCAACTGGACGACGGTGGAGAAGCGTTGGAGAAATGGAGTAGTCAACCATGTCAAAGGCCACAGACAAGTCAAGAAGGATGAGGAGAGATAGTTTGCCTTTGTCACAGTCACAAAAGATGTCATTTGTGCCTTTGATGAGAGCTATTTCGGTACTATGGCAGGGGTGGAAATCTGATTGGAGAGATTTAAATATGAAATTGAGGGGGAAAACGGGCATGGATTTGGGAGGCGACAACACGTTCAAGGACTTTTGAGAGGAAAGGGAGGTTGGAGACTGGGCAGTAGTTTACAACGACTGAGGGGTCAGGGTTTTTTTCCCCCTGGTGGTGAATGGCTAAACCAGATGTCTGTCATATCCGTTCAAGTCCACGTCCCTTGGACTTAAGGAAGCGAAAATGAGGGCCGTACCCAGGGAAACGGCCAGAGTGACAAAGAGTAATTATTTTAATAGGGACCAGGGAATCAAAGGTGGTGGTGAGGGTGTGGTTGAGCAGAAATGTCATGGTGAATGGAGGGCCAAAGGCTGGAATGTTGGGAGTTCATAAGTTGTAAGAGTTGTAAGAGAGTTGGGAGAGAGCTTTTTCCATGGGCGGACACAGAAGGAGGTAGGGTTGGGTGGCGAGCTATATGAGGAAGTGGTCAAAGATGGCCTTATCTGCGATTGACATGATGGGAGTAGCAAGGCCACAAGAGATGGAAAGGACAAGGGGGTGGCCGTGAATACACTGGGGAGTTTACATGGAGGGAGGATAGGAAGCTAGTGAACTCAGAGGTGAGAGAGCATAATGAATAGAGAAGGAGGTTGAAATCACTGAGGAAGGTGGTCAGCGCTCGGCGGGGGGTGCGGGGGGAAGAGTTGGATGGGGAGGAGATTGGCAAGATGAGCCATTAATTTCCCATTAATGCTCCACCAAATTCAGATATTTTACCCTCTTTTCAAAGATTCATCATCATCATAGGCATTCCCTCGTATCGAGGATGACTTGCTTCCACGGCAAAAAAGGATGAGCTCACAGGTGTTTCAATGAAGTACCTAATATTCCAGATCCCGAACTATATCATGAAGGGTGGAAGATGCCTGTGCTTGGATTTTTAACGTGTGGTGGCCGTTGCACACCAGCCATCACACGGGCTTGACTTAGCTAGGTCTTGGTCCAGTGGCAAGGATTACCCAAGACTAACTGGAGACCAGCTCTGCTGCACAGACCGAGCGAGCACACATTTCGCAGTGTGGGCTGGTCCGTGCTGCCCCTGGGACCTCGCTCTCCTGGGCCCCGGTCACTTCCCTCGACGGACTCTTGCCGCTCTTTCGCCCCTCCTGCTGTGTCTGTCCGCACTGTAATCAGCGACCTGGCTTCGCAGCCTTCGCCCTCCTGCAGCAGCACGCGCTGTTCCTTGTAGTGGTATGCCGCTGCACGCTGCTCCCTCCAATGGCCCCAGCCTGCTGATGATCTTGCAGGCCAGGACCGCGTCGATTTCCAGGCCGGGCCACCGCACGCTGCTCCCTCCAATGGCCGCGGACTGCTGATAGTCTTGCATGTCGGGGTTAGGATAGCATTGTACACAGAGTTTAAAATGAAGCAGGAGGATTACAGATAGAGGCTCAAAAGACTTTTTAGAACTAGCTCTGGTTAGAAGCTACATGAGGCACCTCATCTGTCATAGCATCTGGCATGTTTGTATTAAAAATATATTCCATCGGAGACATTTTCTCCCCTTATCATGTAGGCGTTCACAATTCTGCTTTTGATCTGAATGTACAAGTTTAAGGATAATGAATCCAGTGGTCATTCTGCCCAAAGGTCACCATCGTCATGGATAAACTGTTGCATCAAAACAGTCTTAATTTTTTGGAATGTTTTGGCATGGTATATATTGTTTGCATGTTCGATTGAAACATGGCACAATTTTAAAATCTGTTTTTTTCCCCCGTTAGATGTTGAGTGTTCCTCTGAAAATATATATTTTTTAAAAAGCGCTCTGCCTACAGAATAAATAACTTCAGAAGCACATCATTTGTTTATTTCAGACTAAGACCTGTGATGTGTAGTAACACATCTGCCAATGAGTTGTTTACACATAATCTTGGATCAGCAGCAAGTTTGCCATGTTGTAGGAAGAAAATATTGTTGACAGCACTATTTTACGCGCAAATTCTTGTGTCACGCACGCACCCGATGGGCTCAAATGTTGTACTCATACAACAGTATTCAATCACTTCTGTTGCAAGTAGCGAATATACCGAACAGCAAGCAGCAAAGAGGAATGCAATCATTAATCACAAAGTTCAAAAATCTACAAATCAGACACGAACAGTTATTAGCAACTACAAACAAAAGGTGAACCAATCAAATCACTCAAAATATTTGGTGAACAGCTTTTTGATGCCATTTGATTGTCTACTAAACTGAACATTAAAAAAATCAAATTACAAGAAAATTATTACATTTACCTATACAATAGCTTTTTAGTGTTAGAAATGCCTTGGACAATATATTTTATCGCAGGCCTGTACCTATGTAAGCCTCATGAATTCATACAGGCTTATCAATGCCAGCTAATAATCATTAAGGCAACATACAGCTCCCTGAACACACCTGTGTAACTACCTATTATTTTTCAGGATTGACTTCAAGACCGTGAAATAGTACATTTTGGTAAACAATATAACTGTATTCGGAATGGAAGTAAACGGGGTGATGTGGAAGAGCAGAGGGATTCGGAGTTCATGTTCACAAGACATTAAAAGCAGTATTTCAAGTGGATAATGTCATATAAAAGCAAAATGGATTACTAAGTTCTATAGCAAGAGATATCGGGGATGAAATTCACCGCCCCCAAAGGGAAGGATACCACTAAGTTTGTGCGGGCGACCGAAAAAAATCGATCGGCTGCAATGGTCGGATGATTTTCCCTCCCCGAGCCATATTCAGCTCGGCTGGGGGATTTGAGCAGTGTGCACTTCTGCTAGAAACGGCGGGGTGAAGCCGCTGTAAAGGAAAAGTTTTGTGCGGTAAGGGAAGCAACGGCCGGGCCGCTGGAAAACAGACACCACCTGGATTTTCGGCTGTAAAAAGGTAGGAGTTCTTCAGGCAGTGCCCCAGCCAGGTATTCGAGTCGGTGCTCGAACGCAACACAGCTGGAGTGTTGCTGGGATCGGGGCCTTTTGGCAGGAAAATAGTTTAATTAAGTTTTGAGTTGAATGTAAAGTGTAATACGTTGTAGTGATTGTTTTTGCTTCATTAAGTCTGCTGACTGTTTAGTGGAGGCCTATAGGGCTCATTGTAGGCAGCAGAGACCTGCTTGGCAGGGTTCACCCTGAGGATGGGCTGTGTTGGGAGGGCGACACCTCGTACACCTGGTCGGAGGCAGAGCGGCACGCAGGAGAAGGCGTCACCGTCAGCACCATGCAGAGAGGCAGCGGGTAAGGCTGCACAACCAAGAGAAGGGCGTGCAGATCTGCAGCTAGAAAGGGTGGCCAGGAGGGAGATAGATTCAGGAGGAGGATGAGGGATGCTGACCTCTCTCTCCAAATTGTGGGAGAGGAGCCCTTCCAGCAAGAGCCTCCACAGGAGCCCAAGAATGAGGAGGAACAGGGAGATGGCCAGCAGGCATCTGCCAGGGGAAGTGGCCCACGCAGACGTGGGGAAAGGAGGCCATACCCACAAAGGGTCTACAGACCTCAGTTCTCCTTCCTCCAGCTCACTGATGAGCAATGCCTGTGAAGGCTATGATTTCGGACGGAAGTACTCAGGGAGCTCTGCACTGTCCTGCGAGAAGATCTACAGCCTCAAACACACCTCAGGACCACCTCACCGTGGAGACCAAGGTCACCATCGCCGTGAATTTTGACGCAGCAGGTTCGTTCCAGTCTGCCACTGCAGACATTGGCAATGTTTCCCAATTCTCGGCACATCGGTGCATCTTGCAGGTCACAGATGCACTGTACAGGAGATGGGTCCAGTACATCCCCTTCCCGATGACAAGGGACCAACAGGTGGAGTGGCAGGCCGGATTTGCCCGAATGGCAGGCTTCCCGCGGGTGCAGGATGCCATTGACTGCACACACGTTGGGCTGAGGGCACCACATCATCACCCCGAGATCTTTGTCAACCGCAAGGGGTTCCACTCTCTGTACATCCAACTCGTGTGTGACCACCAGCGTCGGATCCTGGCAGTTGATGTTAAGTACCCAGGCAGCAGCCATGATTCGTTCATTCTGCGCCAGACCAATGTGCCTGCCGTCTTCACCAGCCTAAATCAGGATTGCAGCTGGCTGCTTGGGGACAAGGGATAGCCCTGTCCACTTGGCTGCTCACTCCACTGCGGAACCCCAGGACAGCGCCAGACCATGCATACAATGCCGTTCATTGTGCCACCAGGTGTTTCATTGAGCAGTGCATAGGCATCCTCAAGCAAGGTTCCAGTGCCTAGACCGCTCTGGTGGCACCTTGCAGTACTCTCCTCAATGGGTCTCCATCATCGTCATGGTCTGCTGCATGCTGCACAACCTAGCCATCATGAGGGGACAGCTGCTGGAGGTTGAGCCAGCAGTACCACCTGAGGAGGAGGAGGAGGAAGAGGAGGAGGCGGCGGCGCAGCAGGAGGAAGGGGAGGAGGAGGCGTTGGATCTGTCGCCCCAGAGCTAGGAGTCGTCCCCATCGCAACCCTGCAAGGGAGGTGCAGCTACGTCTCATAGCTGCTCGCTTCAAATAATCCTATCCACACATGACCCTTCAGCTACCACTTTCAATGGCCATCGCAACGAGTGCCTTAACGCAGAATTGCCCATTCCCAGATGAAACACCTGGCCAGATATATGTGATAAAAATAAAAATATATCTAATTATCCAAATCACTGCAAAGACAGACCATAAAGAATATAATACTGGTATCGTTTTTTACCCCTGTGCATCTCATTATAACACGTGTTCCGCATGACTACCTTAATACCACACCTAATTGTCATCCCTGTGGCTGCATCATGAGTCCGGGAAGGCTGTTGTGGTTGTTGTCTGGGACCTCCAGCTAGGTCACCTTGGAATTGTTCTGGGCCTGGAAGGGCCAGGTACAGACTTGCCAGCATCCTCATCCTCACATATATGGAGGTGCCAGACACTTCGCCTGCAATCTCCCAGCCACGAAAACATTTTGGTGCTCATGGCCCCAAAAAGGTGGGGGGAGCACCAGCTTTCCAGCGGTACTGAATTTCGGGCCCATAAAATATAAGAGACGAGATGTAATGGTGACTCTACATAAAACTTCAATAAAAGAAAAATTTGCATTTATATAGCGCCTGTCACAATCACCGGACGTCTCAAAGTGCTTTACAGCCAATTTTTAAAATACTTTTGGAGTCTAGACACTGTTGCAATGTGGGAAATGCGGCAGCCAACTTGCGCACAGCAAGCTCCCATAAACAGCAATGTGATAATGACTAAATAATCTGTTTTTGTTATGTTGATTGTGAGATAAAAATTGATCAGGACATCGGGGATAACTCCGCTGCGCTTCTTTAAAATAGTGCCATGGGATCTTATTACGTCCACCTGAGAGGGTGGTTTAACGTCTCATCTGAAAGACGGCCCCTCCAACAGTGGAGTGCTCCCTCAGCACTGCAGTGGAGTGTCAGTCTAGATTTATGCGCTCCAGTTCCAGGAGTAGGACTTGAACGCATAACCTTCCGACTCAGTGTGCTACCCACTGAGCCACAGCTGACACACAAGACCCTAGTTTCATTATGGCGAGCCGTTTTAGGCTCCACACAATAAGAAGGATGTTGAGCCAATTGAATGTAAACAGTGCAGATTCACTACGATTCTGTCTAGTACAGGTATGAGGAAATGCAAATACAAAAAAAGACTTGGGTCTGTTTTCATTAAAACAAAGGAGATTAAGGGGTGATTTGAAGGAGGTGTTTAACATTTTGAAGGAATGAGACATAGTAGATAGAAACAGATTGGTTCCAGTGATTGAGTCGTCAAAAACAAGGGGACAGATACAAAAATAAAAGACAGAGAGCAAGGTTGCGAGGCTACAAAATGCACTAGCAAAGTTTGGCTGTGCCTCAGCCACTATGTCAACAATTAAGGATAGGTGGCTGAAGGAAAGGGGAATAAAGGGACATGGAATAGAACAGGCACACAAAATTAGGAATACTGCTCATGTAGAGGATAAACATCAACAGCACGTTTAATGTAGTAAAATATCCCAAGTTGCTTCACAGCAAACAAACAAAATTTGACACTGAGCCAGAGAGAGAGAGAGAGAGGGAGAGATATTAAGACAGGTAGCCAAAAGCTTGGTCAAAGATGTGGGTTTGTAGATACTGGATTCTTTTCCCTTCAATCTGTTTCAGCGAATTCACTGACACACGAACACTTTTAGTCTTAGCAACATAAGACCTTTATTCTGTAGATTCTCTGGCCGGGACCTGTTAAGATAAAGGGAACACTCTCGATTCGAGCCTGTCCACCTCTCTCCTGACAAGTCTCGTAACAGTACAAAAGCTCAACACTTATACATTGTTACAGCAGAACACATTTGAGTGACACTCAGTTTATACAATCATTGGTCGATTTCCCCCATAGCATACCCAATTGCAGGCTAACAACTCTCCAAATAGGGCAGGCTCCAGGGATGTGTTTATTGTTTCGATTTTCATAGCATTTCCCCATTTCATGGCTGGATATGGCAGCCCCTCATCTGACTCATGTCTGACTTTTGCTTTTTCGCGTAACTCGTGTTTGACCACAACTCTGAGTAACCCCTTTTTGTGCTGACATTGTAGTTATCACAGCTTGACATCTTTGGTCAGCCATTTACCCATGATTCTTTCTAAAAGCCATTCTACACAAACTATTCTTCATAAACTATTCTCCTATTGCCTCTTCTCCTTCGATACACGTTCGCTGCCTTGCTATATACATTCTCATTCCCCCCTTTTATCATTCTATGATAACCCTGGTGATTATGTTTAGATAATTTTAGACGATACTATACATTAGTTAACAATAAGATAAGGACAAATCAAAAACAGCTAAGTCTGTTTGTTCCTTTCTTTTCCCGTGTTCTTGGCGTTTTTCTTCCTGCCCCAAGGATGTGGTTTATTCAGCTATGGATGAGAGGAAGTCTGGAACAGAAACAAGGGTTAGGACGATCAGTGAGAGGCTCATTATGAAGTAATAAGTTTACAGTGGTGCAGGTGAACCCAGGCACTTCTCCCTTCAACCTTAGCTGCGGTGGGGGTAGTGAGTAACACCTGAAAAGGCCCCTCCCATCGTGGCTCTAGTCCCTTTCGAATCCATTTCTTAATCAGGACATACTTTCCTGGTCGCACGAGAGATGATTCGGGTAACACTGGGAGGTCAAAGTGAGCCTCTCGAACCTGGTTGTCGGCTAGTCGCAGAGCCTGAGTCAGGGCAAGAACATAGGTGGTCATCAGTCGAGCGGGATACCATACCTAGGAACAATTTCCCTCATTAACACCTTAACAACAGTGAGCCTTATTGTCCAGGGTAGGATAGCCTTCGATCCATTTGCTAAACACATCTACTATTACTAACACATATTTGTAACACTGAACTCTTTGCAACTCAATGTAGTCCAATTGCAAGGTCTCAAAGGGACCTTCTGGTAGGGGCGTCCAATCACAGGGGACTCCTTTCCCTGGATTATGCCATTGGCAAACAAGGCAGCGACTACTGATGTTCTGGGCTAGCATCTGGAGTCTAGGGTGCCACCAAGTGGCCAAAAGCTTGTCACTTGTTGTCCTCGCTCCACAATGAGTAGCAAAATGCATACATTCAATAACCCATAGAGCCAACTCGTCAGACATGCAAGTCTGTTCCGCGGGAGTGGTCCAGAGTTTAGAAACATTGTCATAAGTACATCCATAATCTTTCCACAACAGTTTATATTTTTCAGGAGCGTCCTCCTGTGCTTTAATGACATCTTGGATGGTTGCCATTGGTTTTTCCGAGGCTAACTTATCCTTGGCAGGACTTCTAATTTGACTCATCATTCTAGGCACCACCATTTGTTGTCCGCAAGAGGCCTTCTTAGCCTCTCTGTCAGCACAGCGGTTCCCTATGTCAACCGGAGACTTTCCGGTAGTGTGGGCGGTACACTTGACAATGGCAATACGCTTGGGTAGCATGAATGCTTGCAACAAATCAGATACTAGTTGTTTATGGGATATCTCATTCCCCTGTGAGGTTAGGAATCCCCTGTTTTTCCATAATTGTCCAAAATCATGGGCTACCCCAAAGGCATACTTAGAGTCAGTATAGATATTGACTTTGAGGTCTTTGGCCAAGATACAGGCTCAGGTGAGGGCGAATAGTTCAGCTTGTTGGGCAGAATAGGCGGTTTCAAAGGCGGCAGATTCCAAGACCTGATTCTCCTGGTTTACTATGGCGTATCCCGAGATTCGTGCACCTTCTGGATTAATAGAAGAACTTCCGTCAACATACATAATACAGTCTGGGTCTTCCATTGGTACGTCAACTAAATCTTCCCTGACCGATGAGACCTCCTGAATTGAAGATAAACAATCATGACTGGGTTCTTCCTCATCTTGGGGTGGCTCGGTAAGAAAACAGGCCGGATTAATTGCAGTACAGTGCCGAAAGGTCAGTTTAGGATTGTTTAGTAAGTAGATCTCATATCTGCTTTGCCTGGCCATGGTAAGGTGTTGAGTCTGCAGTTGGCCCAGGAGGGCAGCTACGGAGTGAGAGGTGTACACAACAATATCCTGCTGGAGAGTGATGTTGGCAGCGGATTGAAGGCTATTGTAGATGACGGTTAATGAGTACATACAGGGTGCCCCAAGGCAACGGGGTCTATTTTGGAAGAGTAGTAGGCAACAGGCCTATGCTTATCCCCGTGTTTCTGAGTTAAGACAGCAGTAGCAGTGTCTTTCAAGATTGTACAATACAGTTGAAAGGGCCGGTCATAGAGGGGCTGGCCCAAAGTCGGAGCTTGCAGCAGAGCGGTTTTTAGTTCCTTAAAGGCTTGGACGTCTGCAGTTTTTACTTCAAAGCTGCCTTCCTTATTTGTATACGGGGTGAGGTGCTTAGTCATCAGGGCAACATTAGGGATCCAGGATCTACAGTAATTGATCATCCCCAACCACTGCCGCATCTGTTTAGCCGTGCTAGGGACTGGAAATCGGCAAATTGGTTCGTCATCCGGGGAGGTTCTCTGTACAATCAAGCTACGTAATCGGGGGACGGTTGGCCAAAGGGGTTGTTCTGGGAGAAGTTAGTGTAAGATCCCCGTCCTCTCCCCCCTTGCTCCCCTCCTCTTCCTCTTTCGTGCCGACGGGAGGGACACTACTCCAATGTCCTTCTTGCCCACAATTAAAGCATCCATCTCGTCTTTCCCAGCCCCGACCTCTTCCCATACCAGGCCGGGGACAGGAGGGCGGTCCGTAATTAGCAGGGCCCGGGCCATTTGGGTGTTTGGTATAACCGTATCCCTGTTTATCCACCCAACCCTGCACGCAATACTGCGGTTCCATCTGGTATCCCCTTGGGTCGGGTTTTGGTCCTTCCACCCGAGGCGGCTCTTCCTTTCTAGTCACGTATTCAGTCTTGACCCGGGTTGGGGGCGCACCTCCCCCCTCTCCTTTCTTTTCCTGCCAATAATATTTAACCGCCCTTTCCATCTGGGCTTTAATGTTATCTGCCCAATTCATATTATTTGTCCGGATAGCGTGAGCAATCGAATAGGGCAGGCACTGAAGTAGGATAGCGCAGAATTGAGGTGAATTATCTCCTGCCCTGAAGGCATTATCTCCTGACTGACCTCCGTATATTTCAATAAATCTTTCCATGAATTCGTCGGCAGTTTCTTCTCGTTTGGGTTTAGTTTCTAATACTGCTGCCATACTGATGGGCTTCTGAAGGTTCTTGCTGAGAGCATTAAAGATAGCGTTTAGGTGATCCTGGGCATTATTAGGGTGAGCAGTCACTAATGCATCATGGGTGGCTCGCCTCAAATTTTCTAAGAACCAGGCGTGTTCAGTCGGACTCAGGGTTTGCTGCACTAAGGACCACAAGTCTCTTGATTCCGCATTATAAACTCCAATGGTGAGTCGGAGGCGATCTATAAACTTGACAGGTTCGCTCTTTCGATCTGGTATTGTAGCCAGGATAGCCATAATCTCATTCGGCTTCCATGGCACATATACATCTATGGTGGGGTGATCCGCAGCCTGTGCTGCATCCGGATTAGGCATGGGTCGAACTGGGAACTGCCTAGTTCCTACCCTAGTTTTCTGGACGGAAGTATTTCCTGAGGCCGTTTCTCTATCCGAAGAGCACTCCGAGCCTGTAGAACTAATGCTGGAGCTTCGGCTATGACTGAGAGCGGGGCTGATGAGAGTGCCCGCGTCGCCTCTCCGGACTAGGGGTCACTGTTTTCTGAATGGTCAAGCTACGTCTTCTAGTCTTAGATCTGGTCCTACCGGCTACAGGGTCTGTGAACTGAGGACTTGAGTCATGGTAGGAGTCACTATCTGAAGAGGAAGAGTCCGTCTGGGCTTGTTGGTTCATTGGTGTGGGGTTACGGCTATCATCACCTCCTACCGCCGGAGTGCAGGGTGGAGGTTGGCGGGAAGGGGACTGTGGTGAGAGGCCCAGGGCTGCGGGAGGCGCTGTTGGGGTTGGGCGCCGAGTCAGCGACCATTCATCAAATTCATCATCAGCCTCGGTCAACGCAAAGCCAACCATTCGACCACGTGGTCTATCGGTACCCTTCTCGGAGGTCCCAGGGGAACTCTTAGTACGTTTATCGTGCGCGCACTCTTTCTTTAAGACGTCTACAGTTTTAACATGTCTTCCTTCTGTCAAGGAAAGTCCTAGTTTAGTGGCGTTCTCCTGCCAGCTTGACAGAAGGGACTCATCTTTCAGCTTTTGACAGTACTGTCTCCATTTGGCTATTAAATCCTTTTTTAACCACCGGGACCATATATATATTTTTTTACTCAACAAACCTATCCTTTGTGTATTTCCTGGCTCCGTAACTTATCATCTGAATATACGTAATTCAATAAGGTTCACCACTCTTAAACTTCCCACATACAGGACAACACTACGAAGGGTTAAAAAAAACTTTCACTGTTTGAAAAAGTGGGTGGAGCTAAAGCAAACCACAACTCCCTGGTTTCCCCACACAAGCTTCCTTTTCCACAGTAAAAATCGTACAAGCATTTCTCATTTAAAACAGACGTTCACAAGAGTCTCTCTTTTTGGATCCATGACCTTTCAGGGAATTCGTAGTTTTATCTAAATGACCCATCCTTGTGTCGCCGCACGTTGGATCAGGGTCCTAATTGTCTCCACGTCGCCCCATGGTGGTTTCAGTTATCTTACCCAGAGCCTAGACGGACCAAGTGATATACAAGATCGATGCCGTACCTGGCGTAAGTATAATTTAAAATTTACACAGTCCCGCAGCTTAATTTTATGTAATTCCCTAACCTCCGCGTTTCCCTACGCGGTTCGCGCGATTTTTCTCTTTGCGTCGCTACACGGCGTCCTAATTTCCTAAGTTTAGAAAGTGGTCGCCAGATCGACTTGGATCTCGTTCAGACACCACCTGAGAACCAGCGAGTGGCTAAACTTTCCTCAGACTTTTGAAACCGGAGGAAACTGGAGCAGTATTGAAATTATACTTACTCCAGTGGCCATTTTCCTCTCGTCTCGTCCAAGGCTAGTCTAGCTCTTAATTCGCAAGTTTTCGGCAGTCGTCCGTTGAGATCCCAGTTCTGACAACAAATGTAGATACTGGATTCTTTTCCCTTCAATCTGTTTCAGCGAATTCACTGACACACGAACACTTTTAGTCTTAGCAACATAAGACCTTTATTCTGTAGATTCTCCGGCCGGGACCTGTTAAGATAAAGGGAACACTCTCGTTCGAGCCTGTCCACCTCTGTCCTGACAAGTCTCGTAACAGTACAAAAGCTCAACACTTATACATTGTTACAGCAGAACACATTTGAGTGACGCTCAGTTTATACAATCATTGGTCGATTTCCCCCATAGCATATCCAATTGCAGGCTAACAACTCTCCAAATAGGGCGGGCTCCAGGGATGTGTTTATTGTTTCAATTTTCATAGCATTTACCTATTTCATGGCTGGATATGGCAGCCCCTCGTCTGACTCATGTCTGACTTTTGCTTTTTCACGTAACTCGTGTTTGACCACAACTCTGAGTAACCCTTTTTGCTGACATAGAAACATAGAAAATAGGTGCAGGAGTAGGCCATTCGGCCCTTCTAGCCTGCACCGCCATTCAATGAGTTCATGGCTGAACATTCAACTTCAGTACCCCATTCCTGCTTTCTCGCCATACCCCTTGATCCCCCTAGTAGTAAGGACCTCATCTAACTCCTTTTTGAATATATTTAGTGAATTGGCCTCAACAACTTTCTGTGGTAGAGAATTCCACAGGTTCAACACTCTCTGGGTGAAGAAGTTCCTCCGCATCTCGGTCCTAAATGGCTTACCCCTTATCCTTAGACTGTGACCTCTGGTTCTGGACTTCCCCAACATTGGGAACATTCTTCCTGCATCTAACCTGTCTAACCCAGTCAGAATTTTAAACGTTTCTATGAGGGTCCCCTCTCATTCTTCTGAACTCCAGTGAATACAAGCCCAGTTGATCCAGTTTTTCTTGATAGGTCAGTCCCGCCATCCCGGGAATCAGTCTGGCGAACCTTCGCTGCACTCCCTCAATAGCAAGAATGTCCTTCCTCAGGTTAGGAGACCAAAACTGTACACAATACTCCAGGTGTGGTCACACCAATGCCCTGTACAACTGTAGCAACACCTCCCTGCCCCTGTACTCAAATCCCCTTGCTATGAAGGCCAACATGCCATTTGCTTTCTTAACCGCCTGCTGCGCCTGCATGCCAACCTTCAATGACTGATGTACCACGACACCCAGGTCTCTTTGCACCTCCCCTTTTCCTAATCTGTCACCATTCAGATAATAGTCTGTCTCTCTGTTTTTACCACCAAAGTGGATAACCTCACATTTATCCACATTATACTTCATCTGCCATGCATTTGCCCACTCACCTAACCTATCCAAGTCGCTCTGCAGCCTTACAGCATCCTCCTCGCAGCTCACACTGCCACCCAACTTAGTGGCATCCGCAAATTTGGAGATACTACATTTAATCCCCTCATCTAAATCATTAATGTACAGTGTAAACAGCTGGGGCCCCAGCACAGAACCTTGCGGTACCCCACTAGTCACTACCTGCCATTCTGAAAAGTACCCATTTACTCCTACTCTTTGCTTCCTGTCTGACAACCAGTTCTCAATCCATGTCAGCACACTACCCCCAATCCCATGTGCTCTAACTTTGCACATCAATCTCTTGTGTGGGACCTTGTCGAAAGCCTTCTGAAAGTCCAAATATACCACATCAGCTGGTTCTCCCTTGTCCACTCTACTGGAAACATCCTCAAAAAATTCCAGAAGATTTGTCAAGCATGATTTCCCTTTCACAAATCCATGCTGACTTGGACCCATCATGTCACCTCTTTCCAAATGCACTGCTATGACATCCTTAATAATTGATTCCATCATTTTACCCACTACCGATGTCAGGCTGACCGATCTATAATTCCCTGTTTTCTCTCTCGCTCCTTTTTTAAAAAGTGGGGTTACATTGGCTACCCTCCACTCTATAGGAACTGATCCAGAGTCAATGGAATGTTGGAAAATGACTGTCAATGCATCCACTATTTCCAAGGCCACCTCCTTAAGTACTCTGGGATGCAGTCCATCAGGCCCTGGGGATTTATCGGCCTTCAATCCCATCAATTTCCCCAACACAATTTCCCGGCTAATAAGGATTTCCCTCAGTTCCTCCTCCTTACTAGACCCCCCGACCCCTTTTATAACCGGAAGGTTGTTTGTGTCCTCCTTCGTGAATACCGAACCAAAGTACTTGTTCAATTGGTCCGCCATTTCTTTGTTCCCCGTTATGACTTCCCCTGATTCTGACTGCAGGGGACCTACGTTTGTCTTTACTAACCTTTTTCTCTTTACATATCTATAGAAAGTTTTGCAATCCGTCTTAATGTTCCCTGCAAACTTCTTCTCATACTCCATTTTCCCTGCCCTAATCAAACTCCTCTGCTGAGTTCTAAATTTCTCCCAGTCCCCAGGTTCGCTGCTATTTCTGGCCAATGTGTATGCCACTTCCTTGGCTTTAATACTATCCCTGATTTCCCTTGATAGCCACGGTTGAGCCACCTTCCCTTTTTTATTTTTATGCCAGACAGGAATGTACAATTGTTGTACTTCATCCATGCGGTCTCTAAATGTCTGCCATTGCCCATCCACAGTCAACCCCTTAAGTATCATTCGCCAATCCATCCCAGCCAATTCACGCCTCATACCTTCAAAGTTACCCTTCTTTAAGTTCTGGACCATGGTCTCTGAATTAACTGTTTCATTCTCCATCCTAATGCAGAATTCCACCATATTATGATCACTCCTCCCCAAGGGGCCTCGCACAACGAGATTGCTAATTAATCCTCTCTCATTACATAACACCCAGTCTAAGATGGCCTCCCCCCTAGTTGGTTCCTCGACATATTGGTCTAAAAAACCATCCCTTATGCACTCCAGGAAATCCTCCTCCACCGTATTGCTTCCAGTTTGGTTAGCCCAATCTATGTGCATATTAAAGTCACCCATGATAACTGCTGCACCTTTATTGCATGCACCCCTAATTTCCTGTTTGATGCCCTCCCCAACATCACTGCTACTGTTTGGAGGTCTGTACACAACTCCCACTAACGTTTTTTGCCCTTTGGTGTTCTGTAGCTCTACCCACATAGATTCCACATCATCCAAGCTAATGTCCTTCCTAACTATTGCCTTAATCTCCTCCTTAACCAGCAATGCTACCCCACCTCCTTTTCCTTTTATTCTATCCTTCCTGAATGTTGAATACCCCTGGATGTTGAGTTCCCAGCCCTGATCATCCTGGAGCCACGTCTCCGTAATCCCAATCACATCATATTTGTTAACATCTATTTGCACAGTTAATTCATCCACCTTATTGCGGATACTCCTTGCATTAAGACACAAAGCCTTTAGGCTTGTTTTTTTAACACCCTCTGTCCTTTTAGAATTTTGCTGTACAATGATCCTTTTTGTTCTTTGCCTTGGGTTTCTCTGTCCTCCACTTTTCCTCATCTCCTTTCTGTCTTTTGCTTTTGCCTCCTTTTTGTTTCCCTCTATCTCCCTGCATTGGTTCCCATTCCCCTGCCATATTAGTTTAACTCCTCCCCAACAGCACTAGCAAACACTCCCCCGAGGACATTGGTTCAGATTCTGCCCAGGTGCAGACCGTCCGGCTTGTACTGGTCCCACCTCCCCCAGAACCGGTTCCAATGCCCCAGGAATTTGAATCCCTCCCTGCTGCATCATTGCTCAAGCCACGTATTCATCTGAGCTATCCTGCGATTCCTACTCTGACTAGCACGTGGCACTGGTAGCAATCCCGAGATTACTACTTTTGAGGTCCTACTTTTTAATTTAGCTCCTAGCTCCTTAAATTCATTTCGTAGGACCTCATCCCTTTTTTTACCTATGTCGTTGGTACCAACGTGCACCACGACAACTGGCTGTTCTCCCTCCCTTTTTAGAATGTCCTGCACCCGCTCCGAGACATCCTTGACCCTTGCACCAGGAAGGCAACATACCATCCTGGAGTCTCGGTTACGGCCGCAGAAACGCCTATCTATTCCCCTTACAATTCCCCTTACAATCCCCATCACTATCGCTCCCCCACTCTTTTTCCTGCCCTCCTGTGCAACAGAGCCAGCCACGGTGCCATGAACTTGGCTGCTGCTGCCCTCTCTTGATGAGTCATCCCCTTCAACAGTACTCAAAGCAGTGTATCTGTTTTGCAGTGGGATGACCACAGGGGACCCCTGCACTACCTTCCTTGCACTATTCTTCCTGCTGGTCTTCCATTCCCTCGCTGGCTGTGGACCCTTCTCCTGCAGCAAGACCAACTCGCTCCACGTGCTACTCACGTCATTCTCAGCATCGTGGATGCTCCAGAGTGAATCCATCCTCAGCTCCAACTCCGCAACGCGGACCGTCAGGAGCCGGAGGTGGATACACTTCCCGCACATGTAGTCGTCAGGGACACTGGTGTTGTCCCTGCGTTCCCACATGGTACAGGAGTTATCACAGCTTGACATCTTTGGTCAGCCATTTACCCATGATTCTTTCTAAAAGCCATTCTACACAAACTATTCTTCATAAACTATTCTCCTATTGCCTCTTCTCCTTCGATACATGTTCGCTGCTTTGCTATATACATTCTCAGGTTTTAAAGAGACTGGTTGTGCTAAATGTTGTAATTTCTATGTAATTCTATGTAAGACTAGGCATTCAAAAAGGATGCTTCGAGTTATTCTTTGTAAGTCTTGTGGCCTTCTCTAATCATCTGTCCAGTGATGAGGTCGGACATATAGGACTAATTGGAAAGGAAACAATTTTCAGGGACAGTGACATTTATATTTTTTGCTTTTTTGAACAGAGAAGGACTCAGACTTCATAGTTCTACACTCAAGACTAAATAGTGGGACTCATGCGAACATGGCCTCCATTCGTCACATGCTGGGCGAAGCCACACATAACCTTGCACAAGAGACGACGGGAATTGCCTTAGAAAGGGTTGAGCCCACAGCAAGATAAAGCATTCCTGTCCCTGATGTGAATACATCAATTTGGCAGAGTTACAGATAGTGGGGCAGCTTGCTAGTTGCCATCTCACACAGCCATTTACTAAATAAAATTGCATCTTGAAAACGTATTGTTTCTTTATGAAATAACTAAAATGTTAAATGTTCAAAAGCCAAACCAATAAAGTGACAAACTCTCCTGATGTGGCCTTTGGGAGCATAGAAGGTCTCTGCAGCATCAAAGTTGAAGCTTGTTTGATATTTGCTACTGAGAACGCCAGGCAGATGGTCAACTTTATGAGTTGTATAGTTATACTTTGCATGGTTCCTTTCTTTCTATAACTAACTCACAAGGCTTAATATGAGTCAAGTTCTCAATTTTTGGTTCTATTTCCCTCCCCCTCCATGCAAGGTTCCATGATTTGGTCATGACTGGCCTTCAGCAAAGCTTAATAGTCTTTTCCCTGCTCCCTAGACCCTATTCCAACCAAACTGCTAACCACCCAACTTCCTTTGCTGGCTCCCATGTTAGCTGACACTGTTAACGGTACTCTCTCCTCAGGTACTGTCCCTCGCTTGCACAAATCTGCTGTCACCACCCCTCCTCAAAAAGCCATCCCTTGACCCCACCTTCCTTGTAAACTACTGCCCTATCTCCAAACTCCCTTTCCTCTCAAGTCCTTGAACGTGTTGTCACTTCCCAAATCCATGCCCATCTACCCGCAACTCCATGTTTTAATCCCCCCAATCCGGTTTCCGGGCTTGCCACAGTACCGAAACGGCTCTTATCAAACTCACAAATTGCATCCTTTGCAATTGTGACAAAGGCAGACTATCTCTCCTCGTCCGTCTTGACTTGCCTTTGACATGGTTGGCCACTTCAACACCTCTCCACCGTTGTCCAACCTGGTGGGACTGCACTCACCTGGTTCCATTCTTATCTATCTAATCGTAGCGAGAGAATCACCTGCAACGGCTTCACTGCCCGCTACTGCATTGCTACCTCTGGTGTCCCCCAAAAATCTATCCTTGGCTGCCTCCTTTTTCTCATCTACATGTTGCCCCTTGGCGACATCATCCAAAAACACAATGTCAGTTTCCACATGTACGCGGATGACACCCAGCTCTACCTCACTACCACTACTCTCAACTCCTCCACGGTCTCTAAATTGACAGGCTGCTTGTCCGTCATCCAGTTCTGGATGAGAAGTTTTCTCCAATTAAATATTGGGAAAACCGACGTCATTGTTTTCGATCCCTGCCATAAACTCCGTTCCCTACCCACTGACTCCATCCCTCTCCCCAACTTCTATCTGAGGCTGAACCACACTGTTCGCAACCTTGGTGTTATATTTGACCATGAAATGAGCTTTCGACCACATATCCACAGCATAACTAAGACCACCAAGTTCCACCACCATAACATCGCCCGTCTCCACCCTTGCCTCAGCTCATCCCCTGCTGAAACCCTCATCCAAGTCTTTGTTATTTGACTATTCAACGCACTCCTGGCTGGCCTCCCACATTCTACCCTACATAAACTTGGTGATCCAAAACTCGGCTGCCCATGTCATAACTTGCACCAAGTCCCACTCACCCATCACCCCTGTACTCACTTATGCATATTAACTGAACTTGTATGGAGGGAAATTTATCCCCAAGTTAGTAACAAAAACATCCTAAAATACAACTAGTTATATTACTCCAGGTAACATTTTCAATAATTTATGAGCACCAATGATACTTCAGCAGTAATAGATGAGCGTCTATACTGTACCAGAGATCAATTAAGATAATGGGTTGAATCTTTCAATCTCAATGACTAAGTATAGTAGAGGCAATATTATTCATTGCTTTCTTCTCTCAAGTTTCTTTCATCTTGAGCATTGGGACTCTGGCCAATTGGAGGAATGTGACTTTTTTCACTGTACAGCGTCCTTAGATGGAAGGAAGGGCCCCTACAAAAACAGTTGTCAAAACAAGCCAACTTTCTTTCATTCCTCTCTCCCTTTCATTCTCATTCACCTCCAACACAATGACTTACACAGACCTCCTAATCCAACAGATCCAGTTATGTACACTCACTGCTCAGACTGGAAGTCATCTCATTAACCTCAAACTTGAAAGTACATTATTTACGCAGTTATAATGCATCTTTTTCCCCATGGATGATCAAATACAAAGACAGTTATTATATTCATCATCAGGATTGATGCATTTTGCACTAATTTTTAGTTCCCAATCTAGGCATCTCAAGTTTTTAAACTAAAAGGTTCTGCATTGAAGCAGAGCTGTTTTTTCTATCAGTCTGGTAGGAAATGTAATCTTAGATTTTTTCAAATACGCTAATCTATTATAATACAACAATCAATATTTATAAATTATTAAAACCATTATTAAATTAGCCAAATAATTCGTGAAAACTGGATTTATGTTAAGCAGCATTTTTGTGAGATCTATTTTACAAAAGTTAGCAGGAATATTCATCCAGAATCAGTACAAATTGGAGTGTTATGGCTAGAAATTGAGTATCGTTCCGTTTGGGGGCGGTAACATTTGGGAGGCTCGAGACGGCGCCTGGCGCTGAAGTCCCGCCCCTCTCCAAAAATTCGGGTTACCGCCCAGAAGGAAGTGCAGTGCCAAATCAAACGCTCCACTTTCATCCTGGGGCACGAATGGAGCAGACACCTCAGCAGCACTGCCGTGCCCAAGGGGCGCTCCCTCACTTAAAGAGAAGGGCCCATGCTGCCGGCTCTACAGAACAAAAAGGGACCTACCTGGACCAGCAATGACGGTGGAGTCTGCTTGAGTGCTGGACTGAACGATCGCGGCCAGGATCCCGCAAAGAAACCGGATCTGCAGCGCCAACAAGGTGGGTACGTTTTTTTTTTTAATTTTCACTCGGCCACCTCGCCTTTAATTACCGGCCCGGTAGTGGCTGACCACCCGTTCCTCGCCTCCTGCAGCTGCCGGTGTTTTCACCCAGCACTGCCGCAGGTGGATGAACGCAAGTTTCAGGACCGGGGCGATGCATCATGATCTCTGGGTGCAGGAGATCGGAAAGCAAAGCCATAGCGCCGCCGCTAAAATCTCACTCAATATGGCGGGAGTCGTTATCAGCACCGCGCCCGGTAACTCATTTACGCCCCGTTAGGAACAGGAGGCGCAAGTTAGTTGAATTTCGAGCTCTCTATGTTTTATACGTAATAGTTAAAATCATTAACATATATTTAGGAACTTCAGCTACCTTACTTTTATCTTCCTATATTTCTTATACCAATCACGCAGAACACAGCAGTCTGCACCTTTGTAGAGTCTAGACTGCAAGAATTGTGAATATGTCATTTAAGCAAAACAAGTTTGCTCAAAAGTATTTTTAAATTAGGTGGGCTCAATCTTAAGAATTTTAATAGTGCCACCCCAAATTAACTCGTTAGTATTTTACATCTAGTGAAAAACTCTTGCTTTATACAGAGTAAAGACATATTCTAAATAGATTAATGATATGCACTCAAATGGCTAATCAGACATTTTAACAGTAGCTCGGATGATGAGTGCACACAATATTCCCCCCAGCCACCGCTTCCGGGGGTGGCGGGGGTGAGTGGAAGAGGTACTTAAAACATTCTCTCAAATGTTAAAACAATTTTAAAAATCAAACCCAAACTGTTTAATGCATAGGAATCAGTAGTGGCTCCAGTTAAAGTGATTATAATACCAGCATTTATGGAAGGTTTTATCAAGTAGTAATATCTCAAAGCTCTTCACACACAATAAATTGCTTGGAAGTGCAGTGACTTTCGTTGCGTTACTCGTCAAATTCCTCTTAAGCCTGTTATCTCACCAAGGTTTTCCAATAATAAAAAGTTACGTGTTCAGAAAGACAGAAAAATGTAATATGATGTGGAGTACATTTGTAGTACAGTATACCTTCTCAAAACAAAAGAGAGTTCTATTACTTTAGACAAAGACATCCCAGCACTACTCTGTTCAGTTTAGCTATATCCTGATTTTCACAAATAAAATTATTCTTTTTGCCATCCAACTTGATTTCAGGAAAACTTGCAATGTTTCACGAGTCTCCAGATTTCCAATGTGCATTTCCTTTAGATGCATTTGACGAGTATCTGGTGTGTTCTAAAACAGTTTCTCATCTCTCCACGAAAAATATTTATATCACCTAATTTCCTTAAAAACATCATGCAGTGAAACCTGTATAAACAGACACTACCAAAACACGCACACCTGCATAAAAGTTATTGAAAGCCTCAAATTACTTACATTGTAAAATATACAAGAGGCACTCTAAAATCACAGACACACACACACAAATTTCAAACTAGCACAGCCTTCAATGCACAAAGCCCTTTTACACTTTAAAACACGGGACATAGTCCGACGTCATAGTTTAAAATGCTGAAAGTACGTACTGTATCTGAAGCTGAAGATCGTGATGACCGATGCATTGATACTGGATTCCTTTTTGTCCCTGCCGGTATCAGGGTTTAAATCAACCCTGCAGCCGCTGTTCCCGCTTTCAAAAGCAACCTTGTTGATAAGGCATGCAAGAAGATACGCAAACACCCGACCCCATGTGGACCCAGAAGATGTACAAGTACCCGACCCCATGTGGACCCAGAAAATGCACGGATACCTGACCCCATGGTGGACCCAGAAGATGCACGGGTACACGACCCCATGGAGGACCCAGAAGATGCACGGGTACCCGACCCCCATGCAGGACCCAGAAGATGCACGGGTACCCGACCCCATGGAGGACCCAGAAGATGCACGGGTACCCGAGCCCTTGATGGACCCAGAAGATGCACGGGTACCCGACCCCATGGTGGACCCAGAAAATGCACGGGTACCTGACCCCATGGAGGACCCAGAAGATGCACGGGTACACGACCCCATGGAGGACCCAGAAGATGCACGGGTACACGACCCCATGGAGGACCCAGAAGATGCACGGGTACCTGACCCCACGCAGGACCCAGAAAATGCACGGGTACCCGACCCCATGGTGGACCCAGAAAATGCACAGGTACCTGACCCCATGGAGGACCCAGAAGATGCACGGGTACCCGACCCCATGGAGGAACCAGAAGATGCACGGGTACCTGACCCCATGGAGGACCCAGAAGATGCACGGGTACCCGACCCCACGCAGGACCCAGAAGATGCACGGGTACCCGACCCCATGGAGGAACCAGAAGATGCGGGCGCTCCAGGCCCCATGCGGTACAGGTGTCCATCGTTTGACAGTGTCATTGGGAACAGGTTTCATTCTACAGGTACTGTACCTGCAACATCAGTTTTGTTGTTATATTTGCTTCCAAATGTTATGTTCTTAGCACTGTTTTAGCTGATTAGGTGCTGATCATACTCCCAGCTGGTTCCTTAAGATTGTTGAGAAAATTTTCACAGTACATACAATGGTCATTTTGAAAATAGAAGCACCTGCAAAAAAGACAGCTAATGCCAGTCACTTGTGTTCATAATTTACATTATAAGTTTAAAAAATAAACTGAAAAATTAACATGAAAATGTAGCACCCCATCATACATGTAACTAAACTGCTTCACTGTGCCTCCTCAATTTCTCAAATTGCATGATCATGGTCAACCATTCACTGACTGTTTTACAGAACAAGTGATGAGTTTTATCAGCACTCCTCCATATACAATTACTAAATAGTCATTTCAATCATTTCCTCTAAATCAAATTCTCTGTTCTAAACTGTGCATTTGTTCACAAGGGGAGGGGCGATAGTCCTATTCTTCTGTTCCCATTACTGCAGTCTGGGTAGGTCAGCTGTGCTTTGTGTGTACAAGATAGCATAGCAGGGGACGTCAGGAGGCAATTTAATGAAGACGATTACCAACCCAGGATATAATGACACTACTAACAGAAATGACATGGTCAAAATTCATAAAATTAAATTCTCTTCCCTAAATGATCAGTTTTAAGACGAGAGGATCAAAGTTCCATGCAACAATATTGTGTGCTGCCTGAGGGTGTGATCTAAAACTAGAATTGTGTGTAAAATTGTAATCATTGTATTCACAGGTGTGACAAGACTCACTTATTTCCACTGACATTTTAATTCCTCTTAACACCTCCATTCAGTTCAAACAGCTAAATTTACGGCTTTGCTGATTTCGGGATGGTAATGGCGACGGGGCAGTAAAGTTTGCACCCGGGAACAATTTGCATCTCAGTTAGCAAAATTGGGCAGCTGGGCCCCGAGTTGGGGCGCAGCCCTAAGGGAGGCGTTACACACCTCTCTTGGGGCGCTAGGCCAGCTGAGCATGGGAAAATCCCGAACTAAACTGCTGGCTCAGGAGCACTCCGAGGCCTGGGGAGAAAGAAAAACTTGGAAAAAACCCAGCAAAAATATTCCCAATACATAGCCCACACCACAACATAAATTGCAAAAAAAAAAAGAGAAAAAACAATCACACTTACCTGAGGTGGACATTACTGACCTCACTACAGCCGATATAGGTCGGACCACCCGTTTTCACAGGCGGTCACAGCAGGGCGTGCGACAGGGTATATGGATTGTGCGGAAATCAAAAAGCGAGCCGTTGTTGCAACCAGGGACGTTGCACACCGACTCAACTCTTCCGGGCAGAACTGTTCCACACCCCGCCGAAACCGGCACCAAAAACCCCCGCGGCGCGCTGGAAGCTGACCGCTCGCCCAGAACAGCTTACCGCCGCCATTGCTGCCCCTCTGGGGCAAAAACAGAGGCGGAGAGCACCAGAAAATCCAGCCCACAAAGTTTGCAACCCTAGGTCACAATATTTTTCGAAACATACCACTGTCAATGGTCGAACCTTAGAAAGAGTTGTCGGAGATTGATCTGTTCGCAACCTCAGCATCCTACTGAACCCTGAGCTGAGCTTTCGACCCCACTATCCTCTCCATCACCAAGACTGCCCACTTTCATCTCTAACATCACCCGTCTCTCCCCCTGCCTCAGCTTATCTGCTGCTAAAACTCTCATCTGTGCTTTTGTTACCTCCAGACTCGGCTATTCCAATGCTCTTCTGGCCAGCCTCCCATCTTCCACCCTCCGTAAACTTGAGCTCATCCAAAATCCTGCTGCCCCGTGTCCTAACTCGCACCATGTCCCGTTCACCAAGACCTCTGTGCTCGCTGACCTACATTGGCTCCTGGTCCAGCAATGAATCAAATTTAAAATTCTCATCTTTTTGTTCAAATCCCTCCATGGCCTCGCCTCTCCTCATCTCTGTAACTTCCACCAGCTGTACAACCCTGAGAACTCTGCATTCTTCCAATTCTGGCCTCTTGTGCATCCACGATTTTGTTCACCCCACCATTAGTGGCCGTGCGTTCAGCTGTCTAGGCCCCAAGCTCTGGAATTCACTCCCTAAACCTCTCCCTACTCCTTGAAGACACTTGTTCAAACCTACCTCTTTGACCAGGTATTTGGTCACCTGTCTTAATATTGCTTTATGCAGCTCGGTGTCAAAGGCAGTCTCATAAGGCTCCTGTGAAGCACCTTGGGTCGGTTTACTAGGTAAAGGCAGTACATTGATGCAAGTATGATTGATTATACTGAGTGCAGAAATTTTGGACTGATACAGAATGCAGAGATGCAGCTACAATAAGCTCTTATACTCTGGAATAAGTACAGATGGAACTGAAGTGGTAGCCATTCTTATTGTATTGCTCTAGTCACGATCTTCTAGCAGGCTGTCAGTCCTCTGCACCTCTTTGGTATCACACAGGGTGGGTTCTGGCACGGAGCTGGCTATACTCAGTCCACCGATTTGTATCTCTAGGCACTGGATTGAATCTAGAAATAAAAAATGAAGCTTCTCTGCAGTCACTTTACCATAAAACATTCCAAACTGTTTTAGTAAGCTTCTTGAGTCAAAGCTAGAAGCTGGTGATAAAATCAATAATGGTGTTATCACGCATGGAACGTTGACCATCATCTAGGTTTCTCAGTATTAAAACAATTGATTTTAGCTATGCCGACTCCTATATAGAAAACTCCGATAATATTTATAAATCACTAAACTTTGTATTTAAAGTTGAGAGAACTTAATTTTACTCTGAACTTGTATTGCATCTCAAGTAATATCCTAATCTAGATTGAATCTCCCATGGAAAAATGTCACAATAATTTGTCATGTTATGTATACTTTCTGTCCATGTCAACTTAGTCCTTTCATTTCCTTTATAACTGATGACAAAATAGATGTCAGAATAGTTAATCACAAGGTGACTGTTCAAGGCCATGCTATCCAGATGTTTATAAATAGAGGTTTATCTCAGCGGCCAGCTGGGTATTAATCATGAGTACAGTTATCCAGTAGTAGCAGTTTAACTCTATTACATGCTTGCTAGGTCCCATTGATTACACACAAAATTATAGATAGCTGGGAATGAGTTACAAGACTGCAATTCAATCGAGAGCTTCACATAACCGCATGACGGCAATAGCAAACCCCAAGTGGTTTTTAAAGTACACCCGATCACTGATTCATTTATTTTACGTATACAATGCACAGAGACTGCACTTCAACAAAAAGAACAGAGCTCAGTTTTACCTGTGCTGAGCAAGATCACCGAATCCAAGAGAGCCTGGATAGCGAAGCAGGACGAAAAGGTACATAGCACCATGAGACAAGGCCTGTGTAATTCAGCAGTAGACACGTACAGTAGACATCTCAAGTCACTTGAGAAATACCACCAACGATGTCTCCGCAAGATTCTACAAATCCCCTGGGAGGACAGACGCACCAACGTTAGCGTCTTCGACCAGGCCAACATCCCCAGCATTGAAGCACTGACCACACTCGATTAGCTCCGCTGGGCAGGCCACATTGTTCGCATGCCAGACACGAGACTCCCAAAGTGCTCTACTCAGAACTCCTTTACGGCAAACGAGTCAAAGGTGGGCAGAAGAAACGTTACAAGGACACTCTCAAAGCTTCCCTGATAAAGTGCAACATCCCCACTGACACCTGGGAGTCCCTGGCCAAAGACCGCCCTAAGTGGAGGAATTGCATCCAGGGGAGCACCTAGAGTCTCATCGCCGAGAACATGCAGAAATCAAGCGCAGGCAGTGGAAAGAGTGTGCGGCAAAGCATTCCCACCCTCTCTTTCCCTCAATGACTATCTGTCCAACCTGTGACAGGGACTGTGGTTCTCGTATTGGACTGTTCAGCCACCTAAGGACTCATTTTTAGAGCGAAGCAAGTCTTCCTCGATTCCAAGGGACTGCCTAGGATGATGATGAATTCAGCAGCAGTAAACTAGCAAATGCTTGTTGAGTGAATTACTGATTAGCGTCATTATGATTGACTTTTGAAGAATTCACAAAGCCCCAAAAAGACCAGACAGGTGATTAATCCCTTCATTTTCCTCCCACCTGGCACTATTTATAAGAAATGGCTAGAGCTGCATCAGCGGAGTTGACTGCACAACTAAGGAGGCTGTCCTGAGTGATGAATAATGGGATGTTACTACAGATTGTGTCAGCCGTGGCTCAATGGGTAACACTCTCGCCTCTGAGTCAGAAGGTTGTGGGTTCAAGTCTCATTCCAAGGACTGGAGCATAAAAATCTAGGCTGACACTCTAGTGTGCAGTGCTGAGGGAGCCCTGCACTGTCGGAGATGATGCCTTTCAGATGAGATGTTAAACAGAGGACCCGCCTGCTCTGTCAAGTGGATGTAAAAGATCCCAAGGCACTATTTCGAAGAGCAGGGGAGTTATCTCCGGTGTCCTGGCTGATAGTTATCCCTCAATCCACATCACAAACAGATTATCTGGTCATTATCACATTGCTGTTTATGGAAGCTTGCTATGCGCAAATTGGCTGCCGCATTTCCCACATTACAACACGGACTACACTCAAAAAGAAAAAGTACTTCATTGGCTGTAAAGCGCTTTGAAACATCCAGTGGTCGTGAAAGGCACTATATAAATGCAAGTATTTCTTTCTTTACAATGCAGTGAATGAATCTGAGCATATTCATGTCAGCAAAAGCAAAACATTCACTTTACTATGGGAGATCATCAAATGTGGCAAGTTACTGACACACAAAAGGAACTCCCAGCTATGCCCCTGCCCTCATCATTTTGCAGCAGTAATATAGAAGAGGCCAGCCATTCTCAAACCAAACAAGTTTTCTTGTTCTTTCAGAGCAACACCCATAAAGTGACTCTGCATTTATAACTACAATAGCTTATATTGTCAGGTGATCAATTGAGCCATAAAAATAGAACACAATACTGCAGTTGGTTTACAACAGTTAGAATACATTTGTGCCAATAGTGCCTCTCTGCCATACTTTAGTGTACTGCCCGCCAGTCATCAAGATCCACGGCGCAGCCCTGGACAACATGGACCACTTTCCATTCCTCGGTTGCCTATTATCAGCAAGAGCACATATCGACGACGAGGTTCAATACTGCCTTCAGTGCGCCAGCGCAGTCTTCGGCTGCCTGAGGAAGCGCGTGTTCGAAGATCAGGCCCTTAAATCTGGCACCAAGCTCATGGTCTATAGAGCTGTAGTGACAGCCACCCTCCTGTATGGCTCAGAGACATGGACCATGTACAGTAGACATCTCAAATTGCTGGAGAAATGCCACCAACAATGTCTCCGCAAGATCCTACAAATCCCCTAGGGAGGACAGACGCACCAACGTTAGCATCCTCGATCAGACCAACATCGGCAGCATCAAAGCACTGACCACACTCGACCAGCTCCGTTGTGCGGGCCACATCGTTCGCATGCCTGACAAGACTCCCAAAGCAAGCGCTCTATTCGGAACTCCTACACGGCAAGCGAGCCCCAGGTGTGCAGAGGAAACGTTTCAAGGACACCCTCAAAGCCTCCTTGATAAAGTGCAACAGCCCCACTGACACTTGGGAGTCCCTGGCCAAAGACTGCCCTAAGTGGAGGAAGAGCATCTGGGAGGGCGCTGAGCACCTCGAGTCTCGTCGCCGAGAGCATGCAGAAAGCAAGCGCAGGCAGCGGAAGGAACATGCGGTAAACCAGTCTGCCCACCCACCCTTTCCTTCAACGACTGTCACAGGTGGGACAGACAGAGACTTTAATTCCCGCATTGGACTGTTCAGTCACCTAAGAAATCAATTTTGGAGTGGAAGCAAGTCTTCCTCGATTTCGAGGGACTGCCTATGATGATGATGACAGTTAGAATATTAGATCAGAATTGTCATGATCATGTTATAGCCCAGTGTTCTGTAGAATTCAGTGGACTGCAGTGACACTGTTCCGGCAACATAATGGCGCGGATTTTGCAGTCAGCGGCGAAGGAATGGAGTTTGCCGTTCACTGTGCTGACAGCTGCCCAGAGCTTTTGCGGGTTTTTGAGCAGTGACTTGCTATCATTGAGCGACTGATCCAGCGTAGCGCCTTCAACAGGGCATCTGTGGGATCAAGAAACAACGTGGCTCTTCAAACAAATGACTGTAGAATTCTCACTGAGCCGTGCAGAATCCAAACCAGGAAGTATAAACCAGGAATTATAAATTAAATTTAAATCATGTACAGAAAGCGAAATAAAGATTGGAGAAAAAAGATGGGATTGAGAAAGATAAAACAGACAGAAAAAGTAAATAAAAAATGTTTTAAATCTCCAACACTAATTAAATTCTGAAGGAATGAGACTCCATACTTATAAAATTAAATTTTCCGTACCAGAGGGGTTGCTTGGCAGTAATTATGACTGATCACACCGTTAAAATTTAACTTACACCCGAATGCACCAGCCCTAACTTTTTCTGCCGTGTTTATCGGGTAACTAGTGACTAAGTACCGCAACTTAACGCACTTTCCACGCTTTAGGTGCTGTTACAGCGCAGTCTGTGGAGGAGCAGGGTAACTTGGACCGCAACTTCCTGTGTTCTGCATTTAACTGTACATGTGTGTACTCCGTAAGGAGGTCCAGTTTATTCCATAATAAGTGCTGTTAGCTTCTCAGTTATTCTCATGCAAAATCCGAGCCAATAGATTTAATTTTTGTAAAAAGTTCCCATAATGAAGCCTGCCTAAGGAAAAAAAAAGAGAAATGTAGCAAAGCGGAGGGATGCGGCACAAGAATCCCAATCATTTTGGGCTGGGGTGGCTAAAGGTACAGTAAACTAGAGCCAGAAGAGAAATATAGAAAGAGAGCAAGCGAGCGAGCGGGAGGAAGAGTGAGAGAAAGAAAAATAAATTGCATTTATACAGCGCCTTTCATGACCTCAGGATGTCTTAAAGTGCTTGAGTCAATTTTTACAGGTGGTTTGGGGATTAGATACCATGGACCCAAGTTTAGGCGCGCTGACTTTCTGGAATAAAAAGGGCGACAGAAACTTACCTTGTGATTCCCCAAGCTCCTCAGGATGTCTTCGGCCTCGGCGTGGTGCAGCATAAGGGGTGGGGGGGCAGAGCTTGGTCCTGGCGCTGAACACAGTGCCGGGACCTCTGCACATACGTGCGAGAATGTGCACGCATGTGCAGTACCTCCTCGCATCCCGACGCTCTGCAGTTCAGCCTGCATTCAGCCTCCCCCCCCAACCCCACCTCCCATTCAGCCTCCCTTCCTTCCCCCTACCTCCCGTTCAGCGTCCCCCACCGCGCCCTCCCCCCCGTTCAGCCTTCCTCCCATTCAGCTTCCTCCCCCCTCCCTCCTTCCCATTCAGCCTTCCTCCCCCCTCACGTCCCCCCCCACCCATTCAGCCTCCCATCCTCCCTCCCTCTCCCGCCGTTCAGCCCTTCCCCCTCCCTCCTCCTTCCCCCCCCGCTGTCAGAAACACAGACACTGACAGAGACAGAGACACACACACTGGGGGGGGGGCGTCCCAGCAAGCTGTTGGAGGGTTCCTGATGTTGTATTAGGTGAGTAGAAACTTAATTTTTTATTTATTGATATTATTTTTTTTAATTTTTAATTTTTTTTGATTGATTTATTAGTTGATTTTATTAATTTATTTATCATTTATTATTGATGATGGCTCTTTATTTGTAAAAGTGAAGTGTTTAATGCTTGTAAACTTCCCTCCACCCCCCCTTCTCTCGTTCCCTACGACTGATTTATAAGTGTAGACAAGGTTTTTCTGAGCGTACAAAAATCTACACTTACTCCAAACTAACTTAGAATGGAGTAAGTTTTCGCTGCCTAAACTTGCAAAACAGATGTAAGTGGCTGGTAAGCCCCCTTTTAAAAAAAACTGTTCTAAAATGAAACTATTCTAACTCACTAGATTTGGAGCAAACTAAATGCCGAGAATTGCAATTTCTAAGATACTCCATTCTAAACTAGTTGAGGAGCAGTAAGGCCGAAACTTGAGCCCAATGAAACTGCTAATTTTTCCATGAAAATCATGAGTGCCCTTTATTATGACATTCCTTTATCCATATTCAATTTTTTAAAATCTCTTTTTAAAACCACCTGTCTGGCTGTATTAGGAAGTCTTGACATTGCGCAGTATTCGAGGAAGGGGATGGGGGAGTCGAGGTATGGCAATAGTGGAGAGCGATGAGCCCAGAACAATATGGCTTAAACCAGCCACGGCCTATTCCTGGATTGTCAACTGGGGTTCTGACCTGAAACCTTTATTTTTTTAAGTGCAAAATCTGCTGTTGCAGTACTTGCTGAATGTGTGCCTGCATATGGAGCTCTGTTGTGCATGTGGCCTGTGCTAGGTACCAAACGTTAACCCTATATTTCTCTCTCCACAAACTGCCTGATCAGTTGAGCATTTCCAGCATTTGCTGTTTTTATTTCACATTTCCTGTATCTGCCATATTTTGCTTTATTGTTTAGATCAGTTTATTCCCCAGCACAAAGATCCCTCACCTTGAGGAGCACAATCAAACAGTTCTGAAAGCGTGGTGGTTCAAGCAGGAAAAGCAACTTTAAATAGTGGCCAACATGTTTCAACGCCTACATATTACACTTTCTATTCTCACTCGTTTGTACAGACTCCCTCATTCTTCGACTCGTGAATTATCCCAGGACTTAAATAAACAGTCATAAATTAACTGAAAACTGCTAAGAAATTATGCACAACTAGAATTAGACTCAATGGGCGATCTCTGTGTCAAGAAGTTCGGGTTTTCTGACGGTCAACTCAAATCAACAGAGTTTAGTGGGGATCCCTAAGTGCGAGCTGCTGTGACGGCAACAAGCTGTCTAAGCAGCCAATCACAACGCAGAATTCTCAGACAGCGAGCAAGCTCAAACTTTTAAAATATGTTAGAGACAGCAAAATAAAGATTGGGGCTCTCATGAGGAAAGGGCAAACCTGAAATGAAGATGAACATTCTTTAAAAAAACATTTTTTTTTAAGTTTCTTAAAATTTTAAATTTCCATTAAAATGGATAAATTTCACACTGCACAAAATTTAAATGAGTTTTTCAGGCCCATAACTTTTGTTAACCCCGATTACACCTAATCCCTTTCGGTCTAACTTTTAGTGGGGAATTTAACAGTGTCATTACTGCGAAGAGCCACGGTTTTCATCAGTTTCCCTGATTGTGGGGGGTGGGGGGGGGGATGTCGGAGCTGTGAATGACAGACCACAACTTCAGGACTTGCACACTGCCTGCGCATGTACCAAATCCCGACATGGTATTTAGTTTCAAAGGCGGAATGACGACGAACGCTGTCAGTTCACCGTGATCCGGACCGCAAATTCCGGGCCAATGTGAATAACAGTTTGGTCTGTGTACAGATTCGCCCTCACATAAAAAGACAAAATCAGTTTGCATTCCTTTAGAACTCTTGTTCTAGTAAATTTTAAAAATGGCTTTATTTTAAAAATGATGTGCAGCATACGACAGTGGATGTACACACTAAAAGGAATAGCTCAGATCATCAACTGTTACTGATACAAGCAATACTCTGAGAACCCTTGTTAGCAGGAGTGATAAAGTATTTTCTTAAAGTAACACAAGATAAAGTACCCAGGAGCAATGGTGCAACCCACCACCCACCCACCACATCCCATAACTGGGAGAAGGTCTCACGTCCATTAAAATTATTTGTATTATTCGTGTTTTATTAACATTATTTGTATTATTAGTGTTTTATTAACATTATTTGTATTATTAATGTTTTATTAATCCTTTTTGAACATGGAATAAAAACTACCAAAAAAATGTACATTACAAAATAGGTCACCATACATCCTACAACTCAAACATATTCTTTACAATACGTATTCAAAATGCCTAGGTCTGGGCCTTGCACAAATTGAGGAAGGATCATGGCACACATCATGTATAGCTATTTTGTACACTGTAATGAATTAACTCTCCAAATCACTAGTAACATTTGCTGACAACTAAAATTATTGGGCTACAACAGAGCTATACTATAGATTGCTAAAAAGAAAAGCTGTTTAAAGCAAGGCCAGTTAATAAAACATACAAGTTCAACCAGACAAGCTGTACTACAAACAAACTTCTAGGATCAATCATGATCTGCAGCTTTTTGAAGCAGAGAAATCAATACAAATAACAAAGTGATTCAGACCATCAGTTTTGTTAGAACAAACTTGGGAGTTTGGTGTTTTCATATCACTTGGGCAGCCTATTTTATTGAATTCCTAATGAATTTATGAATTGTGAGACTACCTCTTAAAACTAATACCATAATAATGTACCTTTCAATGTAAAATATATTTACCTACTTATGGACAAAATTTGCTTTAATCCTTTTTTTTTCTTGTTGATTTCCAGAAAGATTACTTTAAGCTGTAAAGCAGAAGCACTAATTTAACATGATCCTGAAAATCTGAAATAAATAATGTAGCATTTGAAAGGGAGAAACGCCAAACAGCTACTAGGATTCTAAATTTGAGTAAGGCTGACTTCAAAGGGATGAGACAGAAACTGCCCACACTAAACTGGGCAAATCTGTTAATGGGTAAAATGACAGAAGATCAGTGGGAGATGTTCAAAAAAGAATTTAAGGTGATACAGAACCAGTTTATACCCAAGGGACAGCTCCAATGGACAGGCCCACATTGGAATTGGGCATGCGGACAGACTCCCGAAACAAGCACTCTATTCCGAGCTACATCATGGCAAGCGAGTCCCAGGAGGGCAGAGAAAACGCTTCAAGGACACACTCAAAGCCTCCTTGAAAAAATGTAACATCCCCACTGACTCCTGGGAATCACTGGCCCAAGACCGCTCAAAGTGGAGAAGCATCCGAGAAGGCGCCGAATACTTTGAGTCTCTTCATCGGGAGCACGCGGAAGCGAAGTACAAACAGCAAAAAGGGTGTTCGACAAATCAAGCACCCCACCGATCCGTCCGTCTGTCCAACCACCATTTGCCCCACCTGTGACAGTGACTGTAGATCCCGCATTGGGTTCATCAGTAAGAACTCATTTGTGTGGAAGCAAGTCTTCCTAGACTCCAGGGGACTGCCTAAGAAGGAGGAGCAAGAGCTCTACTTGCCCAAAAAAAGCAGCCATGGACGACTAAAGAGGTAAGGGACAGCATAAAACTAAAAGAAAAAGCTTACAAAAATGCAAAAATAGCCCAGATCCTGCTGAATGGGAAAGATACAAAGAACAGCAAGGGTCAAAAAACAGAGTCAGAGCTACAAAAAGGGAGTGTAAAAGGAAACTTGCAAAGGATATCAAATTCAGCAATTTATTTTTACAATTATATTAGAAAAACAATGCTAGTCAGAAGCAATGTTGACCCGTTGAAAACTGAAAATGGTGACAATAAGGAAATGGCGGACATGAAATAATTACTTTGTGCCAGTATTTACAGTAGAGGAAGAGGATAGCATGCCAGAAATCCCAAGGAAACTAAATCAGGGACAGGGACTCAATAAAACTAATGTAAGTAAAATAACAGTAATGAAGAAAATAATGGCACTAAAGAGTGACAAATCCACATGCAGCAGAGAGAGAAACTGGGAGAATGGAATAGAGTCCATCCAGGAAGCGGGGTGGGAGGAAGTGTAATCAAGGTAGCTGTGCGAGTTAGTGAGGTTATAGTAGATATTGGTTGATACTCTACTCCAGAAATGGAGATAAAGAAGTCGAGAAAGGGAAAGGAAGCGATGGAGATGGAGCACGTGAAGGTGAGGGAGGGGTGGAAATTGGAAGCAAAGTTGATGAAATTTTCCAGTTTGGGACGAGAGCAGGAAACGGCACCGATACAGTTATCAATGTACGAGAAGATTTGGTGAGGGAGGGACGCTGTTTAGGACTGGAACAAAGAATGTTCCACGTATTGCTCGAAAAGGCAGGCATTGCTAGGACCCATACGGGTTCCCATAGCAACACCTTTGATTTGGAGGAAGTGAGTGGAGTCAAAGGAGAGGTTGTTCAAAGTAAACCAAGTTCAGCCAGGCGGAGGAGGATGGGAATGGTTCAAGGAATAAACAGAGGGCCCACAGGCTTGTCCTGGTTGGGGATGGAGGTGTAGAGGGACTAGACGTCCATGGTGAAAAGGAGATGGTCATGGCCAGGAAACTGGTAAGTCACAAGTTTGGTGCACAATCCTCCATATGGTAAATTTCTCAAATTTGAGGAGACACTGGGGTAGAAGGGGAAAGGGTGAGATTCCTGTCCATTAATTTCAATAAATACTAAATTTGAATATAAATTCATGGAATACCATTTCACTCGTACCTTTTGTATCCCAAAAAGTAGTTAACTAGAATTTCACTCCACCCTTCAGATGCTTTCCCACACGGAAGGAATGAGTCGGGAAAAATAAAAGATGGGAATCAACTTCATCAGACACAACGGGATTGACAGAAGCATGTTAATAATCTCAAACTGTATTCTAGTAAGGAGACAAAGCCCTCAGAAAGAGGAAAGAAAATAGGGACGAAAATAATCTTTAATGGGAAATCGCTAAAATGGAAGGACATAAGAACATAAGAATAGGAGCAGGAGTAGGCCATTTGGCTCCTCGAGCCTGCTCCGCCATTCAATAAGATCATGGCTGACCTAATCTTGGCCTCAACTCCACTTCCCTGCCCGCTCCCCATAACCCTAGATTCCCTTAGAAGAGGAACACAGAATAACTTATAATGTCAGGATAAGTATTGGGGAAATTAACTTTTTGTGTGAGGATTAGGTGTAGCGTGGCAACGAAGAGATGGTAAAGCCATTGCAATAGCTGGTCAATAATCTGTGTTCAACAAAACAAAAACTACCACTTGATGAACAGCCAAATAGTTTCACACAAGTGTTGAATACACAGCTCTACGAAGTGCCCATGTTACCCATACCTTAAATGAATCATAGATTCCCCACTAATTCCAGGAGGACGATAGATTGAAGAGTTACCTGCACAAAGATATTGGTGACCAGCTTGAAATGTGGCTCATGACTGCTCCTTGACCCCCTCCCCCAACCAAACAGCACACAATGAAGCACAAGTAAGAGGACTAATGCTTGGACCATATTGAGGATGCTGCACAACATTGCCCTAGAGCAAACAACCTTTATAAGAGGCATACATACATTTGTGGAAAATGTGCAGCCATTAGCCATGGCATAAGAGGAGCAGGTGGAGGGGGGTGATGATGAGAAGTTGGCAGCTCACAGCAGCATAGGTTCACCAGACCCTGACCGAGAACGTCTTGTAGAAACAGTGCCCTGTAAATTGCTTTGAAGATTGTTGGGCATTTGTTAGGGAAATGCTCTAAAATGGAGTTTAAGCTTGAAAGCTGACCACGCAAAATGGACGACAGCTATTGAACTGAATCTTGGGAAAAGGCTTTTAACTAACACAAATTCTCAGCTATTTCAAGCCATAGGAAAGCCAGAAACCAATTTAAGCCATAAAACCTTGGTTAATTTTACACTAGAAGATCTGTGCTTATACACACAGTCCTTATTGCAATAACATTTTCCTCATTTACAATAACACTTGGTGAATCATTAAATTGTCAAAATCATGTACAACATCTTGAAGCATCAGTTTGGAAGCGGTGGCGGGAGGGGGGACGGGAAGACACCATAAAAATCATAGACACAAGTCTGGCTTGCTAGGAGTAAAGCCATGCCCAGCTACTTAATGAGTTACAGGATTCCACATTTATCAGGTTTGACCAGAAGGTTGGGGAGAGAGCTTCTCGTATAGGTATCACCCTGATTGGTTAAGTGAATTTATGCCTTTGAAATAAATAAGTAAAATCGAGGATACTGCAACCCTCCAGTAGCAGCTTTAGTAGACAGTCTGTAGTAATCAGTTTGGTTCCGCCAGAACCACATGGCTCCAGACTTCATTACAGCCTTGGTCCAAAAAAACCAACAAAAAAGCTGAATTCCAGAGGTGAGGCGAGAGTGACTGCCCTGGACATCAAGGCAGCATTTGACCGAGTGTGGCTTCAAGGAGCCCCAGTAAAATTGAAGTCCGCGGGAATCAGAGGGAAAGTTCTCCACTGGCTAGAATTATGCCGAGCACAAAGGAAGATGGTTGTGGTGGTTGGAAGCCAATCATCTTAGCCCCAGGACATTGCTGCAGAATTTGCTCAGGGCAGCGCTCTCAACCCAAACATCCATGGCGGAACCCAAACTGAGCATCAGTGAGCAGGGAATTGGTAAGTGCTGCTTGATAGCACTGTCGATGACACCTTCCGTCATTTTACTGATGATTGAGAGTAGACTGATGGGGCAGTAATCGGCCAGATTGGATTTGTCCTGCTTTTTGTGGACAGGACATACCTGGGCAATTTTCCACTTGACCAGTTTTGTATCTGTATCCACCAATAAGGCAACAGCATTAATATCATGCTGCTTCATCAATGACCTTCCCTCCATAATAAGGTTAGAAGTGGGGATGTCCGCTGATGATTGCAGTATTCACAGTTCGATTTGCAAATATTAAAACAGTCCATGCCCACATGCAGCAAGGGCCTGATCAACATTCAGGCTTAGGCTTGTAAATGTAAATGGCAAGTAACATTCGCACCCCACACAAGTGCCAGGCAATGACCACCTCCACTTGACATTCAATGGCATCACTATCGCTGAATCCCCCACCATCAACATCCTGAGCGTCACCATTAACCAGAAACTGAAATGGACCAGCCACATCAATACTGTGGCTACAAGAGTAGGTCAGAGGCTGGGTATTCTGCAGTTAATGACTCAGCTCCCGACTCCCCAAAGCCTTTCCACCATCTACAAGGCACAAGTCAGGAGTGTGATGGAATACTCTCCACTTACCTCGATGAATGTAGCTCCAATAACACTCAACAAGCTCAACACCATCCAGGACAAAGCAGTCCGCTTGACTGACATACCATCCACCACCTTAACCATTCACTCTCTCCACCACTGGCACACCGTGGCTGCAGTTTGCACCATCTACAAGCGACTCACCAAGACTTCTTCGACAGCACCTCCAAAACCCACGACCTCCACCACCTAGAAGGACAAGACCAGCAGCCGCATGGGAACACCATCACATAGAAAATAGGTGCAGGAGTAGGCCCATTCGGCTCTTCAAGCTTGCACCACCATTCAATAAGATCATGGCTGATCATTCACCTCCGTACCCCTTTCCTGCTTTCTCTCCATACCCCTTGATCCCTTTAGCCATAAGGGCCATATCTAACTCCCTTTTGAATATATCCAATGAACTGGCATCAACAACACTCTGCGGTAGGGAATTCCACAGGTTAACAACTCTCAGTGAAGAAGTTTCTCCTCATCTCAGTCCTAAATTGCTTACCCCTTATCCATAGACTGTGTCCCCTGGTTCTGGACTTCCCCAACATCGGGAATATTCTTCCTGCATCTAACCTGTCCAGTCCTGTCAGAATTTTATATGTTTCTATGAGATCCCCTCTCATCCTTCTAAACTCCAGTGAATACAGGCCCAGTCAATCCAGTCTCTCCTCATATGTCAGTCCTGCCATCCCGGGAATCAGTCTGGTGAACCTTCGCTGCACTCCCTCAATAGCAAGAACGTCCTTCCTCAGATTAGGAGACCAAAACTGACACAATATTCCAGGTGAGGCCTCACCAAGGCCCTGTACAACTGCAGTAAGACCTCCCTGCTCCAAAACTCAAATCCCCTAGCTATTAAGGCCAACATATCATTTGCCTTCTTCACCGCTTGCTGTACCTGCATGCCAACTTTCAATGACTGAGGAACCATGACATCCAGGTCTTGTTGCACCTCCCCTTTTCCTAATCTGCCAGCATTCAGATAATATTTTGCCTTCGTGCATTTGCCACCGAAGTGGATAACCTCACATTTATCCACATTATACTGCATCTGCCATGCATTTGCCCACTCACCTAACCTGTCCAAGTCACCCTGCAGCCTCTTAGCATCCATCTCACAGCTCATACTGCCACTCAGCTTAGTGTCATCTGCAAACTTGGAGAAATGACACTCAATTCCTTCATCTAAATCATTAATTTATATTGTAAATAGCTGGGGTCCCAGCACTGAGCCCTGCGGCACCCAATTAGTCACTGCCTGCCATTCTGAAAAGGACCCGTTTGTCCCGACTCTCTGCTTCCTGTCTGCCAACCAGTTCTCTATCCTCGTCAGTACATTACCCCCAATACCATGTGCTTTAATTTTGCACACCAATCTATTGTGTGGGACCTTGTCAAAAGGCTTTTGAAAGTCCAAATACGCCACATTCACTGGTTCTCCCTTGTCCACTCTACTAGTTACATCCTCAAAAAATTCCAGATTTGTCAAGCATGATTTTTCCTTTCATAAATCCATGCTGACTTGGACCAATCCTGTCACTGCTTTCCAAGTGTGCTGCTATTTCATCTTTAATAATTGATTCCAACATTTTCCCCACTACTGATGTCAGGCTAACCGGTCTATAATTACCCGCTTTCTCTCTCCCTCCTTTTTTAAACAGTGGTGTTACATTAGCTACCCTCCGGTCCATAGAAATGGATCCAGAGTTGATAAACTGTTGAAAAATGATCACCAATGCATCCACTATTTCTAGGGCATCTTCCTTAAGTACTCTGGGATGCAGACTATTAGGCCCCAGGGATTTATCGGCCTTCAATCCCATCAATTTCCCTAACACAATTTCCCGCTTAATAAGGATTTCCTTCAGTTCTTCCTGACTAGACTCTCGGACCCCTAGTATTTTCGGAAGGTTATTTGTGTCTGATCATGCAACTTCAGTATCCCATTCCTGCTTTCTCTCCATACCCCTTGATCCCTTTAGCCGTAAGGGCCATATCTAACTTCCTTTTGAATATATCCAATGAACTGGCCTCAACAACTTTCTGTGGTAGAGAATTCCACAGGTTCACCACTCTCTGGGTGAAGAAGTTCCTCCTCATCTCGGTCCTAAATGGCTTACCCCTTATCCTTAGTCTGTGAACCCTGGTTCTGGACTTCCCCAACATCGGGAACATGCTTCCTGCATCTAACCTGTCCAATCCCGTCAGAATTTTATATGTTTCTATGAGATTCCCTCTCATTCTTCTAAATTCCTAGTGAATATAAGCCTAGTCGATCCAGTCTTTCTTCATTTGTCAGTCCTGCCATCCCAGGAATCAGTCTGGTGAACCTTCGCTGCACTCCCTCAATAGCAAGAATGTCCTTCCTCAGATTAGGAGAGCAAAACTGTACACAATATTCAAGGTGTGGCGTCACCAAGGCCCTGTACAACTGCAGTGAGGCCTCCCTGCTCCTATACTTAAAACCTCTAGCTATGAAGGCCAACATACCATTTGCCTTCTTCACCGCCTGCTGTACCTGCATGCCAACATTCAATGACTGATGTACCATGACACCCAGGTCTTGTTGCACCTCCCCTTTTCCTAATCTGTCACCATTCAGATAATATTCTGCCTCCCTGTTTTTGCCACCAAAGTGGATAACTTCACATTTATCTACATTATACTGCATCTGCCATGCGTTTGCCCACTCGCCTAACCTGTCCAAGTCACCGTGCAGCCTCTTAGCGTCCTCCTCACAGCTCACACCGCCACCCAGCTTAGTGTCATCTGCCATCTTGGAGATATTACATTCAATTCCTTCATCTAAATCATTAATGTATATTGTAAATAGCTGGGGTCCCAGCACTGAACCCTGCGGCACCCCACTAATCACTGCCTGCCATTCTGAAAAGGACTAGTTTATTCCCACTCTTCGCTTCCTGTCTGCCAACCAGTTTTCTATCCACGTCAATATATTACCCCCAATACTATGTGCTTTGATTTTGCACACTAATCTCGTGTGGGACCTTGTCAAAGTTCTCCTCCACATCACACATCATCCTGATTATATCACTGTTCCTTCATCATCATTGGATAGAAATCCTGGAACTCCCTCCCAAACAACACTGTGGTGTACCTTCACCACAAGGACTGCAGCAATTCAAGGCGGCGGCTCACCGGCAATTAGGGATGGGCAATGAATGCTGGCTTTGCCCACATCCCATGACTGAAAAAAAATAAGCGTGCCAAAATTTGTTTGTATCAGCAATTTAAGTTTTAATTGATAAAAGAACCAGAGGGGAGATGAGGAGAATTTTTTAACCAGTTGTGATCTGGAATGCACTGCCCGAAAGGTTGGTGGAAGCAGATGCAATAGTAACTTTCAAACAGGAATTGTATATATACTTGAAAAGGAAAAACTTGCAGAGCTAGGGAGAAAAAATAGGAGAGTTGAACTAATTGCATAGTTCTTTCAAAAAGCCGGCACAAGCACGATGGGCCAATGGCCTCCTTCTGTGCTGCACGATTCAATGGGCCGAAAATTGCGGCCTCGTCGGGTGCATACGATGTGCGCACGGATCTGGCGAGGCCTCGCAAATGCCAGTTCTCGGCGAGCAATGCGCATGCACTGAGAAACGGCTTTTCCAATGTCAAAATTTCTTTTCACAGATCCAACGCATCCCTGCTGGAAGGACATCCGCAGGCAGAGATTGGGCTATTTGCCCAACGAATGTCCTTCAAACTCTTACGTCTGGCAAAAGCAGGCGTATAGCATACTTTTACGGAAGAGTTTTAAAACATAGAAAAATTAAATTTAATCACTCATTTTTATATTTAAAACGCTGTCCATTAAGGTAAATTTATTTTTAACCCTATTAAAGCACATTAAAAATATTTACAAAAAAGTATTTTTTTCTAAAACATTTAATTGCATTCAATTTCAATTCATTTGAAATATGAGAGATTTTTTTTTAATTTATTGTGTTGTGTTTCTTGTTTTAAGGGTGTATTCTCACTGATAGTAATGAGAGTTCGCAAAAAACTGAGCTCCCATTACCAATGAGAATACTAAATAATGATTGGAAGTCCAGATCCACGTGATTTAGGATACGAATACATGTTCCCGTACGCTACACAGCAACCTCCTACGCTCCTCCGGAACCACCAAGTATTTTCGTAGATTTTGTTTGGGTCGGAGGTGTTAGTCCAAAGGAAGCCTCCGACCACAATTTTATCCCCAATGATTAAGGTATATTCAAATTAATCGGGATGTACACTTTATGGATGTTCCTGAAGTTCCATGGTGAGAATCTATGTGGCTCATGGAGACAAAATGCTTGGGCACACACAAACTTCCAGAAAAAGAACATTAAGCAAAGTTGTGTGTTTCTCTTGAAAGTGTAAAAAACAGGACTTTTTAAAAAAAATGCACAAAACGGTTAACTCCCATTTAACGCACCATCTGTGGCTGACAATAATTTCAATGCTGCATGGAGTTTGTATGGTCAAAGCCTACATAAATTTCAGATTGGTATATTTCCAATAACTTGTGGCCAGCAATAGCAAATGTTGCTGTGATAAACCGGCCAATGAGTATTTTATTGTAAGAGGCGTTTATTGTAGATATAATAACTACAACAAGGCATAAACCAGTCTGTTTCTTTTTAGTACCAAGAGGCTATTAACCACTGGTCAAAAGCCGCTAAAGAGGTTTGCTTCAGTATTTTGCAGAGGAGATCAATAGGATTGAAGCACAGGAAACAAATCAGGAAATAAAATACAATAGAAGTTCACATAATAGGCAATATATCCATAAGTGTTGTTTTCACTATCTGAACAACTGCTGTTTCACACCATTTAAAATAAATGTGATAAATAGTCACGCAGCCTCTGCCACCTGTCCAAGTGATGCCTGCAGCTAACTCACCTGACAAAGTGGCCCATAAATTGCTGTCAAAATAAAAGTGAGGCTAAAAGTGCTCGCTGTTATTTCTGCGCAGTTGCAACAGCATCTTCAGGTGACGGCAGATGCACAGATAAACACGGAAATCTAAAAGCTGCTGTCTGCGCTGTGCCACTCTGCCATTTGCATTACATCTTGCTGTCTGGCTCATCGCTCAAATGCATTCAGCGGCATAAAGTTAGATACCAACTAAACTCGCCACAACTGACACAAGAAGCCTGTTTTGGAGCCATTTAAGGTCCAAACATAATTAAGCCTGGATTAGCTGTCACAAGATTCTTTTAACGATGTACGAAGTGTTAATTACTACCATTGAACCTTCTGGCTCCAAAAATTAACTATTACAAGTGTGAAGTCTCATTCCTGCAGGTTTTAATTGTTGTTGGGATATTTTAAAAATGTGAAAATATATTGGCCAGAAATTGTGGCCTCGCCGGGTCCGTACGATGTGCACACACACCCGACAAGGCCTCACAAAAGCTGTTTCTTGGCACGCAATGTGTATGCGCCGAGAACCGGCTTTTCCGATCTGTCAAAATGTGTTTATAGACAGATTCTTTGCATCCCTGTAGGAAGGACGTCCGTGCGGCAGAGATTGGGCTATTTGCCCAGCGAATGTCCTTCAAACTTTTATGCCTGGTAAAAGCAGGTGTATAGCCTACTTTTACCAGCGTAAAACTTTTAAAACATAGAAAAATCAAACATAATCATTCATTTTTATATTAAAAACCCTGTCCATTAAGGTAAGTTTATTTTTAACTCTATTAAAACACATTTAAATAAAAACGGCAAAACATTTTTTCTTCTAAAACATTTAATTACATTTAATTTCAATTAATTTTAAATATGTGAGGTGTTTCTTTTATTTATTGTGCTGCGTTTCTTGTTTTAGGGGGGATATTCTCATTGATAGTAATGGGAGCCTGTACAGATACAATTCCCATTATTATCAATGAGAATACTAGATAGTGGAAGACATCTTCCCGTATGGTGCGCAGCGAATGAAGGCCTCATGGACCAACAGATATTTCTGTAGAAACATAGAAAATAGGTGCAGGAGTAGGCCATTCGGCTCTTCGAGCCCTGCACCACCATTCAAAAGATCATGGCTGATCATTCCCTCAGTACCCCATTGCTGTTTTCTCTCCATACCCCTTGATCCCTTTAGCCGTAACTCCCTCTTGAATATATCCAATGAACTGGCATCAACAACTCTCTGCGGTAGGGAATTCCACAGGTTAACAACTCTCTGAATGAAGAAGTTTCTCCTCATCTCAGTCCTAAATGGCCTACCCCTTATCCTAAGACTGTGTCCCCTGGTTCTGGACTTCCCCAACATCGGGAACATTCTTCCCGCATCGAACCTGTCCAGTCCCATCAGAATCTTATACGTTTCTATGAGATCCCCTCTCCTCCTTCTAAACTCCAGTGTATAAAAGGCCCAGTTGATCCAGTCTCTCCTCATATGTCAGTCCCGCCATCCCGGGAATCAGTCTGGTGAATCTTCGCTGCACTCCCTCAATAGCAAGAACGTCCTTCCTCAGATTAGGAGACCAAAACTGAACACAATATTCCAGGTGAGGCCTCACCAAGGCCCTGTACAACTGCTCCTATACTCAAATCCCCTAGCTATGAAGGCCAACATATCATTTGCCTTCTTCACCATCTGCTGTACCTGCATGCCAACTTTCAATAACTGATGAACCATGACACCCAGGTCTCGTTGCACCTCCCCCTTTCCTAATCAGCCGCCATTCAGATAATATTCTGCCTTCGTGTTTTTGCCCCCAAAGTGGATAACCTCACATTTATCCATATTATAGTGCATCTGTCATGCATTGGCCCACTCACCTAACCTGTCCAAGTCACCCTGTTGCCTTTTAGCGTCCTCCTCACAGCTCACACCGCCACCCAGTTTCGTGTCATCTGCAAACTTGGAGATATTACACTCAATTCCTTCATCTAAATCATTAATGTATATTGTAAAGAGCTGGGGTCCCAGCACTGAGCCCTGCGGCACTCCACTAGTCATTGCCTGCCATTCTGAAAAGGACCCGTTCATCCCGACTCTCTGCTTCCTGTCTGCCAAACAGTTCTCTATTGTGGAAATTTACTTTCTAAGTTATATTTTCTGTTAAATGTACCCTTTTGTAATAAAACAAAATGGAGTCGCAGTTCTTCCAGAAGCCCCTGCAGCAGACAGTTTGCTTCTGCATAAACATACTAACCTTGATAGCTAATTAAAGAAAGGCAGGAGCCATCTGTGTGAGTGAGGGAACCTTAAATTTACCATCCCTAACAGAAAGAATGTCCTGTTAGAATTATACTCCCTACTAATAACTGTTGCTATGCTAAACCTTAGAAATACTAGATAAAGTTTGTATAGATATGTAAAGAACTAAAACAAGGATGTAATGTTAATTAAGTGATTGAAGAACTCCTTATCTATATTTGCTAACCGCAAGGGCAGAACTGATACATGTGATGGAACCATAATTTCTTTGTTTGTTCTTCTGTATAAAGATAATGTAATTTTGTTTCACTGTAGAAGTCTTCGCTGAGCCTTTGACTGAAGCAAGGCTTTTCCTTGCAGCAAGTAAAACTATTAAATGGACATCTACCAGAGCTGTTTGTGTCAGAGTTTCATATTTTTAGTTAAATTGAGAGTCGAAATTTCAACACTATCCACGTCAATACATTACCCCCAATACCATGTGCTTTGATTTTGCACACCAATCTCTTGTGTGGGACCTTGTCAAAAGCCCTTTGAAAGTCCAAATACTCCACATCCACTGGTTCTCCCTTGTCCACTCTACTAGTTACATCCTCAAAAAATTCCAGAAAATTTGTCAAGCATGATTTCCCTTTCATAAATCCATGTCGATCCTGTCACTGCTTTCCAAATGCGCTGCTATTTCATCTTTAATAATTGATTTCAACATTTTCCCCACTACTGTCAGGCTAACTTGTCTATAATTACCCGTTTTCTCTCTCCCTCCTTTTTTAAACAGTGGTGTTACATTAGCTACCCTCCAGTCCATAGGAACTGATCCAGAGTCGATAGACTGTTGGAAAATGATCACCAATGCATCCACTATTTCTATGGTCACTTTCGGGTCAGAGGTGTTCTTAGTAAGGAAGCCACCGACCGCAATTTTCGGCCCAATTTTTTATTACTTTTCCTTTATATAGAAACATAGAAAATAGGTGCAGGAGCAGGCCATTCAGCCCTTCTAGCCTGCACCGCCATTCAATGAGTTCATGGCTGAACATGAAACTTCAGTACCCCCTTCCTGCTTTCTCGCCATACCCCTTGATCCCCCGAGTAGTAAGGACTTCATCTAACTCCCTTTTGAATATATTTAGTGAATTGGCCTCAACTACTTTCTGTGGTAGAAAATTCCACAGGTTCACCACTCTCTGGGTGAAGAAGTTTCTCCTCATCTCGGTCCTAAATGGCTTACCCCTTATCCTTAGACTGTGACCCCTGGTTCTGGACTTCCCCAACATTGGGAACATTCTTCCTGCATCCAACCTGTCCAAACCCGTCAGAATTTTAAACGTTTCTATGAGGTCCCCTCTCACTCTTCTGAACTCCAGTGAATACAAGCCCAGTTGATCCAGTCTTTCTTGATAGGTCAGTCCCACCATCCCGGGAATCAGTCTGGTGAATCTTCGCTGCACTCCCTCAATAGCAAGAACGTCCTTCCTCAAGTTAGGAGACCAAAACTGTACACAATACTCCAGGTGTGGCCTCACCAAGGCCCTATACAACTGTAGCAACACCTCCCTGCCCCTGTACTCAAATCCCCTCGCTATGAAGGTCAACATGCCATTTGCTTTCTTAACCGCCTGCTGTACCTGCATGCCAACCTTCAATGATTGATGTACCATGACACCCAGGTCTCGCTGCACCTTCCCCCTTCCTAATCTGTCACCATTCAGATAATAGTCTGTCTCTCTGTTTTTACCACCAAAGTGGATAACCTCACATTTATCCACATTATACTTCATCTGCCACGCATTTGCCCACTCACCTAACCTATCCAAGTCACTCTGCAGCCTCATAGCATCCTCCTCGCAGCTCACACTGCCACCCAACTTAGTGTCATCCGCAAATTTGGAGATACTACATTTAATCCCCTTGTCTAAATCATTAATGTACAATGTAAACAGCTGGGGCCCCAGCACAGAACCTTGCGGTACCCCACTAGTCACTGCCTGCCATTCTGAAAAGTCCCCATTTACTCCTACTCTTTGCTTCCTGTCTGACAACCAGTTCTCAATCCACGTCAGCACACTACCCCCAATCCCATGTGCTTTAACTTTGCACATTAATCTCTTGTGTGGGACCTTGTCGAAAGCCTTCTGAAAGTCCAAATATACCACATCAACTGGTTCTCCTTTGTCCACTTTACTGGAAACATCCTCAAAAAATTCCAGAAGATTTGTCAAGCATGATCTCCCTTTCACAAATCCATGCTGACTTGGACCTATCATGTCACCATTTTCCAAATGCGCTGCTATGACATCCTTAATAATTGATTCCATCATTTTACCCACTACTGAGGTCAGGCTGACCGGTCTATAATTCCCTGTTTTCTCTCTCCCTCCTTTTTTAAAAAGTGGGGTTACATTGGCTACCCTCCACTCGATAGGAACTGATCCAGAGTCAATGGAATGTTGGAAAATGATTGTCAATGCATCCGCTATTTCCAAGGCCACCTCCTTAAGTACTCTGGGATGCAGTCCATCAGGCCCTGGGGATTTATCGGCCTTCAATCCCATCAATTTCCCCAACACAATTTCCCGACTAATAAAGATTTCCCTCAGTTCCTCCTCCTTACTAGACCCTCTGACCCCTTTTATATCCGGAAGGTTGTTTGTGTCCTCCTTAGTGAATACTGAACCAAAGTACTTGTTCAATTGGTCTGCCATTTCTTTGTTCCCCGTTATGACTTCCCCTGATTCTGACTGCAGGGGACCTACGTTTGTCTTTACTAACCTTTTTCTCTTTACATACCTATAGAAACTTTTGCAATCCGCCTTAATGTTCCCTGCAAGCTTCTTCTCGTACTCCATTTTCCCTGCCCTAATCAAACCCTTTGTCCTCCTCTGCTGAGTTCTAAATTTCTCCCAGTCCCCAGGTTCGCTGCTATTTCTGGCCAATTTGTATGCCACTTCCTTGGCTTTAATACTATCCCTGATTTCCCTAGATAGCCACGGTTGAGCCACCTTCCCTTTTTAATTTTTACGCCAGACAGGAATGTACAATTGTTGTAATTCATCCATGCGGTCTCTAAATGTCTGCCATTGCCCATCCACAGTCAACCCCTTAAGTATCATTCGCCAATCTATCTTAGCCAATTCACACCTCATACCTTCAAAGTTATCCTTCTTTAAGTTCTGGACCATGGTCTCTGAATTAACTGTTTCATTCTCCATCCTAATGCAGAATTCCACCATATTATGGTCACTCTTCCCCAAGGGGCCTCGCACAATGAGATTGTTAATTAATCCTCTCTCATTACACAACACCCAGTCTAAGATGGCCTCCCCCCTAGTTGGTTCCTCGACATATTGGTCTAGAAAACCATCCCTTATGCACTCCAGGAAATCCTCCTCCACCGTATTGCTTCCAGTTTGGCTAGCCCAATCTATGTGCATATTAAAGTCACCCATTATAACTGCTGCACCTTTATTGCATGCACTCCTAATTTCCTGTTTGATGCCCTCCCCAACATCACTACTACTGTTTGGAGGTCTGTACACAACTCCCACTAACGTTTTTGCCCTTTAGTGTTCTGCAGCTCTACCCATATAGATTCCACATCATCCAAGCTAATGTCTTTCCTAACTATTGCATTAATCTTCTCTTTAACCAGGAATGCTACCCCACCTCCTTTTCCTTTTACTCTATCCTTCCTGAATGTTGAATACCCCTGGATGTTGAGTTCCCAGCCCTGATCATCCTGGAGCCACGTCTCCGTAATCCCAATCACATCATATTTGTTAACATCTATTTGCACACTTAATTCATCCACCTTATTGCGGATACTCCTTGCATTAAGACACAAAGCCTTCAGGCTTGCTTTTTTAACACCCTTTGTCCTTTTAAAATTTTATCTTTTTTTCTCTCTCCCTTAATCCAATCTTTCCCTCTTTTTATTCCTTTGTCTGTACCTAATTTGACATTGAATTCACCCACTCTAATTTACACTTCCTGGGCACTCCTGGTGCTGTTTATTTCACAACCTGCTAGTTTGAGGAGTGACAGTTACTTGCTCTGCTCACTCAGGTCGCAGCGAGGGAATCTGGGTGTGTAGGACCCGAGTTACCTGGTCCATTGCTGCGACGTTATCAGCTTGCACTTCTAGCACAAAATATTGTTGAGATTAAACAGGCACGGCTAAGTCTAACTAATGGCTGACGTCGTTAGATTCACTCCTACAGAAAATGATGGCCCAATGTCACTCTTCAGTTTGGCAATAAAAAAATGAACAGCAATAGAAGAGAGCCTTAGGGACAGTCGGTCCTTCTTGGATTTTTCCACCTCCTCTCATCAAATCCACAAGCTTTTGATATGACAAAAAAGCTGGCCACTACTGGATCTATGGGCCCAAGTTTCCACACGCGCCTAGAACGGCACAGTCCCGACCTGGACGCCCGTTTTACGTGCCACAAAGTGCGCCTAAAAAAATCCTCCGTATTCTCCACCTCCCTGCAGGTCCTCTGGCCCTCGGCGCAGCGCAGCACGAGCTGTGGGGGGGGCGGAGCCAGGTCCCTGCGCTGAAAACAGTGCCGGGAACTCTGCACATGCGCGCTACAGTGGGCACGCAAGTGCAGTAGATCCAGGCGCCGAACTGTGTGGGAGGGGCCAAAGCACGCAGCCCCTAGCCCTGGCCGAATGGCCTCACTGGGGCTGCGTGAATAAGGCTCCTCCCATGGCCAGCTCCTGCTCCTCCACCCCCCCGACCAGACCCGACACCGCTCTCTCCCCCCTCCCCTCTCCCCCCCCCGTCTGGACCCGACCCGATTCCCGCTCCCCCCCCGGACTGGACCCGACCCGACTCCCGCTCCGCCCCCCCCCCCGGACTGGACCCGACCCGACTCCCGCCCCCACCCCGACTGGACCCGACCAAACCTGATCCGCGCTCCTGCTGCTCCCCCCCCCCGCCCCCCCCGACTGGACCCGACCCGATTCCCGCTCCCCCGGACTGGACCCGACCTGACCTCCCCCCCTCCCCTCCCTCTCTCTCTCTCTCTCTACCCCCCCTCTCTCTCTCTCTCTACCCCCCCTCTCTCTCTCTCTCTCTACCCCCCCTCTCTCTCTCTCTCTACCCCCCCCTCTCTCTCTCTCTCTACCCCCCCTCTCTCTCTCTCTCTCTACCCCCCCTCTCTCTCTCTCTCTCTACCCCCCCCTCTCTCTCTCTCTCTCTACCCCCCCTCTCTCTCTCTCTCTATCCCCCCTCTCTCTCTCTCTACCCCCCCCTCTCTCTCTCTACCCCCCCCCCCTCTCTCTCTCTACCCCCCCCCCTCTCTCTCTCTCTACCTCCCCCTCTCTCTCTCTCTACCTCCCCTCTCTCTCTCTCTCTTACCTCCCCCTCTCTCTCTCTCTTACCTCCCCCTCTCTCTCTCTTACCTCCCCCTCTCTCTCTCTCTACCTCCCCCTCTCTCTCTCTCTACCTCCCCCTCTCTCTCTCTCTACCTCCCCCTCTCTCTCTCTCTACCTCCCCCTCTCTCTCTCTCTACCTCCCCCTCTCTCTCTCTCTACCTCCCCCTCTCTCTCTCTCTACCTCCCCCTCTCTCTCTCTACCTCCCCCTCTCTCTCTCTCTACCTCCCCCTCTCTCTCTCTCTACCTCCCCCTCTCTCCTCTCTACCTCCCCCTCTCTCTCTCTCTCTACCCTCCCCCTCTCTCTCTCTCTACCTCCCCCTCTCTCTCTCTCTACCTCCCCCTCTCTCTCTCTCTACCTCCCCCTCTCTCTCTCTCTACCTCCCCCTCTCTCTCTCTCTACCTCCCCCTCTCTCTCTCTCTACCTCCCCCTCTCTCTCTCTCTACCTCCCCCCTCTCTCTCTCTCTACCTCCCCCTCTCTCTCTCTCTACCTCCCCCTCTCTCTCTCTCTACCTCCCCCCTCTCTCTCTCTCTCTACCTCCCCCTCTCTCTCTCTCTACCTCCCCCTCTCTCTCTCTCTACCTCCCCTCTCTCTCTCTCTACCTCCCCCTCTCTCTCTCTCTACCTCCCCCTCTCTCTCTCTCTACCTCCCCCTCTCTCTCTCTCTACCTCCCCCTCTCTCTCTCTCTCTACCTCCCCCTCTCTCTCTCTCTCTACCTC